>NC_143169.1:18379933-18692420 GCF_047325235.1 Durio zibethinus
AGCTGTTTGTCAAGAGGGAGAAGTGCTCATTCACCCAGCAGGAGATCCCGTTCCTAGGCCACATAGTGGGAGGTGGCAGGATACGCATGGATGAAGGCAAGATACATGCCATCATGGAGTGGCAATCACCAGCCAAGGTCACTGAGTTGAGATCATTCCTTGGGCTGGTTAACTACTACAGGCACTTCATCAAAGGTCACTCAACATTAGCCACGCCATTGACAGACTTGCTCGTGAAAGGGAGAGCATGGGAGTGGAGCACAGGGTGCCAGAAAGCCTTTGACAGGTTGAAGTGGGCTATGAATGAAGAGCCAGTCTTGGCCTAGCCAGACCATGCCAAGGTGTATGAGGTGAATACGGATGCATCAGACTTTGCCATAGGGGGCGTGTTGATGCAAGAGGAACGTTCAGTCGTGTTCGAGAGCAGGAAGCTAAATGAGACTGAACGCAAGTACACAGTCCAAGAGAAGAAGATGGCTGCAGTGGTGCACTGCTTGTGCACTTGGTGCCATTACCTATTAGGGTCGAGGTTCGTGGTGAGGACGGCTAATGTGGCGACCAGCTACTTCCAAACACAGAAGAAGCTGTCCCCTAAGCAGGCGAGATGGTAAGATTTTCTTACAGAATTTGATTCCCAGATGGAGTACAAGCCAGGACGGGCGAACCTAGTGGCAGACGCCCTGAGCAAGAAGGCTAACCTTGCTTGCCATTAGCCAACCAAAGGGGTCACTGGTGCTGCGCATCAAGGAGGGACTTGCGCATGATCCTACAGCCAAGGCTTTGATAGAGTACGCCCAGCAAGGTAAGACTAGGCGGTTTTGGTTGTAGGATGGTTTGTTGTACACCAGGGGCAGTAGACTGTTTGTGCCACAGCACGGGAAGCTCCGCAAGGAAGTTTTGCAAGAATATCATGATTCAAGGTGGGCTGGACACCCTGGAGTGAGCCGTACCTTGGTGTTGATCGAGGACCGGTACTACTGGCCGCACATGAGGGAGGATGTGGAGGCCTATGTGAAGACTTGTCTTGTGTGCCAACAGGGCAAGGTGGAGCTCAAGAAACCAGGTGATCTCTTGGAACCATTGCTAGTGCCAGAGCGACCATGGGAGAGTGTTTCTCTGGACTTTATAGTCGGTCCACCCAAGACAGAGGGGTTTGGAAGCATCATGGTAGTGGTGGACAAGTTTTCCAAGTATAGAATTTTCATTCTAGCAACTAAGGAATGCCCAGCCGAGGAGGTAGCTCGATTGTTCCTGAAGAACATGGTTAAGTACTGGGGGTGTCGAGGACCATTGTTAGTGATCGGGATGGGCGATTCATGGGTAGGTTCTGGACTGAGTTGTTCAAGCTGTTAGGGTCAGACTTAAACTTTTCCACCAGCATGCATCCACAGATCGATGGGCAGACAAAACGAGTGAATGGATTATTAGAGGTCTACCTCGGGCACTATGTGAGTGCCACACAAAAGGACTGGCCAAAGCTGCTAGATATTGCGTAATTTTCCTACAACTTGCAAAGGAGCGAGGCAATGAACCAAAACCCATTTGACGTTGTGATAGGGTAACAACCACTAACACCTGGTTTGATTGCTGCAGGTTATACAGGGCCGAATCCAACAGCATACAAGTTTGCCAAGGCATGGCAGGAGCAAACTGACTTGGCCAGAGTTTGTCTACACAAGGTAGCCAAGAGGTCGAAGAAGTGGGTAGACCAGAATAGGCGGGACGTGTAGTTCTAGGTTGGAGACTTAGTGTTGGTAAAGCTGCATCCCATTGTGTGCCACAGGGGGCTGTACAAAGGCCTAGCCCGGAGGTATGAGGGACCTTTCCAAATAGTCAAGAGGGTAGGCAAGGTTGCCTACAAGCTGGATATGCCACCTAAGCCGAGCGTACACCCAGTGTTCCATGTGAGCATGCTTAAGCCGTTCCATGAGGATGAGGGAGATCCAGGATGAGCAGAGTCAAAGTGTGCACCATTGGGAACAAGGGCCTCATATGAGAAGGAGGTCCACAGCATCATAGCTGACCAGGAGGTGAGACGGAAGAACTAAAAACCAAGACATGAGTACTTGGTGCATTGGAAGGGACTTCCAGATAGTGAGGTGAGCTAGGAACCAGTAGAGGACTTATGGCAGTTCAGGGACCAGATCAGGCAGTACCATGCAGAAGACGCAACGAGGGCGTTACGCAATCAGGAGGGGGAGAATGTCATGCCCTGGGCGGGCATGCCAGGCACATCAGGCAGACCAGCAGGTGAGCTAGAGGTTGAGGCCCGCAGACCAAGCATCCTAGCGGGTATCTATGCGCAAAGCCTAGCAGACGAGCTCAGAATGCCCGCCCGACTTGTAGGCTAGCCTGTTAGACCAAGGCCTGGCATACAAGCTACCCGCACCACATCCAGAAGGGCCCAAGGTGCTGGACACGTAAGGGAAGCTTCTGGAAATAGGTAGGAGCATCCTGACAGATTTGGTTGACCCTAAAAATCAGGAGTTAGCATCCTGATTGATTGTAATCCCATGATTTTATCCTTTATTCTAGGGATATGCCATTAAGTTGTAGCTGGAGCCTCAACTATAAATAGAGGGCTGCTCCACCCTCATTTGTACACCATTAAACACTTCTACTTCAATGAATACAAAAGCATTTCTAGAATTCTGTCTTCTTATCCTGTTTCTCTTTAACTTGCGTAATCAGCCCTTCCCATTGTTCTAGTGCCCGCACGCTTGTGTTTTAGGCTGACTTAGGCACAAAGGAGGAGATTCCAAGCCTAAGGTCGTATGGATTCTGAGTCTAAGGTCAGAGCCCATGACACTTACATGCTGCCGATCCTGTTGCCATAACCCTCGGTCTGGTCTGATCTTAGACTGGAATGAACTCCGTATGCCTAAGCCAATCGAAGAAATGAGCGGGCGGGTGGGCACTACGCTAGCCAGAAAGGCGGGATGCGCAAGCCATGGATCGATAGGTTGGTAGGTGCGTTTAGGCACATCTTCATATTTCTGCCATGCCAATGCCATTTTTATGGCCTGTAAATTCATACAATGGTCCCTTAAGCCTTCATGTGAAGTTTCATGGCAAGACGACTCGTTTTCTATTTTTCACGATTTTTGAAACTTTTTATGGTTCAGGATTTTTTTAAAATTTTTTCAAAAGGAGTTTTTGCCCCAAACTTGGAAGATGTGATCCTTGTATTTTTTTTGGCATGCACAAAAAAATTTAGCTAAAAACTCGAAGTGTACAGGATTTTGTAACCATTTGAAAATAGTGTCCCCATTTTAGACACTTTAATGGTTACTGGCAGCAAACCTGTAAAATCTCAAATGCTCTTTCAGGTGGTGTGAGCTCTCGAGGTTTGATGAGGGATAGGGGGCCAAAATAAGGGCAAAGTACTAGCACCCATCGCACATCATGTGCGCACACCCCCCACCCCCCAATCGTAGAAACCTCAATTCCATCGGTCAGGTTCTCCGGTGATGCTCCGACGATGGTGCCCCGAGAGAAAAAAATGCAGCACCAGCACATGCTCGAGCCTAGCATGTGCACCTGTAACCCTCGGTTCGGTCTGATCTTACACTGGGAATGAACTTTGTATGCTTAGACTGGGAATGAACTATGTATGCCTAAGTCAACCCACGAAACGAGCATACGGGTGCTCAGTCGACCAGAGGGGCAGGATGCACAAGCCGGGGATCGATCGGGTCCCCCCTGTGTGCTACCAATCTTGCTACTGCAACCTTCAGTTTGGTCTGATCTTAGACTACGAATGAACTCCGTATGCCTAAGCCAGCCGACGAAACGAGCGGGCGGGCGGGCACTACGCCGGCCAGAGAGGCGGGATGCGCAAGCTGCGGATCGATAGGGTGGTAGGTGGGTTTGGGCACATTTTCATATTTCTGCCATGCCAAAGCCATTTTTATGGCTTGGAAATTCATACAATGGTCCCTTAAGCCTTCATGTGAAGTTCCATGGCAAGACGACTTGTTTTCTACTTTTCACGATTTTTGAAAGTTTTTACGGTTCGAGATTTTTTTAAAATTTTTTCAGAAGGAGTTTTGGCCCCACACTAGGTAGACGTGATCCTTGTATTTTTGTTGGCTTGCACAAAAACATTCAGCTAAAAACTCGAAGTGTACAGGATTTTCTGACCATTTGAAAAAAGTGCCCCCATTTTAGACACTTTAATGGCTACTGGTAGCAAACCTGTAAAATCTCATATGCTCTTTAAGGGGATGTGAGTTCTCGAGGTTTGATGAGGGATAGGAGGCCAATATAAGGGCCAAGTGCCAGCACCCATCGCACATCATGTGCGCACACCCCCTACCCCCCAATCGCCGGAACCCCAATGCCGTCAGTCAGGTTCTCTGGCGATGCTCCGACGATGGTGCCTCGGGCGAAAAAAAATGCAGCACCAGCACGTGCCCAAGCCCAGCATGTGGACTCGCAACCCTCAGTCCGGTCCGATCTTACACTGCAAATGCACTCCATATGCTTAGACTGGGAATGAACTCCGTATGCCTAAGTCAAACCACGAAACGAGCGTGCGGGCGCTTAGCCGGCCAAAGGGGCAGGATGCGCATGCTGGGGATACGTCGGGCCCCCCTGTGTGCTGCTGATCCTGTTGCCACAACCATCAATCTGGTCTGATCTTAGACTGGGAATGAACTCCGTATGCCTAAGCCAACCGACGAAACGAGCGGGCGAGCGGGTACTACGTCGGCTAGAGAGACGGGATGTGCAAGCCATGGATCGATAGGGTGGTAGGTGGGTTTAGGCACATCTTCATATTTTTACTGTGCCAATGCCATTTTTATGGCTTCTAAATTCATACAACGGTCCCTTAAGCCTTCATGTGAAGTTTCATGGCAAGATGACTCGTTTCTACTTTTCACGATTTTTGAAACTTCTTACGGTTCGGGGTTTTTTTAAAATTTTTTCAGAAGGAGTTTTGGCCCCAAACTTGGTAGACGTGATCCTTGTATTTTTTTTGGCATGCACAAAAATATTTACCAAAAAACTCGAAGTGTACAGGATTTTGTGACCATTTGAAAAAAGTGTCCCCATTCTAGACACTTTAATTGCTACTGGCAGCAAACCTGTAAAATCTGAAATGCTCTTTAAGGGGGTGTGAGCTCTCGAGGTTTGATGAGGGATAGGGGGCCAATATAAGGGCCAAGTACCAGCACCCATCGCACATCATGTGTGCACACCCCCTCGGCCCCCCCAATCGTCAGAACCCCAATGCCACCGATCAAATTCTCCGATGATGCTCCAGTGATGGTGCCCCAGGCGAAAAAAAATACGGCACCAGCACATGCCCGAGCCTAGCATGTGCACCCGTAACCCTCGGTCTGGGCCGATCTTACACTGGGAATGAACTCCATATGCTTAGACTGGGAATGAACTCTGTATGCCTAAGTCAACCTATGAAACGAGCGTACGGGCGCTCAGCCGACTAGAGAGGCAGGATGCGCAAGTCGAGGATCAGTCGGGTCCCTCCTGCGTGCTACCGATCCTACTACCATAACCCTTGGTCTGATCTGATCTTAGATTGGGAATTAAGTCCGTATGCCTAAGCCAACTGAAGAAACGAGCGGGCGGGCGAGCACTATGCCGGCCAGAAAGGCGGGATGCGCAAGCCGTGGATCGATAGGGTGGTAGGTGGGTTTAGGCACATCTTCATATTTCTGCCATGCCAATGCTATTTTTATGGCTTGTAAATTAATACAATGGTCCCTTAAGCCTTCATGTGAAGTTTCATGGCAAGACAACTCGTTTTCTATTTTTCATGATTTTTGAAACTTTTTACAGTTCGAGATTTTTTAAAAATTTTTTCAGAAGGAGTTTTGGCCCCAAACTTGGTAGACATGATCCTTGTATTTTTTTTGGCATGCACAAAAAAATTCAGCTAAAAACTCGAAGTGTACAGGATTTTGTGACCATTTGAAAAAAGTATCCCCATTTCAGACACTTTAATGGCTACTGGCAACAAACCTGTAAAATCTAAAATGCTCTTTAAGGGGGTGTGAGTTCTCAAGGTCTGATGATGGCTATGGGGCCAATATAAGGGCCAAGTACCAGCACCCATCCCACATCATGTGCGAACACCCCTCGCCCCCCAATCGCCGGAACCCTAATGCCATCGGTCAGGTTCTCTTAGACTGGGAATGATACTTTTCAAGATTTTTGAAACCTTTTACGATTCAGGATTTTTTTAAAATTTTTTCAGAAGGAGTTTTGGCCCCACACTAGGTAGACGTGATCCTTGTATTTTTCTTGGCATGCACAAAAAAATTCAGCTAAAAACTCGAAGTGTACAGGATTTTGTGACCATTTGAAAAAAGTGTCCCCATTTCAAATACTTTGATGGCTACTGGCAACAAACCTGTAAAATCTCAAATGCTCTTTAAGGGGGTGTGAGTTCTCGAGGTTTGATGAGGGATAGGGGGCCAATATAAGGGCCAAGTACCAGCACCCATCACACATCATAATCGCACACCCCCTCGCCCCCCCAATCGCCGAAACCCCAATGCCGTCGATCAGGTTCTCCGACGATGGTGCCCCAGGCGAAAAAAAAATACGGCACCAAAACATGCTCGAGCCCAACGTGTGCACCTGCAACCCTCGGTCTGATCCGATCTTACACTGGGAATGAAGTCCGTATGCTTAGACTGGAAATGAACTCCATATGCCTAAGTCAACCCATGAAATGAGCGTGCCAGGCTCAGACGGCTAGAGGGGCAGGATGCATGAGCTGGGGATCGACCAGGTCCCCCCTACATGCTGCTGCAACCCTCGGTCTGGTCCGATCTTAGACTGGGAATGAACTCCATATGCCTAAGCCAACCGATGAAACGAGCGGGCGGGCACTACGCCGACCAGAGAGACGGGATGCGCAAGCCGTGGATTGATAGGTTGGTAGGTGGGTTTAGGCACTTCTTCATATTTCTACTATGCCAATGCAATTTTTATGGCTTGTAAATTCATACAATGGTCCCTTAAGCCTTCATGTGAAGTTTCATGGCAAGACAACTCATTTTCTATTTTTCATGATTTTTTAAACTTTTTACGGTTCGGGATTTTTTTAAAATTTTTTCAGCAGAAGTTTTGGCCCCAAACTTGCTAGACGTGATCCTTGTATTTTTGTTGGCATGCACAAAAAAAATTAAGCTAAAAACTCAAAGTGTACAGGATTTTGTGGCAAATATGAAAAAAGTGTCCCCATTTCAGACACTTTAATGGCTATTGGCAGCAAACCTGTAAAATCTCAAAAGCTCTTTAAGGGGGTGTGAGTTCTTGAGGTTTGATAAGGGATAGGGGGCCAATATAAGGGCCAAGCACTAGCACCAATCGTACACCATGTGCGCACACCCCCCAGCCCCAATCACCGAAACCCCTATGCCACCGATCAGGTTCTCTGGCGATGGTGCCCTGGGTAAAAAAAAAATGCACACCAGCGCATAACCAAGCCCAGCATGTGCACCTGTAACCCTCGGTCCGATCGATCTTACACTGGGAAAGAACTCCGTATGCTTAGACTGGGAATGAACTCTATATGCCTAAGTCAACCAACGAAACGAGCGTGCAGGCGCTTAACCGGCAAGAGAGGCATCATGCACAAGCCGAGGATCAATCGAGTCCCCCTTGTGTGCTGCCAATCTTGCTGCCGCAACCCTCAGTCTGGGCTAATCTTAGATTGGGAATGAACTCCGTATGCCTAAGGCAACTGACGAAACGAGCGGGCGGGCGGGCACTACGTCGACCAGAGAGGCGGGATGCGCAAGCCGTGGATCGATAGGGTGGTAGGTGGGTTTAGGCACATCTTCATATTTCTGCCATGCCAATGCCATTTTTATGGCTTGTAAATTCATATAATGGCCCCTGAAGCCTTCATGTGATGTTTCATGGCAAGACGACTCGTTTTCTTTTTTTCATGATTTTTAAAACTTTTTAAGGTTCGAGATTTTTTTAAAATTTTTTCAGAAGGAGTTTTGGGCCCAAACATGGTAGACGTGATCCTTTTATTTTTTTTGGCATGCACAAAAAAATTCAGCTAAAAACTCGAAGTGTACAGGATTTTGTGATCATTCGAAAATAGTGTCCCCATTTAAGACACTTTAATGGCTACTGGTAGCAAACCTGTAAAATCTCAAATGCTTTTCAAGGGTGTGTGAGTTCTCAAGGTTTAATGAGGGATAAGGGGCCAATATATAGGCCAAGTACCAGCACCCATCGCACATCATGTGTGCACACCCCTCTGCCCCCCCAATCGTCGGAACCCCAATGCCGTCGGTCAGGTTCTCCAGTGATGCTCCGATGATGGTGCCTCGGGTGAAAAAAATGTGACACAAGCACATGCCCGAGCCTAGCATGTGCACCCATAACCCTCGGTCTGGTCCGATCTTACACTGGGAATGAACTCTGTATGCTTAGACTGGGAATGAACTCCGTATGCCTAAGTCAACCCACGAAACGAGCGTGAGGGTGCTCAATCGGCCAGAGGGGCAAGATGCCCAAGCTGGGGATCGGTCGGGTCCCCCCTATGTGCTACGAATCTTGCTGTCACAACCCTCAGTCTGGTCCAATCTTAGAGTAGGAATGAACTCCGTATGCCTAAGCCAATCGACGAAACGAGTGGGCGGGCGAGCACTACGTCGGCCGGAGAGGTAGGATGCGCAAGCCGTGGATCGATAGGGTGGTAGGTTCATTTAGGCACATCTTCATATTTCTGCCATGCAAATGCCGTTTTTATGGCTTGTAAATTCATACAATGGTCCCTTAAGCCTTCATGTAAAGTTTCATGGCAAGACGACTCGTTTTCTATTTTTCATAATTTTTGAAACTTTTTATGGTTCGAGATTTTTTTAAAATTTTTTCAAAAGGAGTTTTGGCCCCAAACATATTAGACGTGATCCTTGTATTTTTGTTGGCATGCATAAAAAAATTCAGCTAAAAACTCGAAGTGTGCAGGATTTTGTGACCATTTGAAAAAAGTGTCCCCATTTCATACACTTTAATGGCTACTGAGAGCAAACCTGTAAAATCTCAAATGCTCTTTAAGGGGGTGTGAGTTCTCGAGGTTTGATGAGGGATAGGGGGCCAATATAAGGGCCAAGTACCAGCACCCATCACACATCATGTGCGGACACCCCCCACCCCCCAATCGCCAGAACCCCAATGCCGCCGGTCAGGTTCTCCGACGATGCTCCGGCGATGGTGCCCAGGGGAAAAAAAAATGCGGCACCAGCACCTGCCTGAGCGTAGCATGTGCACCCATAACCCTAGGTTCGGTCCAATCTTACACTGGGAATGAACTCCATATGCCTAAGTCAACCCACAAAATGAGCATGCGGGCGCTCAGTCGGCCAGAGGGGTAGGATGCGCAAGTCGGGGATCGATTGGGTCCCCCCCTGCGTGGCACCGATCCTGCTATCGCAACCCTCAGTCCGATCTGATCTTAGACTGGGAATGAACTCCGTATGGTGCAAACCATGGATCGATAGGGTGGTAGGTGGGTTTAAGCACATCTTCATATTTCTGCCATGCCAATGCCATTTTTATGGCTTGTAAATTCATACAATGGTCCCTTAAGCCTTCATGTGAAGTTTCATGGCAAGATGACTCGTTTTCTATTTTTCATGATTTTCAAAACTTTTTACAGTTCCAAATTTTTTTATAATTTTTTCAGAAGGAGTTTTGGCCCCAAACATTGTAGACTTGGTCCTTGTATTTTTGTTGGCATGCACAAAAAAATTCAGCTAAAAACTTGAAGTGTACAGGATTTTGTTACCATTTGAAAAAAGTGTCCTCATTTAAAACACTTTAATGGCTACTGGCAGCAAACTTGTAAAATCTCAAATGCTCTTTAAGGGGGTGTGAGTTCTCGAGGTTGGGCCCTTAAGCCTTCATGTGAAGTTTCATAGCAAGACAACTCGTTTTCTATTTTTCACGATTTTTGAAACTTTTTACAATTCAGGATTTTTTTAAAATTTTTTTAGAAGGAGTTTTTGCCCCAAACTTGGTAGACGCGATCCTTGTATTTTTTTTTGGCATGCACAAAAAAATTCAGCTAAAAACTCGAAGTGTACAGGATTTTGTGACCATTTAAAAAAAGTGTCCCCATTTCAGACATTTTAATGGCTACTGGCAACAAACCTGTAAAATCTGAAATGCTTTTTAAAGGGGTGTGAGTTCTCGAGGTTTGATGAGTGATAGGGGGCCAATATAAGGGGCAAGTACCAGAACCCATCACACATCATGTGCGCAAACCCCCTCGCCCCCCTAATTACCGGAACGCCAATGTCGTCGGTCAAGTTCTCCGACGACGGTGCCTCGAGTGAAAAAAAATGCGACACCAGCACATGCTCAAGCCCAACATGTGCACTCGTAACCCTCGATTCGGTTCGATCTTACACTGGGAATGAACTCTGTATGCTTAGACTGGGAATGAACTCCGTATGCCTAAGTCAACCCATGAAACAAGCGTGCGGGTGCTCAGCCGACCAGAGGGGCAGGATGCGCAAGTCGAGGATCGGTCTAGTCCCCCCTAGCGTGCTACCGATCCTGCTGCCGCAACCCTTGACCTGGTCTGACCTTAGACTGGATTGAACTCCGTATGCCTAAGCCAACCAAATAAACGAGCGGGCGGGCGGGCACTACGCCGGCCAGAGAGGTGGGATGCACAAGCCGTGGATCGATAGGGTGGTAGGTGCGTTTAGGCACATCTTCATATTTCTGCCATGCCAATGCCATTTTTATGGCTTTTAAATTCATACAATGGTCCCTTAAGCCTTCATGTGAAGTTTCATGGCAAGACGACTCGTTTTCTATTTTTCACGATTTTTGAAACTTTTTACGGTTCAAGATTTTTTTTAAATTTTTTCAGAAGGAGTTTTGGAAACAAACTTGGTAGACATGATCCTTGTATTTTTGTTGGCATGCACAAAAAAATTCAGCTAAAAACTCGAAGTGCACAGGATTTTGTGACCATTTGAAAAAGTGTCCCCATTTCAGACACTTTAATGGCTACTGACAGCAAACCTGTAAAATCTCAAATGCTCTTTAAGGGGGTGTGAGTTCCCGAGGTTTGATGAGGGATAGGGGGCCAATATAAAGGCCAAGTACCAGCACCCATAGCACATCATCTGCGCACAGACCCCCTGCCCCCCAATCGTCGGAACCCCAATGCCGTCGGTCAGGTTCTCCGATGATGCTCCAACGATGGTGCCCCAGGCGAAAACAAAATGCGGCACCAGCAGATGCCCTAGCTCAGCATGTGCACCCACAACCCTCAGTCCGGTCTGATCTTACACTAGGAATAATCTCTGTATGCTTAGACTGGGAATGAACTCTATATGCCTAAGTCAACCCACAGAACGAGCGTGCGGGCGCTCAGCCGGCCAAAGGGGCAGGATGCACAAGCTGGGGATCGACCGGCTCCCCCTCTGCGTGCTACTGATCCTGCTGCCATAACCCTCGATCTGATCTGATCTTAGACTGGGAATGAACTCCGTATGCCTAAGCCAACCGATGAAATGAGCGGGCGGGTGTGCACTACGCCGGGCAGAGAGGCGGGATGCGCAAGCCGTGGATCGATAGGGTGGTAGGTGGGTTTAGGCACATCTTCATATTACTACCATGCCAATGCCATTTTTATGGCTTGTAAATTCATACAATGGTCCCTTAAGCCTTCATGTGAAGTTTCATGGCAAGACGACTCGTTTTCTATTTTTCACGATTTTTGAAACTTTTTACGGTTCAGGATTTTTTTAAAATTTTTTGAGAAGGAGTTTTGGCCCCAAACTTGGTAGACGTGATCCTCGTATTTTTGTTGGCATGCACAAAACAATTCAGCTAAAAACTCGAAGTGTACAAGATTTTGTGACCATTTGAAAAAAGTATCCCCATTCCAGACACTTTAATGGCTACTAGCAGCAAACCTGTAAAATTTCAAATCCTCTTTAAGGGGGGCTGAGTTCTCGAGGTTTGATGAGGGATAGGGGGTAAATATAGGGGCCAAGTACCAGCACCCATCGCACATCATGTGCGCACCCCCCACCCCCCCAATCGTCGAAACCCCAATTCCGTCGGCCAGGTTCTCTGGTGATGCTCCGGTGATGGTGCCCCAGGAGAAAAAAATGCGTCACCAACACATGCCCGAGCCCAGCATGTGCACCCACAACCCTCGATATGGTCTGATCTTACAGTGGGAATGAACTCCGTATGCTTAGATTGGGAATGAACTCCGTATGCCTAAGTCAACCCACGAAACGAGCGTGCTAGTGCTCAGCCAGCCAGAGGGGCAGGATGCACAAGCTGGGGATCGATCGGGTCCCCCCCTACGTGCTGCTGATCCTGCTACCATAACCCTCCATCCGGTCCAATTTTAGACTAGGAATGAACTCCGTATGCCTAAGCCAACTGACGAAACGAACAAGCGGGCGGGCACTAGCCGACCAGAGAGGTGGGATGCGCAAGCCGTGGATCGATAGGGTGGTAGGTGGGTTTAGGCACATCCTTATATTTCTGCTGTGCCAATGCCATTTTTATGGTGTGTAAATTCATACAATGGCCCCTTAGGCCTTCATGTGAAGTTTCATGGCAAGACAACTGTTTTCTATTTTTCACGATTTTCAAAACTTTTTACGGTTCAGGATTTTTTTAAAATTTTTTCAGAAGGATTTTTGGCCCCAAAATTGGTAGACATAATCCTTGTATTTATGTTGGCATGCACAAAAAAATTCAGCTAAAAACTCGAAGTGTACAGGATTTTGTGACCATTTGAAAAAAGTGTCCCCATTTCAGACACTTTAATGGCTACTGGCAGCAAACCTGTAAAATCTCAAATGCTCTTTAAGGGGGTGTGAGTTCCCAAGGTTTGATGAGAGATAGGGGGCCAATGTAATTGCCAAGTAACAGCACCCATTGCACAGCATGTGCACACACCCCCCCGCCCCCCCAATCGTCGGAACCCCAATGCCGTCGGTCAGGTTCTTTGGCGATGCTCCGGTGATGGTGCCCCGGGCAAAAAACAATGTGGCACTAGCACATGCCCGAGCCTAGCATCTGCACCCGCAACCCTCGGTCCGATCCGATCTTACCTTGGGAATGAACTTTGTATGCTTAGACTGGGAACAAACTTCTTATGCCTAAGTCAACCCACGAAACGAGCGTGCGGGCGCTCAATCGGCCAGAGGGGCAGGATGCGCAAGCCGAGGAATAACCGGGTCCCCCCCAGCGTGCTACCAATCCTACTGCCGTAACCCTTGGTCTGATCCAATCTTACACTGAGAAAAAACTCTGTATGCCTATGCCAACCGATGAAATGAGCGGGCAGGCGGGCACTACGTCGACCAGAGAGACGGGATGCGCAAGCCGTGGATCGATAGGGTGGTAGGTGGGTTTAGGTAGATCTTCATATTTCTACCATGCCAATGCCATTTTCATGGCTTGTAAATTCATACAACGGTCCCTTAAGCCTTCATGTGAAGTTTCGTGGCTAGACAACTCGTTTTCTATTTTCGATGATTTTTAAAACTTTTTACGGTTTGAGATTTTTTTTAAATTTTTTCAGAAGGATTTTTGGCCCCAAACTTGGTAGATGTGATCCTTGTAATTTTTTTGGCATGCACAAAAAAATTCAGCCAGAAACTCGAAGTGTACAGGATTTTGTGACCATTTGAAAAAAGTGTCCCCATTTCAGACACTTTAACGGCTACCGGCAGCAAACCTGTAAAATGTCAAATGCTCTTTAAGGGGGTGTGAGTTCTTGAGGTTTGATGAGGGATAAGGGACCAATATAAGGGCCAAGTACCAGCACCCATCGCACATCATGTGTGCACACCCCCCGCCCTCCAATCGTCAGAACCCCAATCCCTCCGGTCAGGTTCTCCGACGATGCTCTGGCGATGGTGCCCTGGGCGAAAAAAAAATACGGCACCAGCACATGCCCGATCCCAGCATGTGCACCTACAACCCTCGATCCAATCTGATCTTACACTGGGAATGAACTCGGTATGCTTAGACTGGGAACGAACTTTGTATGCCTAAGTCAACCCACGAAATGAGCGTGTGGGCGCTCACCGGCCAGAGGGGCAGGATGCGCAAGCCGGGGATCGGTCGGGTCCCCCCTACATGTTGTTGATCCTGCTACCATAACCCTCAGTCTGATCTGATCTTAGACTGGGAATGAACTCTGTATGCCTAAGCCAACCAACGAAACGAGCGGGCGGGCGTGCACTTCGTTGGACAGAGAGGCGGGATGTGCAAGTCATGGATCGATAGGGTGGTAGGTGGGTTTAGGCGCATCTTCATATCTCTACCATGCCAATGCCATTTTTATGGCTTGTAAATTCATACAATGGTCCCTTAAGCCTTCATGTGAAGTTTCATGGCAAGACGACTCGTTTTCTATTTTTCACGATTTTTGAAACTTTTTACGTTTCATAATTTTTTTAAAATTCTTTTAGAAGGAGTTTCGGCCCTAAACTTGGTAGACATGGTCCTTGTATTTTTGTTGGCATGCACAAAAAAATTCAGCTAAAAACTCGAAGTGTACAGGATTTTGTGACCATTTGAAAAAAGTGTCCCCATTTCAGACACTGTAATGGCTACTAGCAGCAAACCTGTTAAATCTCAAATGCTCTTTAAGGGGGTGTGAGTTCTCGAGGTTTGATGAGGGATAGGGGGCCAATATAAGGGCCAAGTACCAGCACCCATCACACATCATGTGCGCACACCCCCCCGCCCCCTAATCGCCAAAACTCCAACGCAGCTGGTCAGGTTCTCCGGCGATGCTCCGATGATGGTGCCCCGAGCAAAAAAAAATTATGGCACCAGCACATGCCCGAGCCTAGCATGTGCACCCGTAACCTTCGGTCCGATCCGATCTTACCTTGGGAATGAACTTTGTATGCTTAGACTGGGAACGAACTTCGTATGCCTAAGTCAACCCATGAAACGAGCGTGTGGGCGCTTAGTCGACCAGAGGGGCAGGCTGCGCAAGTCAGGGATCGGTCGGGTCCCCCCTTGCATGCTGCCAATCCTCTTGTCGCAACCCTCAGTCCAGTCTGATCTTAGACTGGGAATGAACTCCGTATGCCTAAGCCAACTGACGAAACGAGCGGGCGGGCGAGCACTACGCCGAACGGAGAGGCGGGATGCACAAGCCGTGGATCGATAAGGTGGTAGGTGGGTTTAGTCACATCTTCATATTTCTGCCATGCCAATGCCATTTTTCTAGCTTGTAAATTCATACAATGGTCCCTTAAGCCTTCATGTGAAGTTTCATGGCAAGACGCCTCATTTTCTATTTTTCATGATTTTTGAAACTTTTTACGGTTCGAGATTTTTTAAAAATTTTTTCAGAAGGAGTTTTGGCCGCACACTTGGTAGACATGATCCTTGTATTTTTGTTGGCATGTAGAAAACAATTCAGCTAAAAACTCGATGTGTACAGGATTTTGTGACCATTTGAAAAAAGTGTCCCCATTTCAGACACTTTAATGGCTACTGGCAGCAAACCTGTAAAATTTCAAATGCTCTTTAAGGGGGTGTGAGTTCTCGAGGTTTGATGAGGGATGGGGGGCCAATATAAGGGCCAAGTACCGGCACCCATAACACATCATGTGCGCACAACCCCCGTTCCCGCAATCGTCGGACCTAATGCCGTCGATCAAGTTCTCCGACGATGCTCCGGCGATGGTGCCTCGAGCGAAAAAAATACGGTACTAGCACATGCCCGAGCCCAGCATGTGCACCCACAACCCTCGGTCTGATCCGATCTTACACTGGAAATGAACTCAATATGCTTAGATTGGGAATGAACTCCGTATGCCTAAATCAACCCACAAAACGAGCGTGTGGACGCTCAGCCGACCAAAAGGGCAGGATGAGCAAGCCGGGGATCCGTCGGGTCCCCCCCTGAGTGCTGTCAATCCTGCTACTGCAACCCTCTGTTTGGTCTGATCTTAGGCTGGGAATGAACTCCGTATGCCTAAGCCAACCGACGAAACAAGTGGACAGGCGAGCACTACGTCGGCCAGAGAGGCGGGATGCGCAAGCCGTGGATCGATAGGGTAGTAGCTGGGTTTAGGCACATCTTCAAATTTCTGCCATGCCAATGCCATTTTTATGGCTTGTAAATTCATAAAATGCTCCCTTAAGCCTTCATGTGAAGTTTCATGGCAAGACGACTCGTTTTCTATTTTTCATGATTTTTAAAACTTTTTACGGTTCGAGATTTTTTTAAAATTTTTTCAGAAGGAATTTTGGTCCACACTTGGTAGATGTGATCCTTGTAATTTTTTTGGCATGCACAAAAAAATTCAGCTAAAAACTCGAAGTGTACAGGATTTTGGGACCATTTGAAAAAAGTGTCCCAATTTCAGACACTTTAGTGGCTACTGGCAGCAAACCTATAAAATCTCAAATGCTTTTTAAGGGGGTGTGAGTTCTAGAGGTTTGATGAGGGATAGGGGGCCAATATAAGGGCTAAGTACCAGCACCCATCATACATCATGTGCGCACAACCCCCCTCGCCCCCCACTGGGCGAAACCCCAATGCCGCCGGTCAGGTTCTCCGACGATGTTTCGGCAATGGTGCCCCGAGCAAAAAAAAAATGCGGCACCAGCACAGGCCCGAGCCCATCATGTGCACCCCCAACCCTTGGTCCGGTCTGATCTTACACTGGGAATGAACTCCGTATGCTTAGATTGGGAATGAACTCCGTATGCCTAAGTCAACCCATGAAACGAGCGTGCGGGCCCTCAGCTGGCCAGAGGGGCAGGATGCGCAAGTCGGGGATCGACCGGGTCCCCCCTGCTTGCTACCGATCCTACTGCCACAACCCTTGATTCGATCCGATCTTAGACTGCGAATGAACTCCGTATGACTAAGCCAACCGACAAAACGAGCGGACGGGCGGGCACTACACTGGCCAGAGAGGCGGGATGCGCAAGCCATGGATCGATAGGTTGGTAGGTGGGTTTAGGCACATCTTCATATTTCTGCCATGTCAATGCCATTTTTATGGCTTGTAAATTCATACAATGGTCCCTAAAGCCTTCATGTGAAGTTTCATGGCAAGACGACTCGTTTTCTATTTTTCACGATTTTTGAAACTTTTTACTGTTCGGGATTTTTTTAAAATTTTTTCAAAAGGAGTTTTGGCCCCAACTTAAACTACGTGATCCTTGTATTTTTCTTGGCATGCACAAAAAAATTCAGCTAAAAACTCGAAGTGTAAAGGATTTTGTGACCATTTGAAAAAAGTGTCCCCATTTTGGACACTTTAATGGCTACTGGCAGCAAACCTCTCAAAATCTCAAATGCTCTTTAAGGGGGTGTGAGTTCTTGAGGTTTGATGAGGGATAGGGAGACAATATAAGGGCCAAGTACCAGCACCCATCGCACATCATGTGCGCACACCCCCCCGCCCTCCCAATCGCAGGAACCCTAATGCCGTTGGTCAGGTTCTCTGACGATGGTGCCCCGAGCAAAAAAAAAAAAGCGGCACCAACACATGCCCGAGCCCAGCATGTGCACCCGCAACCCTCGGTTTGATCTGATCTTACACTGGGAATGAACTCCGTATGCTTAAACTGGGAATGAACTCCGTATGCCTAAGTTAACAAATGAAACGAGCGTGCGGGCACTCAGCCGGCCAGAGGGGCAAAATGCGCAAGCCGGGGATCGGCCATGTCCCGTTTACGTGCTGTCGATCCTACTACTGCAACCCTCTATCTGGTCTGATCCTAGACTGGGAATGAACTCCGTATGCCTAAGCCAACCGACGAAACGAGAGGGTGGGCGGGCACTATACCGACTAGAGAGGCGGGATGCGCAGGCCGTGGATCGATAGGGTGGTAGGTGGGTTTAGGCACATCTTCATATTTCTGCCATGCCAATGCCATTTTTATGGCTTGTAAATTCATACAATGGTCCCTTAAGCCTTCAAGTGAAGTTTCATGGGAAGATGACTCGTTTTCTATTTTTCATGTTTTTTGAAACTTTTTACGGTTCAGGATTTTTTTTAAATTTTTTCAGAAGGATTTTTGGTCCCACACTTGGTAGACGTGGTCCTTATATTTTTTTTGGCATGCATAAAAAAATTCAGCTAAAAACTCGAAGTGTACAGGATTTTGTGACCATTTGAAAAAAGTGTCCCCATTTTAGACACTTTAGCAGCAAACCTGTAAAATCTCAAATGCTCTTTAAGGGGGTGTGAGTTCTCAAGGTTTGATGAGGGATAGGGGGCCAATATAAGGGCCAAGTACCAGCACCCATCGCACATCTTATGCGTACACCCCCTGCCCCCCAATCATCGGAACCCCTATGCCGTTGGTCAGCTTCTCCGGCGATGGTGCCCCGGCCGAAAAAAAATACGGCACCAGCACATGCACGAGCCCAGCATGTGCACCTGTAACCCTCTGTCCAGTTCGATCTTACACTGGGAATGAACTTCGTATGCTTAGACTGGGAATCAACTCTGTATGCCTATGTCAACCCATGAAACAAGTGTGCGGGCGCTTAGCCGGGCAAAGGGGCAGGATGCACAAGTCGAGGATCGACCGGGTCCCCCCTTGCGTGCTACCGATCCTGCTACCGCAACCCTTGGTCTGGTTTGATCTTAGACTGGGAATGAACTTCGTATGCCTAAGCCAACCGACGAAACGAGCGGGCGAGCGGGCACTACGTCGACCAAAGAGGCGAGATACGCAAGCCGTGGTTCGATAGGGTGGTAGGTGGGTTTAGGCACATCTTCATATTTCTGCCCTGCCAATGCCATTTTTATGGCTTGTAAATTAATACAATGGTCCATTAAGCCTTCATGTGAAGTTTCATGGGAAGACGACTGGTTTTCTATTTTTCACGATTTTCAAAACTTTTTACGGTTCGGGATTTTTTTAAAATTTTTTCAGAAGTATTCTTGGCCCCAAACTTGGTAGTTGTGATCCTTGTGTTTTTTTTGGCATGCACAAAAAAATTCAGCTAAAAAATCGAAGTGTACAGGATTTTGTGACCATTTGAAAAAAGTGTCCCCATTTCAAATCCTTTAAAGGCTACTGGCAGCAAACCTGTAAAATCTCAAATGCTCTTTCAAGGGGTGCGAGTTGTCGAGGTTTGATGAGGGATAGAGGGCTAATATAAGGGCCAAGAACCAGCACCCATCGTACATCATGTGCGCACACCCCTCCGCACCCCCAATCGTCGGAACCCAATGTCGCCGGTCAGGTTCTCCAACGATGCTTAGGCGATGGTGCCCCGGGTGAAAAAAAGATGCAGCACCAGCACATGCCTAAGCCCAACATGTGCACTCGTAACCCTCGGTCCGGTCTGATCTTACACTAGGAATGAACTCTGTATGCTTAGACTGGGAGTGAACTCCGTATGCCTAAGTCAACCCATGAAACGAGCATGCGGGCGCTCAGTCGGCCAGAGGGGCAGGATGCACAAGCCGGGGATCGATCGGGTCCCCCCCTGCATGCTGCCGATCCTACTGCCGCAACCCTCAATTCGGTCTAATCTTAGACTAGGAATGAACTCCGTATGCCTAAGCCAACCGACGAAACGAGCGGGCATGCGGGCACTACACCGGCCAGAGAGGCAGGATGCGCAAGCCGCGGATCGATAGGGTGGTAGGTGGGTTTAGGCACATCCTCATATTTCTGCCATGCCAATGCCATTTTTATGGCTTGTAAATTCATACAATGGTCCCTTAAGCCTTCATGTGAAGTTTCATGGCAAGACGACTCATTTTCTACTTTTCATGATTTTTGAAACTTTTTACGGTTCGAGATTTTTTAAAATTTTTTCAGTAGTAGTTTTGGCCCCAATCTTGGTAGACGTTATGCTTGTATTTTTGTTGGCATGCACAAAAAAATTCAGCTAAAAACTCGAAGTGTATAGGATTTTGTGACCATTTCAAAAAAAGTGTCCCTATTTCAAACACTTTAGTGGCCATTGGCAGTAAACCTGTAAAATCTCAAATGCTCTTTAAGGGGGTGTGAGTTCTTGAGGTTTGATGAGGGATAGGGCGCCAATATAAGGGCCAAGTATCAGCACCCATCACACATCATGTGTGCTTACCCCCCGCCCCCCAATCGTCGGAACCCCAATGCCGCCAGTCAGGTGCTCCGGCAATGCTCCGACGATGGTGCCCTAGGCGAAAAAAAAATGCGGCACCAGCACATGCCCAAGCCCAGCATGTGCACCCATAACCCTCGGCCCGGTCCGATCTTACGCTGGGAATGAACTTCATATGCTTAGACTGGGAATGAACTCCGTATGCCTAAGTCAACCCACGAAACGAGCGTGCGGGCGCTCAGCTGGCGAGAGGGATAGGATGCGTAAGTCGAGGATCGATCGAGTCCCCCCCTATGTGCTGCTGATCCTGCTGCTGCAACCCTCAGTCCGGTCCGATCTTAGACTGGGAATGAACTTCATATGCCTAAGGTAACCGACGAAACGAGTAGGCGGGCGGGCACTACGACGGCCAGAGAGGCGGGATGCGCAAGCCGTGGATCGATAGGGTGGTAGGTGGGTTTAGCCACATCTCCATATTTCCACCATGCCAATGCCATTTTTATGGCTTGTAAGTTCATACAATGGTCCCTTAAGCCTTCATGTGAAGTTTCATGGCAAGACGACTTGTTTTCTTTTTTTCATGATTTTTGAAACTTTTCATGGTTCTGGGTTTTTTTAAAATTTTTTCAAAAGGAGTTTTGGCAACAAACTTGGTAGACGTGATCCTTTTATTTTTTTTGGCAAGCACAAAAAAATTCAGCTAAAAACTCGAAGTGTACAGGATTTTGTGACCATTTGAAAAAATTGTCCCCATTTCAGACACTTTAAAGGCTACTGGCAGCAAACCTATAATATCTCAAATGCTCTTTAAGGGGGTGTGAGTTCTTGAGGTTTGATGAGGGATAGGGCACCAATATAAGGGCCAAGTACCAGCACCCATCGCACATCATGTGTGCACACCCCCCGCCCCCCAATCGTCAGAACCTTAATGCCGTCGGTCAGGTTCTCCGGCAATGCTCCGATGATGGTGCCCTGGGCAAAAAAAAAATGCGGCACCAGCACGTGCCCGAGCCCAGCATGTGCACCCACAACCCTTGGTCCGATCCGATCTTACACTGGGAATGAACTCCGTATGCCTAAGTCAACCCACGAAACAAGCGTGCGGGCACTCAGTCGGCCAGAGGGGCAGGATGCAAAAGCCGAGGATCGGTCGGGTCCGCCCCTACGTGCTGCCGATCCTACTGCCGCAACCCTCAGTCTGATCTGACCTTATACTGGGAATAAACTCCGTATGCCTAAGCCAACCGACGAAACGAGCGGGCAGGCGGGCACTACGCCAGCCAGAGAGGCAGGATGCGCAAGCCATGGATCGATAGGGTGGTAGGTGGGTTTAGGCATATCTTCTCTTTTCTACCATGCCAATGCCATTTTTATGGCTTGTAAATTCATATAATGGTCCCTTAAGCCTTCATGTGAAGTTTCATGGCAAGACGACTCGTTTTCTATTTTTCATGATTTTTGAAACCTTTTACGGTTCGGGATTTTTTTAAAATTTTTTTAGAAGGAGTTTTGGCCCCAAGCTTGGTAGATGTGATCCTTGTATTTTTGTTGGCATGCACAAAAAAATTTAGCTAAAAACTTGATGTGTATAGCATTTTGTGACCTTTAGAAAAAATTGTCCCCATTTCAGACACTTTAATGGCTACTGGCAGCAAACCTGTAAAATCTCAAATACTCTTTAAGGGGATGTGAGTTCCCAAAGTTTGATGAGGGATAGGGGGCCAATATCAGGGCCAAGTACCAGTACCCATCGCACATCATGTGCACACACCCCCCCGCTCCCCAATCGCCGAAACCACAATGCCGCCGGTCAGGTTCTCCGACGATGCTCCGACGATGGTGCCCCGAGCAAAAAAAAAATGCAGCACCAGCACATGCTTCAGCCCAGCATTGGAACCAGCAACCTTCGGCCCGGTCCGATCTTACACTGGGAATGAACTCTGTATGCTTAGAGTGGGAATGAACTCCGTATGCCTAAGTCAACCCACGAAACCGACGTGCGGGTGCTAAGCCGGCCAGAGGGGCAGGATGCGCAAGCCGGGGATTGATCGGGTCCCCCCCTGTGGGCTACCAGTCCTGCTGCTACAACCCTCAGTCTGGTCCAATCTTAGACTGGGAATGAACTCCGTATGCCTAAGCCAACCGACGAAACGAGCGGGTGGGCGGGCACTACACGGGCCAGAGAGGCAGGATGCGTAAGTCGTGGATCGATTGGGTGGTAAGTGGGTTTAGGCACATCTTCATATTTCTGCCATTCCAATGCCATTTTTATGGCTTGTAAATTCATTCAATGGTCCCTTAAGCCTTCATGTGAAGTTTCATGGCAAGACGACTCGTTTTCTATTTTTCACAAATTTTGAAACTTTTTACGGTTTGGGATTTTTTAAAAAATTTTTCAGAAGGAGTTTTGGCCCCAAACTTGGTAGACATGATCCTTGTATTTTTATTGGCTTGCACAAAAAAATTCAGCTAAAAACTCGACGTGTACAGGATTTTGTGACCATTTGAAAAAAGTGTCCCCATTTCAGACACTTTAATGGCTACTGGTAGCAAACCTGTAAAATCTCAAATGCTGTTTTAGGGGGTGTGAGTTCTTGAGGTTTGATGAGGGATAGGGGGCCAATATAAGGGCCAAGTACCAGCAACCATCGCACATCATGTGCACACACCCCCCGCCCCCCCAATCGCTGGAACCCCAATGTCGTCGGTCAGGTTCTCTGACGATGCTTCGACGATGTTGCCGCGGGTGAAAAAAAATATGGTACCAGCACATGCTTGAGCCCAGCATGTGCACCCACAACCCTCGATCCGGTCTGATCTTACACTGGGAATGAACTCCGTATGCTTAGACTAGGAATGAACTCCGTATGCCTAAGTCAACCCACGAAATAAATGTGCGGGCGCTCAGCCAGCCAGAGGGTTTGCACACATGATGTGCGATAGGTGCACACATGATGTGCGATAGGTGCTAGTACTTGGCCCTTATTTTGGCCCCCTATCACTCATCAAACCTCGAGAACTCACACCCCCATAAAGAGCATTTGAGATTTTATAGGTTTGCTGCCAGTCTAAGCTGCGAAGTTCATTCCCAGTCTAAGATCAGACCAGATCGAGGGTTACGGTGCACATGCTAGCTCAGGCATGTGCTGGTGCTGCATTTTTTTTTCGCTTGGGGCACCATCATCGGAGAACCTCACTGGCAGCATTGGGGTTCTGACGATTGGGGGGGGCAGGGGGGGTTGTCCGCATGTGATGTGCGATGGGTGCTGGTACTTGGCCCTTATATTGGCCCCCTATCCCTCATCAAACCTCAAGAACTCACATCCCCTTAAAGAGCATTTGAGATTTTACAGGTTTGCTGCCAGTAGCCATTAAAGTGTCTGAAATGGGGACACTTTTCTCAAATGGTCACAAAATCCTGTACACTTCGAGTTTTTAGCTAAATTGTTATGTGCATGCCAACAAAAATACAAGGATCATGTCTTCCAAGTTTGGGGCCAAAACTCCTTTCAAAAAATTTTTTAAAAAATCCCAAACCGTAAAAAGTTTCAAAAATCGTGAAAAAAAGAAAACGAGTCGTCTTGCCATAAAACTTCACATGAACGCTTAAGGGACCATTGTATGAATTTACAAGCCATAAAAATGACATTGGATGGCAGAAATATTAAGATGTGCCTAAACCCACCTAGCACCCTATCGATGCACGGCTTGTGCATCCCGCCTCTCTGGCCGGCGTAGTGCCCGCCTGCCCACCCGCTCGTTTCATCGGTTAGCTTAGGCATATGGAGTTCATTCCCAGTCTAAGATTGGACCGGACCGAGCATTGCGGCAGCAGGATCGACAGCACGCAGTGGGGGACGCGACCGATCCCCGGTTTGTGCATCTGCCCCTCTGGTCGACTGAGCGCCCGCATGCTCGTTTCGTGGATTGACTTAGGCATACGGAGTTCATTCCCAGTCCAAGATCGGACTGGACCAATGATTGTGGGTCCACACGCTAGGCTCGGGCTTGTTCTGGTGCCATATTTTTTTCGCTCGGGGCACCATCGCTGAACCATCGTCGGAGAACCTGACCCGGCGGCTTTGGGGTTCCGACGATTGGGGGAGCCGGGGGTGTGCGCACATGATGTGCGATGGGTGCTGGTACTTGGCCCTTATATTGGCCCCCTATCCCCCATCAAACCTCGAGAACTCACACCGCCTTAAAGAGCATTTGAGATTTTACAAGTTTGCTGCCAGTAGCCATTAAAGTACCTGAAATGGGGACACTTTTTTCAAATGGTCACAAAATCCTGTACACTTCGAGTTTTTAGCTGAATTGTTTTGTGCATGCCACCAAAAATACAAGGATCACATCTACCAAGTTTGGGGCCAAAACTCCTTTTGAAAAAATTTAAAAAAAATCCCTACCCGTAAAAAGTTTCAAAAATCATGAAAAATAAAAAATGAGTCGTCTTGCCATGAAACTTCACATGAAGGCTTAATGGATGATTGGATGAATTTACAAGCCATAAAAGTGACATTGGCATGGCAGAAATATGAAGATGTGCCTAAACCCACCTACCACCCTATCGATCCACGGCTTGCGCATCCTGCCTCTCTAACCGACGTAGTGCCCGCCCGTCCGCTTGTTTCGTCAGATGGCTCAGGCATACGGAGTTCATTCCCAATCTAAGACCAGACCAGACTAGACCGAGGGTTGCGGCAGCATGCTGAGGGGGACCCGGCCGATCCCCGACTTACGCATCCTGCCCCTCTGGCCGGTTGAGCGCCCGCACGCTCGTTTCATGGGTTGACTTAGGCATACGGAGTTCATTTCCAGTCTAAGATCGGACCGGACTGAGGGTTGTGGGTGCACATGCTGGGCTCAAGCATGTGCTGGTGCCATATTTTTTTTTCGTCCAGGGCACCATCGCTGGAGCATCGTCAGAGAACCTGACCGACGGTATTGGGGTTCCGGTGACTGGGGTGCCGAGGGGTTGTGCGCACATGATGTGCGATGGGTGCTGGTACTTGGCCCTTATATCGGCCCCCTATCCCTCATCAAACCTCCATTACTCACACACTCTTAAAGAGCATTTGAGATTTTACAGGTCTGCTGGCAGTAGCCATTAAAATGTCTGAAATAGGGACGCTTTTTTCAAATGGTCACAAAATCCTGTACACTTTGATTTTTTAGGTGAATTCTTTTTTGCATGCCAACAAATATACAAGGATCACGTCTACCAGGTTTCGGACCAAAACTCCTTCTGAAAAAATTTAAAAAAAATCTCGAACCGTAAAAAGTTTCAAAAATCGTGAAAAATAGAAAATGAGTTGTCTTGCCATCAAACTTCAAATGAAAGCTTAAGGGACCATTGCATGAATTTACAAGCCATAAAAATGGAATTGGGATGGTAGAAATATGAAGATGTGCCTAAACCCACCTACCACCCTATCGATCCACGGCTTGCGCATCCCGCCTCTCTGGCCGACGTAGTGCCCGCTCGTTTCGTCGGTTGGCTTAGGCATACGGAGTTCATTCCCCGTCTAAGATTGGGCCGGACCGAGGGTTACGCCAGCAGGATCCGCAGCACACTGAGAGGGACCCGGTCGATCCCCGGCTTGTGCATCCTGCCCCTCTGGCCAGCTGAGCGCCCGCACGCTCGTTTCGTGGGTTGACTTAGGCATACAGAGTTCATTCCCAGTCTAAGATCGGATCAGACGAAGGGTTGTAAGTGCACATGTTGGGCTCAGGCATGTGCTGGTGCCGTATTTTTTTTCCCTCGGGGCACCATCGTCGGAGCATCGTCGAAGAACCTGACCGGCGGCATTGGGGTTCCGGCGATTGTGGGCGCCAGGGGGGGTGTACGCACATGATGTGCGATGGGTGCTGGTACTTGGCCCTTATATCGGCCCTCTATCCCTCATCAAACCTCGAGAACTCTCACCCACTTAAAGAGCATTTGAGATTTTACAGGTTTGCTGCCAGTAGCAATTAAAGTGTCTGAAATGGGGACACTTTTTTCAAATGGTCACAAAATCTTGTACACTTTGATTTTTTAGGTGAATTCTTTTTTGCATGCCAACAAAAATACAAGGATAACGTCTACCAAGTTTGGGGCCAAAACTCCTTCTGAAAAAATTTTTAAAAAATCCCGAACCGTAAAAAGTTTCAAAAATTGTGAAAAATAGAAAACGAGTTGTCTTGCCATGAAACTTCAAATGAAGGCTTAAGGGACCATTGTATGAATTTACAAGCCATAAAAATGGCATTGGCATGGCTGAAATATGAAGATGTGCCTAAACCCACCTACTACCCTATCGATCCACGGCTTGCGCATCCCGTCTCTCTGGCCAGCGTAGTGCCCGCCCGCCCGCCCGCTCATTTCATCGGTTGGCTTAGGCATACGAAGTTCATTCCCAATCTAAGATCGGACCAGACTGAGGGTTGCGGTAGCAGGATCGGTAGCACGTAGAGGGGGACCCGACCGATCCCTGGCTTGCGCATCCTTCCCCTCTAGCCGACTGAGCGGCCGCACGCTCATTTCGTGGGTTGACTTAGGCATACGGAGTTCATTCCCAGTCTAAGATCAGATAGGATCGAGGGTTGCGGGTGCACATGCTGGGCTCAAGCATGTGCTGGTGCCGTATTTTTTTTCGCCCGGGGCACCATCGTCGAAGCTTCATCAGAGAACCTGGGCGACGACATTGGGTTCCGGCGACTGGGGTGCCGGGGGGGTGTGCTCACATGATGTGTGATGGGTGCTGGTACTTGGCCCTTATATCGGCCCCCTATCCCTCATCAAACCTTGAGAACTCACACCCACTTAAAGAGCATTTGAGATTTTACAGGTTTGCTGCCATTAGCAATTAAAGTGTCTGAAATGGGGACACTTTTTTCAAATGGTCACAAAATCCTATACACTTCGATTTTTTAGGTGAATTCTTTTTTGCATGCCAACAAAAGTACAAGGATCACGTCTACCAAGTTTGGGGCCAAAACGCCTTCTAAAAAAATTTTAAAAAAATTCCGAACCGTAAAAAGTTTCAAAAATCATGAAAAATAAAAAACGAGTTGTCTTGCCATGAAACTTCAAATGAAGGCTTAAGGGACCATTGTATGAATTTACAAGCCATAAAAAAGGCATTGGCACGGCTGAAATATGAAGATGTGCCTAAACCCACCTACCACCCTATCATTCCATGGCTTGCGCATCCCGCCTCTCTAGTAGGCGTAATGCCCGCCCGCCCGCCCGCCCGCTCGTTTTGTCGGTTGGCTTAGGCATACGGAGTTCATTCCCAGTCTAAGACCGGACCAGACTAAGGGTTGTGATAGCAGGATTGAAAGCACGCAAAGGGGGACCCAGTCGATCCCTGGCTCGCGCATCCTTCCCCTTTGGCCGAATGAGCGCCCGCACGCTCATTTCGTGGGTTGACTTAGCCATACGGAGTTCATTCCCAGTCTAAGCATATGAAGTTCATTCCCAGTCTAAGATCAGACCACATTGAGGGTTGCGGGTGCACATGCTGGGCTTGGGCATGTGCAGGTGCCGTATTTTTTTTCTCCCAGGGCACCATCATCGAAAAACCTGACCGGTCGCATTGGGGTTCCGGCGGTTGGGGGGGCGGGGGGTGTGCGCACATGATGTGCGATGGGTGCTGGTACTTGCCCTTATATTGGCCCCCTATCCCTCATCAAACCTCGAGAACTCACACCCCCTTAAAGAGCATTTGAGATTTTACAGGTTTGCTGCCAGTAGCCATTAAAGTGTCTGAAATGGGGACACTTTTTTCAAATGGCCACAAAATCCTGTACACTTCGAGTTTTTAGCTGAATTTTTTTGTGGATACGAACAAAGATACGAGGATCACGTCTACCAAGTTTGTTGCCAAAACTCCTTCCGAAAAAATTTAAAAAAAATCCCGAACCGTAAAAAGTTTCAAAAATCGTGAAAAATAAAAGACAAGTCATCTTGCCATCAAACTTCACATGAAGGCTTAAGGGACCATTGTATGAATTTATAAGCCATAAAAATGGCATTGGCACAGCAGAAATATGAAGATGTGCCAAAACCCACCTACCACCCTATCAGTCCACGGCTTGCGCATCCCGCCTCTCTGGCCGGTGCAGTGCCCGCCCGACCGCCCGCTCATTTTGTCGGTTGGACCAGACCGAGGGTTGCGGCAGCCGGATCGACAGCACATAGAGGGGGACCCGACCGATCCCCAGCTTGTGCATCCTGCCCCTCTGGTCGGTTGAGCGCCCGTACGCTCGTTTCATGGGTTGACTTAGGCATACGGAGTTGATTCCCAGTTTAAGAATACGGAGTTCATTCCCAGTCTAAGATCGGATCGAATCGAGGGTTGCGAGAGCACATGCTGGGCTTGGGCATGTGCTGGTGCCACATTTTTTTGACCCAGGGAACCATCACCGAAGAACTTGACCGGCGGCATTAGGCTTCCGGCGATTGGGGTGGCCAGGGGGGGTGTGCGCACATGATGTGCAATGGGTGCTGGTACTTGGCCCTTATATTGGCCCCCTATCCCTCACCAAACCTCGATAACTCACACCCCTTAAAGAGCATTTGAGATTGTACAGGTTTGTTGCCAGTAGCCATTAAAGTGTCTGAAATGGGGACACTTTTTTCAAATGGTCACAAAATCCTGTACATTTCGAGTTTTTTTTTTTGTGCATGCCAACAAAAATACAAGGATCACGGCTACCAAGTTTGGGGCCCAAACTCCTTCTGAAAAAATTTTTAAAAAATCTCAAACCGTAAATAGTTTCAAAAATCGTGAAAAATAGAAAACGAGTCGTCTTGCCATGAAACTTCACATGAAGGCTTAAGGGAACATTGTATGAATTTACAAGCCATAAAAATGGCATTGGCAATGCAAAAATATGAAGATGTGCCTAAACCCACCTACCACCCTATCGATCCACGGCTTGCGCATCCCGCCTCTCTGGCCGACGTAGTGCCCGCCCGCCCGCTCGTTTCGTTGGTTGGCTTAGGCATACGAAGTTCATTCCCAGTCTAAGATTGGACCCGACAGAGGGTTGTGGTAGCCAGATCGGCAGCACGTAGAGGGGGACCCGATCGATCCTCGGCTTGCGCATCCTGCCCCCCTGGCCAATTGAGCGCTCGCACGCTCGTTTCATGGGTTGACTTAGGCATACGGAGTTCATTTCCAGTCTAAGATCGGATCGAACCAAGGGTTGCGGGTGCACATGCTAGGCTCGAGCATGTGCTGGTGCCGCATTTTTTTTTACCCAGGGAACTATCACCGGAGCATCATCGGAGAACCTGACCGACGGCATTGGGGTTCCGACGAATCAGGGGGCGGGGGGTGTGCGCACATGATGTGCGATGGGTGCTGGGGCTTGGCCCTTACATTGGCCCCCGATCCCTTATCAAATCTCGAGAACTCACCCCCCCTTAAAGAGCATTTGAGATTTTATAGGTTTGCTGCTAGTACCAATTAAAATGTTTGAAATGGGGACACTTTTTTCAAATGGTCACAAAATCCTGTACACTTCGAGTTTTTAGCTGAATTTTTTTATGCATGCCAACAAAAATACAAGGATCATGTCCACCACGTTTGGGCCAAAACTCCTTCTAAAAAAATTTTACAAAAATCCCGAACCGTAAAAAGTTTCAAAAATCATGAAAAATGGAAAACGAGTCGTCTTGCCATGAAACTTCACATGAAGGCTTAGGGGACCAATGTATGAATTTACAAGCCATAAAAATGGCATTGGCATGGCAAAAATATGAAGATGTGCCTAAACCCACCTACCACCCTTCGATCCACGGCTTGCGTATCCTGCCTCTCTGGCCGGCGTAGTGCCCGCCCGCTCATTTCGTCGGTTGGCTTAGGCATACGAAGTTAATTCCCAATCTAAGATCGGACTGGCCTGAGGGTTGTGGTAGCAAGATCAACAGCATACTGAGGGGGACCCGGCCGATCCCCGGCTTACGTATCCTGCCCCTCTGACTGGCTGAGCACCCGCACGCTTATTTCGTGGGTTGACTTAGACATACGGAGTTCATTCCCAGTCTAAGATCAGACCAGACCGAGGGCTATGGGTGCACATGCTAGGCTTGGACATGTGCTGGTGCCGCATTTTTTTTCACCCAGGGCACCATCGCTGGAGCATCGCTGGAGAACCTGACCGACGGCATTGGGGTTTCGGCGATTGGGGGGGTCGGGGGGTGTACGAACATGATGTAAGATGGGTTTTGGTACTTGGCCCTTATATTGGCCCCCTATCCCTCATCAATCCTCGAGAACTCACACCCCCTGAAAGAGCATTTGAGATTTTACAGGTTTGCTGCCAGTAGCCATTAAAGTGTCTGAAATGGGGACACTTTTTTCAAATGGTCACAAAATCATGTTCACTTCGAGTTTTTAGCTGAATTTTTTTGTGCCTGCCAACAAAGATACAAGGATCACGTCTACCAAGTTTGGGGCCAAAACACCTTCTAAAAAAATTTTAAAAAAATCTCGAACCATAAAAAGTTTTGAAAATCAGGAAACATAGAAAATGAGTCGTCTTCACATGAAGGCTTAAGGGACCATTGTATGAATTTACAAGCCATAAAAATGGCATTGGCACGGCAGAAATATGAAGATGTGCCTAAACCCACGTACCACCCTATCGATCCACGACTTACACATCCCGCCTCTCTGGTCGGCGTAGTGCCCGCGCGCCCGCCCACTCATTTTGTCAGTTGGCTTAGGCATACAAAGTTCATTCCTAGTCTAAGGTCAGACCGGACAGCACACAAAAGGGTAGCCGACTGATCCTCTGCTTGCAAATCCTGCCCCTCTGGTCGGTTGAGCCCCCGCACACTTATTTCGTGGGTTGACTTAGGCATATGGAGTTCATTCCTAGTCTGAGATCAAACCGAACTGAGGGTTGTGGCAGCAGGATCGATGGCATGCTAAGGGGGTCCCGGTTGATCCCTGGCTTGCGCATCATGCCCTTCTGGTCGGCTGAGCGCCTGCACACTCATTTCGTGGGTTGACTTAGGCATACGAAGTTCATTCCTAGTCTGAGATTGGATCGGACCGAGGGTTGCGGGTGCACATGCTGGGCTCGGCCATGTGTTGGTGCCGCAGTTTTTTTTTGCCCAGGGAACCATCACCGGAGCATCGTCGGAGAACCTAACCGACGGCATTGGGGTTCCGACGAATCGAGGGGCGGGGGGTGTGCGCACATGATGTACGATGGGTGCTGGTACTTGGCCCTTACATTGGCCCCCAATCCCTTATCAAATCTCGAGAACTCACCCCCCCTTAAATAGCATTTGAGATTTTATAGGTTTGCTGCTAGTACCAATTAAAGTGTTTGAAATGGGGACACTTTTTTCAAATGGTCACAAAATCCTGTACACTTCGAGTTTTTAGCTGAATTTTTTTATGCATGCCAAAAAAATACAAGGATCATGTCCGCCAGGTTTGGGGCCAAAACTCCTTCTGAAAAAATTTTAAAAAAATCCCGAACCGTAAAAAGTTTCAAAAATCATGAAAAATGGAAAACGAGTCATCTTGCCATGAAACTTCACATGAAGGCTTACGGAACCAATGTATGAATTTACAAGTCATAAAAATGGCATTGGCATGGCAAAAATATGAAGATGTGCCTAAACCTACCTACCACCCTATCGATCCATGGCTTGCGTATCCTGCCTCTCTAGTCGGCATAGTGCCCGCCCGCTCATTTCGTCGGTTGGCTTAGGCATACGAAGTTAATTCCCAGTCTAAGATCGAACTGTTCTGAGGGTTGCGGTAGCAAGATTAGCAGCATGCTGATGGGGACCCGACCGATCCCCGGCTTATGTATCCTGCCCCTCTGACTGGCTGAGCACCCGCACGCTTATTTCGTGGGTTGACTTAGGCATACGGAGTTCATTCCCAGTCTAAGATCGGACCAGACCGAGGGTTACGGGTGCACATGCTAGGCTTGGGCATGTGCTGGTGCCGTATTTTTTTTCACCCGGGGCACCATCGTTAGAGCATCGCTGGAGAACCTGACCAACGGCATTGGGGTTCCGGCGATTAGGGGGGCCGGGGGGTGTACGAACATGATGTAAGATGGGTTTTGGTACTTGGCCCTTATATTGGCCCCCTATCCCTCATCAAACCTCAAGAACTCACACCCCCTGAAAGAGCATTTGTGATTTTACAGGTTTGCTGCCAGTAGCCATTAAATTGTCTGAAATGGGGACACTTTTTTCAAATGGTCACAAAATCCTGTTCACTTCGAGTTTTTAGCTGAATTTTTTTGTGCCTGCCAACAAAAATACAAGGATCACGTCTACCAAGTTTGGGGCCAAAACACATTCTAAAAAAATCTTGAACCATAAAAAGTTTTGAAAATCAGAAAACATAGAAAATGAGTTGTCTTCACATGAAGGCTTAAGGGACCATTGTATGAATTTACAAGCCATAAAAATGGCATTGGCACGGCAGAAATATGAAGATGTGCCTAAACCCACATACCACCCTATCGATCCACGGCTTACACATCCCGCCTCTCTGGCCGATGTAGTGCCCGCGTGCCTGCCCACTCATTTTGTCGGTTGGCTTAGGCATACGGAGTTCATTCCTAGTCTAAGGTCAGACCGAACAGCACACAAAAGGGGAGCCGACTGATCCTCGACTTACGAATCCTGCCCCTCTGGCCGATTGAGGCCCCACACAGTCATTTCGTGGGTTGACTTAGGCATACGGAGTTCATTCCTAGTCTGAGATCGGACCGAACTGAGGGTTGCAGCAGCAGGATCGACGGCATGCTAAGGGGGTCTCGGTCGATCCCTAGCTTGCGCATCATGCCCTTCTGGTCAGTTGAGCGCCCGCACACTCATTTCGTGGGTTGACTTAGGCATACAGAGTTCATTCCTAGTCTGAGATCGGATTGGACCAAGGGTTGCGAGTGCACATGCTGGGCTCGGCCATGTGCTAGTGCCATATTTTTTTTCGCCAAGGGAACCATCACCGGAGAACTTGACCGACGGCATTGGGGTTTCGGCGAATCGGGGGGCGAGGCGGGTGTGCGCACATGATGTGCGATGGGTGCTGGTGCTTGGCCCTTACATTGGCCCCCGATCCCTTATCAAATCTTGAGAACTCACCCCCCCTTAAAGAGCATTTGAGATTTTATAGGTTTGCTGCTAGTACCAATTAAAGTGTTTGAAATGGGGACACTTTTTTCAAATGGTCACAAAATCCTGTACACTTCGAGGTTTTAGCTGAATTTTTTTATGCATGCCAACAAAAATACAAGGATCATGTCCACCAAGTTTGGGGCCAAAACTCCTTCTGAAAAAATTTTTAAAAAATCCCGAACCGTAAAAAGTTTCAAAAATCATAAAAAATGGAAAACGAGTCGTCTTGCCATGAAACTTCACATGAAGTCTTAGGGGACCAATGTATGAATTTACAAGCCATAAAAATGGCATTGGCATGGCAAAAATATGAAGATGTGCCTAAACCCACCTACCACCCTATCGATCCACAGCTTGCGTATCCCGCCTCTCTGGCCGGCGTAGTGCCCGCCCGCTCATTTCGTCGGTTGGCTTAGGCATATGAAGTTAATTCCTAGTCTAAGATCAGACTGGACTGAGGGTTACGGTAGCAAGATCAGCAGCAAGCTGAGGGGTACCCGGCCAATCCCCGGCTTACGTATCCTGCCCCTCTGACTGGCTAAGCACCCGCACGCTTATTTCGTGGGTTGACTTAGGCATACGGAGTTCATTCCCAGTCTTAGATCGGACCAGACCGAGGGTTACGGGTGCACATGCTAGGCTTGGGCAAGTGCTGGTGCCGTATTTTTTTTCACCCGAGGCACCATCGCTGGAGCATCGTTGGAGAACCTGACCGACGGCATTGGGGTTCCGGCGATTGGGGGGGCCGGGGGGTGTACGCACATGATGTAAGATTGGTTTTGGTACTTGGCCCATATATTGGCCCGTTATCCCTCATCAAACCTCGAGAACTCACACCCCCTGAAAGAGCATTTGAGATTTTACAGGTTTGCTGCCAGTAGCCATTAAAGTGTCTGAAATGGGGACACTTTTTTCAAATGGTCACAAAATCCTGTTCACTTCGAGTTTTTAGCTGAATTTTTTTGTGCCTGCCAACAAAAATACAAGGATCACGTCTACCAAGTTTGGGGCCAAAAAACGTTCTAAAAAAAATTTAAAAAAATCTCGAACCATAAAAAGTTTTGAAAATCAGGAAACATAGAAAATGAGTCATCTTCACATGAAGGCTTAAGGGACCATTGTATGAATTTACAAGCCATAAAAATGGCATTGGCACGGCAGAAATATGAAGATGTGCCTAAACCCACGTACCACCCTATCGATCCACGGCTTACACATCCCGCCTCTCTGGCCGGCATAGTGCCCGCGTGCCCGCCCACTCATTTTGTCGGTTGGCTTAGGCAGACGGAGTTCATTCCTAGTCTAAGGTCAGACCGGACAGCACACAAAAGGGAAGCCGACTGATCCTCGACTTGCGAATCCTACCCCTCTGGCCGATTGAGCCCCCGCACGCTCATTTCATGGATTGACTTAGGCATACGGAGTTCATTCCTAGTCTGAGATTGGACCGAACTGAGGGTTACGACAGCAGGATCGACGGCATGCTAAGGGGGTCCCGGTCGATCCCTGGCTTGCGCATCATGCCCTTCTGGTCGGCTGAATGCCCGCACACTCATTTCGTGGGTTGACTTAGGCATATGGAGTTCATTCCTAGTCTGAGATCGGATTGGACCGAGGGTTGCGGGTGCACATGCTGGGCTCGGCCATGTACTGGTGCCGCATTTTTTTTTGCCCGGGGTACCATCATCGGAACATCGTCAGAGAACCTGACCGGCGGCATTGGGGGCCTCGGGGGGTGTACGCACATGATGTAAGATGGGTGCTGGTACTTGGCCCTTATATTGGCCCCCTGTCCCTCATCAAATCTTGAGAACTCACACCCCCTTAAACAGCATTTGAGATTTTACAGGTTTGCTGCTAGTAGCCATTAAAGTGTCTGAAATGGGGACACTTTTTTCAAATGGCCACAAAATCCTGTACACTTTAAGTTTTTAGCTGAATTTTTTTTGCATGCCAATAAAAATAAAAGGATCACGTCTACCAAGTTTGGGGCCAAAACTCCTTCTGGAAAAATTTTAAAAAAATCTTGAACCTTAAAAAGTTTCAAAAATCGTGAAAAATAAAAAATGAGTCGTCTTGCCATGAAACTTCTCACAAAGGCTTAAGGGATCACTGTATGAATTTACAAGCCATAAAAATGGCATTGGCATGGCAGAAATATGAAGATGTGCCTAAACCCACATACCACCCTATCGATCCACGGCTTGCGTATCCCGCCTCTCTGGCCGGCGTAGTGCCCGCCCGCCTGCCCACTCGTTTAGTCGGTTGGCTTAGGCATACGGAGTTCATTCCCAATGTAAGATCGGACTGGACCAAGGGTTACGGGTGCAAATGCTAAGCTTGGGCATGTGCTGGTGCCGTATTTTTTTTTCGCCTGGGGCACCATCACCGAAGAACCTGATCGACGGCATTGGGGTTCCGGCGATTGGGGGGGCGGGGGGTGTGCGCATATGATGTGCGATGGGTGCTGGTACTTGGCCCTTATATTGGCCCCCTATCCCTCATCAAACCTTGAGAACTCACACCCCCTTAAAGAGCATTTGAGATTTTACAGGTTTGCTGTCAGTAGCCATCAAAGTGTCTTAAATGGGGACACTTTTTTCAAATGGTCACAAAATCCTTTACAATTTGAATTTTTAGCTAAATTTTTTTGTGCATGCCAAAAGAAGTACAAGGATCACCTCTACCAAGTTTGGGCCTAAAAATCCTTCTGAAAAAATTTTAAAAAAATCCTGAACCGTAAAAAGTTTTAAAAATCGTGAAAAATAGAAAACGAATTGTCTTGCCATGAAACTTCACATGAAGGCTTAAGGGACCACTGTATGAATTTACAAGCCATAAAAATGGCATTGGCACTACAGAAATATGAAGATGTGCCTAAACCCACCTACCACCCTATCGATCTATGGCTTGCGCATCCCGTCTCTCTGGCCGACGTAGTGCCCGCCCGCCTGCTCATTTCGTCGGTTAGCTTAGGCATACGGAGTTCATTCCCAGTCTAAGATCGAATCAAATCAAGGGTTGTGGTAGCAGGATCGACAACACGTAGAGGGGGACCCGGTCGATCCTCGGCTTGTGCATCATGCCCCTCTGGCCAGCTGAGTGCCCGCACGCTCGTTTCATAGGTTAACTTAGGCATACAGAGTTTATTTCCAGTCTAAGCATACGGAGTTCATTCCCAGTCTAAGATCGGACCGTCCAATGGTTACGGATGCACATGCTAGGCTTGGGCATGTGCTGGTGCCGCATTTTTTTTCGCACGGGGCACCATCGTCGAAGAACCTGACCGACGGCATTGGGGTTTCGATGATTGGGGGGCCGGGGGGTGTGTGCACATGATGTGCGATGGGTGCTGGTACTTGGCCCTTATATTGGCCCCTATTCCTCATCAAACCTTGAGAACTCACACCCCCTTAAAGAGCATTTGAGATTTTACAGGTTTGCTGCCAGTAGCCATCAAAGTGTCCAAAATGGGAACACTTTTTTCAAATGGTCACAAAATCCTGTACACTTTGAGTTTTTAGCTAAATTTTTTTGTGCATGCCAAAAAAAATGCAAGGATCACGTTTACCATGTTTGGGGGCAAAAATCCTTCTGAAAAAATTTTAAAAAATTCTCGAACCGTAAAAAGTTTCAAAAATCATGTAAAATAGAAAACAAGTCGTCTTGCCATGAAACTTCACATGAAGGCTTAAGGGACCAATGTATGAATTTACAAGCCATAAAAATGGCATTGGCATGGCACAAATTTGAAGACATGCCTAAACCCACCTACCACCCTATCGAACCATGGCTTGCGCATCCCGCCTCTCTGGCCGGCATAGTGCCCGCCCGCCGCCCACTCGTTTCGTCAGTCAGCTTAGGCATACGGAGTTCATTCCCAATCTAAGATCGGACCGGACCGAGGGTTATAGTAGCAGGATTGGCAGCATGCAGAGGGGGACCCGACCGATCCCTGGCTTGTGCATCCTGCCCCTCTGGCCGACTGAGCACCCGCACGTTCGTTTCATTGGTTGACTTAGGCATACGGAGTTCATTCCCAGTCTAAGCATATGGAGTTCATTCCCAGTCTAAGGTCAAACCGGTACGAGGGTTGCGAGTGCACATGCTGGGCTCAGGCATGTGCTGGTGCCGCATTTTTTTCGCCCAGGGCACCATCGTCGGGGTATCACCGGAGAACCTGACCGACGGCATTGGGGTTTTGGTGATTGGGGGGGCCAGGGGGTGTGTGCACATGATGTGCGATGGGTGCTGGTACTTGGCCCTTATACTGGCCCCCTATCCCTCATCAAACCTTGAGAACTCACACCCCCATAAATAGCACTTGAGATTTTACAGGTTTGCTGCCAGTAGCCATTAAAGTGTCCGAAATGGGGACACATTTTTCAAATGACCACAAAATCCTATACACTTCGAGTTTTTAGCTGAATGTTTTTGTGCAAGCCAAAAAAAATACAAGGATTACGTCTACCAAGTTTCGGACCAAAAATCCTTCTAAAAAAGTTTAAAAAAATCCCGAACCGTAAAAAGTTTCAAAAATGGTGAAAAATAGAAAAGGAGTCGTCTTGCCATGAAACTTCACATGAAGGCTTAAGGGACCATTGTATGAATTTACAAGCTATAAAAATGGCATTGGCATGGCACAAAGATGAAGATGTGCCCAAACCCACCTACCACCCTATCGATCCATGACTTGCGCATCCCGCCTCTCTAGCAGGCATAGTGCCCGCTCGCCCGCCCGCTCGTTTCGTCGGTTGGCTTAGGCATACGGAGTTCATTCCTACTCTAAGATCGTACCGGACCGAGGGTTGCGGCAGCAGGATTGGTAGCACATTGAGGGGGACCCGATCGATCCCCAGCTTGCGCATCCTGCCCCTCTGGCCGGCTAAACGCCCGCACGCTCGTTTCGTGGGTTGACTTAGGCATACGGAGTTCATTCCTAGTCTAAGATCGGACCGGATCGAGGGTGCACATGCTGGGCTCGGGCATGTGCTGGTGTCGTATTTTTTTTCACCCGTGGCACCATCATCGGAGCATCATCGAAGAATCTGACCGACGGCATTGCGGTTCCGACGATTGGGGGGGGTCGGGGGGTGTGCGCTCATGATGTGCGATGGGTGCTGGTACTTGGCCCTTATATTGGCCCCCTATCCCTCATCAAACCTCAAGAACTCACACCCCCTTAAAGAGCATTTGAGATTTTACAAGTTTGCTGCCAGTAGCCATTAAAGTGTTTGAAATGGGGACACTTTTTCAAATGGTCACAAAGTCCTAGACACTTCGAGTTCTTAGCTGAATTGTTTTGTGCATGCCAAAAAAAATACAAGGATCACGTCTACCAAGTTTGGGGCCAAAACTCCTTTTGAAAAAATTTTAAAAAAATCTTGAACCGTAAAAGGTTTCAAAAATGGTGAAAAATAGAAAACGAGTCGTCTTGCCATGAAACTTCACATGAAGGCTTAAGGGACCATTGTATGAATTTACAAGCCATAAAAATGGCATTGGCATGGCAAAAATATGAAGATGTGCCTAAACCAACCTACCACCCTATCGATCCATGGCTTGTGCATCCCGCCTCTCTGGCCGGCGTTGTGCCCGCCCGCCCACATGTTTCGTCGGTTGGCTTAGGCATACGGAGTTCATTCCCAATCTAAGATTGGACTGGACCGAGGGTTGCAGCAGCAGGATCGGTAGCACGCTGAGAGGGACCTAGCCGATCCCCGACTTACGCATCCTGCCCCTCTAGCTGGCTGAACGCTCGTACGCTCGTTTCGTGGTTTGACTTAGGGATATGGAGTTCATTCCCAATCTAAGCATATGGAGTTCATTCCCAATCTAAGATCGGACCGGACCGAGGGTTACAGGTGTACATGCTGGGCTCGGGCATGTACTGGTGCTGCATTTTTTTCGCTCGGGGTACCATCGTCGGAGCATCGTCGGAGAACCTGACCGGCGGCATTAGGGTTCTGACGATTGGGGGGTCCGGAGGGGGTGTGCACACATGATGTGCCATTGGTGCTGGTACTTGGCCCTTATATTGGCCCCCTATCCCTCTTCAAACCTCAAGAACTCACACCCCCTTAAAGTGCTTTTCAGATTTACAGGTTTGCTGCCAGTAGCCATTAAAGTGTTTGAAATGAGGACATTTTTTTCAAATGGTCACAAAGTCCTGTATAGTTCGAGTTTTTAGCTGAATTTTTTTGTGCATGCCAAAAAAAATACAAGGACAACGTCTACCAAGTTTGAGTTCAAAACTCCTTCCGAAAAAATTTTAAAAAACTGCCGAATCGTAAAAGGTTTCAAAAATCATGAAAAATAAAAAACGAGTCGTCTTGCCATGAAACTTCACATGAAGGCTTAAGGGACCATTGTATGAATTTACAAGTCATAAAAATGGCATTGGCATGGCATAAATATGAAGATGTGCCTAAACCCACCTACCACCCTATCGATCCATGGCTTGCACATCCCGCCTCTCTGGCCGGCGTAGTGCCCGCCTGCCCGCCCGATCATTTCGTCGGTTGGCTTAGGCATAGGAGTTCATTCCTAGTATAAGATCAGACCGAATAGTGGGTTGCAGCAGCAGGATCGGTAGCACGTTGAGGGGGACCCGATCGATCCCTGGCATGCGAATCCTGCCCCTCTGGCCGACTGAACGCCCGCATGCTCGTATCGTGGGTTGACTTAGGCATACGGAGTTCATTCCTAGTCTAAGCATGCGGAGTTCATTCCCAGTCTAAGATCGGACTAGATCGAGGCTTGTCGGTGCACATGCTGGGCTCGAGAATGTGCTGGTGCCGCATTTTTTTTTGCCCGGGGCACCATCGTCGAAAAACCTGACCGACGGCATTAGGGTTCCGACGATTAGGGGGCGGGGGGGTGTGCGCACATCATGTCCGATGGGTGCTGGTACTTGGCCCTTATATTGGCCCCCTATCCCTCATCAAACCTCAAGAACTCACACCCCCTTAAAGAGCATTTGAGATTTTACAGGTTTGCTGCTAGTAGCCATTAAAGTGTGTGAAATGGGGACACTTTTGTCAAATGGTCACAAAATCCTGTACACTTCGAGTTTTTAGCTGAATTTTTTTGTGCATGCCAAAAAAAATACAAGGATCATGTCTACCAAGTTTGGGGCCAAAAATCCTTTTGAAAAAATTTTAAAAAAATCCCGAACAGTAAAAAGTTTCAAAAATCGTGAAAAATAGAAAACGAGTCGTCTTGCCATGAAACTTCACTGGAAGGCTTAAGGGACCATTGTATGAATTTACAAGCCATAAAAATGGCATTGGGATGGTAGAAATTTGAAGGTGCGCCTAAACCCACCTACCACCCTATCGATCCACTGCTTGCGCATTCCGCCTCTCTGGTCGGCGTAGTGCCCGCCCGCTCGTATCGTCGATTGGCTTAGGCATACGGAGTTCATTCCCCGTCTAAGATCGGACCGGATAGAGGGTTGCGGCAGCAGGATCGGTAGCACACTGAGGGGGACCCGACCGATCCCTGACATGCGCATCCTGCCTAAGCATACGGAGTTCATTCCCAGTCTAAGCATATGGAGTTCATTCCCAGTCTAAGATCGGACCAGACCGATGGTTACGGCTGCACATGCTAGCCTCGGGCATGTGCTGGTGCCATATTTGTTTCGCCCGGGGCACCATCGTCAGAGAACCTAATCGACGGCATTAAGGTTCCGACGATTGGGGGGGCCAGGGGGGTGTGCACTCATGATATACGATGGGTGCTGGTACTTGGCCCTTATATTGGCTCCCTATCCCTCATCAAACTTGATCCACGGCTTGCGCATCCCGCCTCTCTGGCCGACGTAGTGCCCGTTCACCCGCCCACTCGTTTTGTCGGTTGGCTTAGGCATACGGAGTTCATTCCCAGTCTAAGATCAGATCGGACCGAAGGTTGCGGCAGCAGGATCGGTAGCACACTGAGGGGGACCCAGCCGATCCCCAGCTTACGCATCCTGCCCCTCTGGCCGGCTAAGCGCCCGTACGCTCGTTTCGTGGGTTGACTTAGGCATACGGAGTTCATTCCTAGTCTAAGATCGTACCGGATCGAGGGTGCACATGCTGGGCTCGAGCATGTGCTGGTGCCACATTTTTTTTCACCCGGAGTACCATCGCCGGAGCATCGTCGGAGAACCTGACCAAGGCATTGCGGTTCTGGCTATTGGGGGGTCGAGGCGGTGTGCACTCATGATGTGCGATGGGTGCTGGTACTTGGCCCTTATATTGGCCCTGTATCCCTCATCAAACCTCCAGAACTCACACCCCCTTAAAGAGCATTTGAGATTTTACAAGTTTGCTGCCAGTACCCATTAAAGTGTCTGAAAAGGGGACACTTTTTTCAAATGGTCACAAAATCCTGTACACTTCAAGTTTTTAGCTGAATTGTTTTGTGCATGCCAACAAAAATACAAGGATCACGTGTACCAAGTTTGGGGCCAAAACTCCTTTTGAAAAAATTTTAAACAAATCCCGAATCGTAAAAAGTTTCAAAAATGATGAAAAATAGAAAACGAGTCGTCTCGCCATGAAACTTCACATGAAGGCTTAAGAGACCGTTGTATGAATTTACAAGCCATAAAAGTGGCATTGGCATGGCAAAAATATGAAGATGTGCCTAAACCAACCTGCCACAATATTGATCCATGGCTTGTGCATCCCACCTCTCTGGCCGACGTTGTGCCCGCCTGCCCGCCCGTATGTTTCGACGGTTGGCTTAGGCATACGGAGTTCATTCCCAGTCTAAGATTGGACCGGACCAAGGGTTACGGCAGTAGGATCGGTAGCACGCTGAGAGAGACCCAGCCGATCCCCGGCTTACGCATCCTGCCCCTTTGGCTGGCTGAGCACCCGTACGCTCATTTCATGGGTTGACTTAGGCATATGGAGTTCATTCCCAGTCTAAGCATATGGAGTTCATTCCCAATCTAAGATCGGACCGGACCGAGGGTTGCGGGTGCACATGCTGGGCTCGGACATGTACTGGTGCCGTAGTTTTTTCGCTCGGGATACCATCGTCGGAGCATCACCGGAGCATCGCCGGAGAACCTGACCGGCAGCATTAGAGTTCCGATGATTGGGGGGGCCGGAGGGGGTGTGCGCACATGATATGTGATTGGTGCTGGTACTTGTCCCTTATATTGGCCCCCTATCCCTCAGCAAACCTCGAGAACTCACACCCCCTTAAAGAGCCTTTGAGATTTTATATGTTTGCTGCCCATAGCCATTAAAGTGTCTGAAATTGGGACACTTTTTTCAAATGATCACAAAATCCTATACACTTTGAGTTTTTAGCAAAACGTTTTTGTGCATGCCCACAAAAATACAAGGATCACGTCTACCAGTTTGGGGCCAAAACTCTTTCTGAAAAAATTTTAAAAAATACCGAACATTAAAAAGTTTCACAAATCGTGAAAAATAGAAAACGAGTCGTCTTACCATGAAACTTCACATGAAGGCTTAAGGGAACATTGTATGAATTTACAAGCCATAAAAATGGCATTGGCATGGCAAAAATGTGAAGATGTGCCTAAACCCACCTACCACCCTATCGATCCTCGGCTTGCGCATCCCGCCTCTTTGGCTGGTGTAGTGCCCGCCAGCCCGCCCGCTCGCTCGTTTCATTGGTTGGGTTGGGTTGGACTGGACCGAGGGTTGTGGCAGCAGGATCGACAGCACGTTGATGGGGACCCGATCGATCCCCGGCTTGCGCATCCTGCCCCTCTGGTCGGTTGAGCGCCCGCACACTCGTTTCGTGGGTTGACTTAGGCATACGGAGTTCATTCCCAGTCTAAGATCAGACCGGACCGAGGGTTACGGCTGCACATGCTGGGCTCGGGCAAGTGCTGGTGTCGCATTTTTTTTGCCCAGGGACCATTGTCGGAGCATCGCCGAAGAACCTGACCGGTGGCATTGGGATTCCGGCAACTGGGGGGGCCGGGGGGTGTGCGCACATGATGTGCGATGGGTGCTAGTACTTGGCCCTTATATTGGCCCCCTATCCCTCATCAAACCTTGAGAACTCACACCCCCTTAAAGAGCATTTGAGATTTTACAGGTTTGCTGCCAGTAGCCATTAAAGTGTCTGAAATGGGGACACATTTTTCAAATGGTCACAAAATCCTGTACACTTCGAGTTTTTAGCTGAATTTTTTTGTGCTTACCAACAAAAATACAAGGATCACGTCTACCAGTTTGGGGCCAAAACTCCTTCTGAAAAAATTTTTAAAAAATCTTGAACCGTAAAAAGTTTCAAAAATTATGAAAAATAGAAAACGAGTCGTGTTGCCATGAAACTTGACATGAAGGCTTAAGGGACCATTGTATGAATTTACAAGCCATAAAAATGGCATTGGCATGGAAAAAATATGAAAATGTGCCTAAACCCACCTACCGCCCTATCGATCCACGGCTTGCGCATCCCGCCTCTTTGGCCGGCATAGTGCCCGCCCGCCCGCCCGCTCGTTTCGTTGGTTGGCTTAGGCATACGAAGTTCATTCCCAGTCTAAGATAGGACCAGACCAATGGTTATGGCAGCAGGATCGGTAGCATGCTAAGGGGGACCCGGCCGATCCTCGATCGACGCATCCTACCCCTCTGGCCGGTTGAGCGCTCATACGCTCATTTCGTGGGTTGACTTAGGCATACAGAGTTCATTCCCAGTCTAAGCATATGGAGTTCATGCCCAGTCTAACATCGAACGGGACTGAGGGTTGCGGGTGCATATACTGGGCTCAGGCATGTGCTGGTGCCGTATTTTTTTTTGCCCGGGGCACCATCGTCGGAGCATCGTTGGAGAACCTGACCAGCGACATTGGGGTTCCGGTGATTGGGGGGGCCGAGGGGGTGTGCGCACATGATGTGTGATGGGTGCTGGTACTTGGCCCTTATATTGGCCGCCTATCCCTCATCAAACCTCGAGAACTCACACCCCCTTAAAGAGCATTTGAGATTTTACAGGTTTGCTGCCAGTAGCCATTAAAGTGTCTGAAATGGGGACATTTTTTTGAAATGGTCACAAAATCTTGTACACTTCGAGTTTTTAGCTGAACTTTTTTGCGCATGCCCAAAAAAGTACAAGGATCACGTCTACCAAGTTTGGGGCTAAAACCCCTTCTGAAAAAATTTTAAAAAATCCCGAATCATAAAAAGTTTTAAAAATCATAAAAAATAAAAAACGAGTCGTCTTGCCGTGAAACATCACATGAAGGCTTAACGGACCATTGTATGAATTTGCAAGCCATAAAAATGGCATTGGCATGGTAGAAATATGAAGATGTGCCTAAACCCACCTACCACCCTATTGATCCACGGCTTGTGCATCCCGCCCCTCTGGCCGACGTAGTGTCCGCCCGCCCGCTCGATTCGTCGGTTGGCTTAGGCATACAGAGTTCATTCCTAGTCTAAGATCAGACCAGACTGAGGGTTTTGGCAGTAGGATCACCAGCACACTGAACGGGACCAGGTTGATCGTCGACTTGCACATCCTGCCCCTCTGCCGGGCTGAGCACCCGCACGCTCGTTTCGTGGGTTGGGTTAGGCATACAGAGTTCATTCCCAATCTAAGATCGCACCGGATCGAGGGTTGTGGGTGCACATGCTGGGCTCGAGCATGTGCTCTTGCCACATTTTTTTTCGCTCGGGGCACCATTGCCGGAGCATAGTCGGAGAACCTGACCGGCGACATTAGGGTTCCGACGATTGGGGGGCCGGGGGGTGTGCACACATGATGTGCGATGGGTGCTGGTACTTGGCCCTTATATTATCCCCCTATCCCTCATCAAACCTCGAGAACTCACACCCCCTTAAAGAGCATTTGAGATTTTACAGGTTTGCTGCCAGTAACCATTAAAGTGTCTGAAATAGGGACACTTTTTGCAAATGGTCACAAAATCTTGTACACTTCGAGTTTTTAGCTGAACTTTTTTGTGCATGCCCACAAAACTACAAGGATCACGTCTACCAAGTTTGGGGCTAAAACCCCTTCTGAAAAAATTTAAAAAAATCCCGAACCGTAAAAATTTTTGAAAATCATGAAAAATAGAAAACGAGTCATCTTGCCGTGAAACATCACATGAAGGCTTAACGGACCATTGTATGAATTTACAAACCATAAAAATGGCATTGGCATGGTAGAAATATGAATATGTGCCTAAACCCACCTACCACCCTATCGATCCACGGCTTGCGCATGCCGCCTCTCTGGCCGGCATAGTGCCCACCTGCCTGAACGCTCATTTCATCAGTTGGCTTAGGCATAAGGAGTTCATTCCTAGTCTAAAATCAGACTGAACTGAGGGTTGTGGTAGCAGGATTGGTAGCACGCTGGGGGACCCAGCCAATCCCCGTCTTGCGTATCCTGCCCCTCTAGCTGGTTAAGCGTCCGCACGCTCCTTTCGTGGGTTGACTTAGGCATACGGAGTTCATTCCCAATCCAAGATCGGATCGGACCGATGGTTGCAGGTGCACATGCTGGGCTGGAGATGTGCTTGTGACACATTTTTTTTCACCTGGGCCACCATCGTCGGAGCATCGCTAGATAACCTAACCAGTGGCATTGGGGTTCCGACGATTGGGGGGGCCGGGGCGGGGTGTGCACACATGATGTGCGATAGGTGCTGGTACTTGGCCCTTATATTGGCCCTCTATCCCTCATCAAACCTCGATAACTCACACCCCCTTAAAGAGTATTTAAGATTTTACAGGTTTGCTGCCAGTAGCCATTAAAGTGTTTGAAATGGGGACACTTTTTTCAAATGGTCCCAAAATCCTATACACTTCGAGTTTTTAGCTGAATTTTTTTGTGCATCCCAACAAAAATACAAGGATCATGTCTACCAAGTTTGGGGCCAAAACTCCCTCTGAAAAAATTTTACAAAAATCTCGAACCGTAAAAATTTTGAAAATCGTGAAAAATAGAAAACTTGTCGTCTTGCCATGAAACTTCACATGAAGGCTTAAGGGACCGTTGTATGAATTTACAAGCCATAAAAATGGCATTGGCATGGCATAAATATGAAGATGTGCCTAAATCCACCTACCACCCTATCGATCCACGGGTTACGCATCCCGCCTCTCTGGCCGACGTAGTACCTGCTCGCCCGTTCGTTTCGTCGGTTGGCTTAGGCATACGGAGTTCATCCCTAGTCTAAGATTAGAATGGATCGAGGGTTGTGGCAGCAGGATCGGTAACACACTGAAGGGGATCCGATCGATCCCCAGCTTGCGCATCCTGCCCCTCTGCCCGGCTGAGCACCCGCATGCTCGTTCCGTGGGTTGACTTAGGCATACGGAGTTCATTGCCAGTCTAAGCATACGGAGTTCATTCCCAGTCTAAGATCGACCGGACCTAGGGTTGCGGGTGCACATGCTGGGCTCGGGCATGTGCTGCTGCCACTTTTTTTCGCCCAGGGCATTATCGCCGGAGCATCGTCGAAGAACCTGACCGACGGCTTTGGGGTTCCAACGATTAGGGGGACCGAGGGGGGGTGTGCGCACATGATGTGCAATGGATGCTAGAACTTGGCCCTTATATTGGCCCTCTATCCCTCGTCAAACCTCGAAAACTCACACCCCCTTAAAGAGCATTTGAGATTTTACTGGTTTGCTGCCAGTAGCCATTAAAGTTTCTAAAATGGGGACACTTTTTGCAAGTGGTCACAAAATCCTGTACACTTCGAGTTTTTAGCTGAAATTTTTTGTGCATGCCCACAAAAATACAAGGATCATGTCTACAAAGTTTGGGGCCAAAATTCCTTCTGAAAAAATTTAAAAAAATTTCAAACCGTAAAAAGTTTCAAAAATCGTGAAAAATAGAAACGAGTCGTCCTGCCATGAAACTTCACATGAAGGCTTAAGGGACCATTGTTGAATTTTAAAGCCATAAAAATGGCATTGGCATGACAGAAATATGACGATGTGCCTAAACCCACCTACCACCCTATCGATCCATGGCTTGCGCATCCCGCCTCTCTGGCCGGCGAAGTGCCCGCCCGCCCGCCCGCTGTTTCATCAGTTGGCTTAGGCATACGGAGTTCATTCCCATTCTAAGATCAGACCGAACCGAGGGTTACGGCAGCAGGATCGGTAGCATGTTAAGGGGCACCCGGTCGATCCTCAACTGGTGCATCCTGCCCCTCTGGCCGGCTGAGCGCCCGCACACTCGTTTCGTGGGTTGACTTAGGCATACGGAGTTCATTCCCAGTCTAAGATTGGATCGGATCGAGGGTTGTGGGTGCAAATGCTGGGCTCGGGCATGTGCTGGTGCCACATTTTATTTTGCCCGGGGCACCATCGCCGGAGCATCGTCGGAGAACCTGACCAAAGGCATTGGGGTTCTGACGATTGGGGGGCCGGGGGGTGTGCGCACATGATGTGCAGTGGGTGCTGGTACTTGGCCCTTATATTGGCCCTGTATCCCTCATCAAACCTTGAGAACTCACACCCCCTTAAAGAGCATTTGAGATTTTATAGGTTTGCAGCCAGTAGCCATTAAAGTGTCTGGAATGGGGACACTTTTTTCAAATGGTCACAAAATCCTGTACACTTCGAGTTCTTAGCTGAACTTTGTTGTGCATGCCCACAAAAATACAAGGATCACGTCTACCGAGTTTTGGGCCAAAACTCCTTCTGAAAAAATTTAAAAAAATCTCAAACCGTAAAAAGTTTCAAAAATTATGAAAAATAGAAAACGAGTCGTCTTGTCATGAAACTTCACATGAAGGCTTAAGGGACCATTGTATGAATTTACAAGCCATAAAAATGGCATTGGCATGGCAGAAATATCAAGATGTGCCTAAACCCACCTACCACCCTATCGATCCACGGCTTGCGCATCCCGCCTCTCTGGCCGGCGTAGTGCCCGCCCGCTCGCCTGCTCGTTTCGTCGGTTGGCTTAGGCATATAGAGTTCATTCCCAGTCTAAGATCGAATCAGACTGAGGGTTGCGGTAGCAGGATCGGTAGCATGCTGAGGGGTACCCGATCGATCCTCGGTTGGCACATCCTGCCCCTCTGGCCGGCTGAGCGCCCGCACGTTCGTTTCATGGGTTGACTTAGGCATACGGAGTTCATTCCCAGTCTAAGATCGGACCGGACTGAGGGTTGTGGGTGCATATGCTGGGCTCGAGCATGTGCTGGTGTCGTATTTTTTTTTGCTTGGGGCACCATCGCCGGGCATCGTCGGAGAACCTGACCAGCGGCATTGGGGTTCCGACGATTGGGGGGGCCGGGGGGTGTGCGCACATGATGTGCAATGGGTGCTAGTACTTGGCCTTTATATTGGCCCCCTATCCCATATCAAACCTCGAGAACTCACACCCCCTTAATGAACATTTGAGATTTTACAGGTTTACAACCAGTAGCCATTAAAGTGTCTGAAATGGGGACACTTTTTTCAAATGGTCACAAAATCCTGTACACTTCGAGTTCTTAGCTGAACTTTGTTGTGCATGCCCACAAAAATACAAGGATCATGTCTACCAAATTTGGAGCCAAAACTCCTACTGAAAAAATTTTAAAAAAATCTCGAACCGCAAAAAGTTTCAAAAATCGTGAAAAATAGAAAACGAGTCATCTTGCCATGAAACTTCACATGAAGGCTTAAGGGACCATTGTATGAATTTACAAGCCATAAAAATGGCATTGGCATGGCAAAAATATGAAGATATGCCTAAACACACCTACCACCCTATCGATCCACGGCTTGTGCATCCCACCTCTTTGGCCGACGTAGTGCCCGCCTGCCCGCTCATTTCATCAGTTGGGTTAGGCATACGGTGTTCATTCCCAGTCTAAGATTGGATTGGACTGAGGGTTGCGGCAACAGGATTGACAGCACACTAAGGGGGACCCGACCGATCCCTGGCTTGTGTATCCTGCCCCTCTGGCAGGCTGAGTGCCCGCATGCTCATTTCGTGGGTTGACTTAGGCATACAAAGTTCATTCCCAGTCTAAGATCAGACCGGACCGAGGGTTACGAGTGCACATGCTGGGCTCGGGCATGTGCTGGTTTCGTATTGTTTTTCGCCCGGGGCACCATCATGGAGCATCGTCGGAGAACCTAACCGACGACATTGGGGTTCCGACGATTGGGGGGGCCGGGGGGGAGTGCGCACATGATGTGCGATGGGTGCTGGTACTTGGCCCTTATTTTAGCCCACTATCCCTCATCAAACCTCGAGAACTCACACCCCTTTAAAGAGCATTTAAGATTTTACAGGTCTGTTGCCAGTAGCCATTAAAGTGTCTGAAATGGGGACACTTTTTTCAAATGGTGGCAAAATCCTGTACACTTCGAATTTTTACTTGAATTATTTTGTGCATGCCAACAAAAATACAAGGATCACGTCTACCAACTTTGGGGCCAAAATTCCTTCTGAAAAAATTTTAAAAAAATCTCGAACCGTAAAAAGTTTCAAAAATGGTGAAAAATAGAAAACGAGTCGTCTTGCCATGAAACTTCACATGAAGGCTTAAGGGACCATTGTATGAATTTACAAGCCATAAAAATGGCATTGGCACAGCGAAAATATGAAGATATGCCTAAACACCTACCACCCTATCGATCCACGGCTTGCGCATCCCGCCTCTCTGGCCGGCGTAGTGCCTGCCCCCTCGCTCGTTTCGTCGGTTGGCTTAGGCATACGGTGTTCATTCCCAGTCTAAGATTGGACCAGACCGAGGATTGCGGTAGCAGGATCGACAGCACGCTAAGGGGGACCCGCTGATCCCCGGCTTGCATATCCTACCCCTCTGGCCGACTGAGCACCCGCACACTCGTTTCGTGGGTTGACTTAGGCATACAGAGTTCATTCCCAGTCTAGGATCGGACTGGACCGGGGGTTACGAGTGCACATGCTGGGCTCAGGGATGTGCTGGTTTCACTTTTTTTTTTGCCCTGGGTACCATCGCCGAACCATCGTAGGAGAACCTGACCGACGACATTGGGGTTCCGACGATTGGGGGGGGCCGGGGGGTGTGCGCCCATGATGTGTGATAGGTGCTGGTACTTGGCCCTTATTTTCGCCCGCTATCCCTCATCAAACCTCGAGAACTCACACCCCTTTAAAGAGCGTTTGAGATTTTACAGGTTTACTGCCAGTAGCTATTGAAGTTTATGAAATGGGGACACTTTTTTCAAATGGTCACAAAATCCTCTACACTTCGAGTTTTTAACTGAAGTTTTTTGTACATGCGCATAAAAATACAAGGATCTTGTCCACCAAGTTTGGGGCCAAAACTCCTTTTGGAAAAATTTAAAAAAATCCTGAACTGTAAAAAGTTTCCAAAATCGTGAGAAATAAAAAATGAGTCATCTTGCCATGAAACTTCACATGAAGGCTTAAGGGACCACTGTATGAATTTACAAGCCATAAAAATGGCATTGGCACAACAAAAATATGAAGATGTGCCTAAACCCACCTACCACCCTATCGATCCACGGGTTACGCATCCCGCCTCTCTGGCCGACGTAGTGCCTGCCCGCCCGTTCGTTTCGTCGGTTGGCTTAGGCATACGGAGTTCATCCCTAGTCTAAGATCAGAACGGATCGAGGGTTGTGGCAGCAGGATCGGTAACACACTGAGGGGGACCCGATCGATCCCCAGCTTGCGTATCCTGCACCTCTGCCTGGCTGAGCACCCGTTTGGGGCCAAGTTTGGGGCCAAAACTCATTCTAAAAAAATTTTTAAAAAATCTCGAACCGTAAAAAGTTTCAAAAATCGTGAAAAATAGAAAACGAGTCGTCTTGCCATGAAACTTCAAATGAAGGCTTAAGGGACCATTGTATGAATTTACAAGCCACAAAAATGGCATTGGCATGGCTGAAATATGAAGATCTGCCTAAACCCACCTACCACCCTATCGATCCACGGCTTGCGCATCCTGCCTCTCTGGCCGACGTAAGGCCCGCCCGCCCGCCCGTCCGCTCATTTCGTCGGTTGGCTTAGGCATACAGAGTTCATTCCCAATCTAAGATCAGACTGGATTGAGGATTGCGATAGCAGGATCAGCAGCACGTAGAGGGGGACCCGATCGATCACCGGCTTGCGCATCCTGCCCCTCTGGCAGACTGAGTGCTCGCACGCTCATTTCATGGGTTGACTTAGGCATACGTAGTTCATTCCTAGTCTAGCATATGGAGTTCATTCCCAGTCTATGATCGGACCGGATCGAGGGTTGTGGGTGCACATGTTGGGCTCGGGCATGTGCTGGTGCCGCATTTTGTTTCTCCCGGGCCACCATCGCCGGAGCATCGCCAGAGAACTTGACCGGCAGCATTAGGGTTCCGACGATTGGGGGGCCAGGGGGTGTGTGCACATGATGTGCAATGGGTGCTGGTACTTGGCCCTTATATTGGCCTTTTAACCCATATCAAACCTCGAGAACTCACACTCCCTTAAAGAGTATTTGAGATTTTACAGGTTTGCTGCCAGTAGCCATTAAAGTGTCTGAAATGGGGACACTTTTTTCAAATGGTCACAAAATCCTGTACACTTAGAGTTTTTAGCTGTATTTTTTATGCATGCCAACAAAAATACAAGGATCACGTCTACCAAGTTTGGGGCAAAAAATCCTTTTGAAAAAATTTAAAAAAAATCCCAAACCGTAAAAAGTTTCGTAAATCATGAAAAATAAAAAACGAGTCGTCTTGCCATGAAACTACACATGAAAGCTTAAGGGACCATTGTATGAATTTACAAGCCACAAAAAAGGCATTGGCACAGTAGAAATATGAAGATGTGCCAAAACCCACCTACCACCCTATCGATCCACGGCTTACGCATCCCGCCCGATTGGTCGACGTAGCGCCCGCCCGCTCGCCCGCTTGTTTTGTCGGTTGGCTTAGGCATACGCAGTTCATTCCCAGTGTAAGATTAGGCCAGACCGAGGGTTACAATAGCAGGATCGACAGCACGCTGAGAGGGACCCGGCCGTTCCCCAGCTTGCATCTCCTGCCCCTTTGGTCGGCTGAGCGCCCGCACGCTCGTTTCGTGGGTTGACTTAGGCATACAGAGTTCATTCCCAGTCTAAGCATACTGAGTTGATTCCAAGTCTAAGATCAGACTAGACTGAGGCTTGCGGGTGCACATGTTGTGCTTTTTAGCATGTGCTGGTGCCGCATTTTTTTCGCCCGGGCCACCATCGTCGGAGAACTTGACTGGCGACATTGAGCTTTAGGCGATTAGGGGGCGGGGGGTGTTCGCACATGATGTGCGATGGGTACCGGTACTTGGCCCTTATATTGGCCCCCTATCCCTCATCAAACCTCAAGAACTCACACCGCCTTAAAGAGCATTTGAGATTTTACAGGTTTACTGCCAGCAGCCATTAAAGTGTCTGAAATGGGGACACTTTTTTTAAATGGTCACAAAATCTTGTACACTTCGAGTTTTTACCTGAATTTTTTCGTGCATGCCAACTAAAATACAAGGATCACGTCTACCAAGTTTGGGGCCAAAACTCTTTCTAAAAAAATTTTAAAAAAATCCCGAATCGTAAAAAGTTTCAAAAATCGTGGAAAATAGAAAACGAGTCGTCTTGCCATGAAACTTCACATGAAGGCTAAAGGGACCATTGTATGAATTTACAGGCCATAAAAATGGCATTGGCATGGCAAAAATATGAAGATGTGCCTAAACCCACCTACCACCCTATCGATCCACGGCTTACGCATCCTGTCTCTCTCGCCGACGTAGTGCCCGCCCGCCCGCCCGCTCGTTTCGTTTGTTGGCTTAGGCATACGGAGTTCATTCCCAGTCTAAGATCAGACCGGATCGAGGGTTGCGATAGCAGGATCAGCAGCACATTGAAGTGGGGCCGGGTCGATCCCCGGCTTACGCATCCTGCCCCTCTAGCCAGTTGAGCGCCCGTTCGCTCATTTCCTGAGTTGACTTAGGCATACGGAGTTCATTCCCAGTCTAAGATCAGACCGGATTGAGGGTTGCGGGTGCACATGCTGGGCTCGAGCATGTGCTGGTGCCAGATTTTTTTCCACCCAGGCCACCACACTGGAGCATCGCCAGAGAACCTGACCGACGGCAATGGGGTTCCGATGATTCGGGGGGCCGGGGAGGTGTGCGCTCATGATGTGCGATGGATGCTGGTACTTGGCCCTTATATTGGCCCTCTATCCCTCATCAAACCTCAAGAACTCACACCCCCTTAAAGAGCATTAGAGATTTTACAAGTTTGCTGCCAGTAGCCATTAAAGTGTCTAAAATGGGAACACTTTTTTCAAATGGTCACAAAATCCTGTACACTTCGAGTTTTGAGCTGAATTGTTTTGTGCATGCCACAAAAAATACAAGGATCACGTCTACCAAGTTTGGGGCCAAAACTCTTTCTAAAAAAATTTTAAAAAAATCCTGAATCGTAAAAAGTTTTGAAAATCATGAAAAATAGAAAACGAGTCGTCTTGCCATGAAACTTCACATGAAGGCTTAAGGGACCATTGTATGAATTTACAAGCCATAAAAATGGCATTGGCATGGAAGAAATATGAAGATGTGCCTAAACCCACTTACCACCCTATCGATCCATGACTTGCGCATCCAGCCTTTTTGGGCGGCGTAGTGCCCGCCCGCCCGCTCGCTCATTTCATTGGTTGGCTTAGGCATACAGAGTTCATACCCAGTCTAAGATCAGATCGGACCGCGGGTTGCGCATCCTACCCCTCTGGCCGACTATGATTAGACCGAACTAAGTGTGCGCACATGATGTGCGATGGGTGCTGGAACTTGGCCCTTATATTGGCCTCCTATCCCTCATCAAACCTCGAGAACTCACACCCCCTTAAAGAGCATTTGAGATTTTACAAGTTTGCTGCCAGTAGCCATTAAAGTGTCTGAAATGGGGACACTCTTTTCAAATGGTCACAAAATTCCGTACACTTCGAGTTTTTAGCTGAATTTTTTTGTGCATGCCAATAAAAATACAAGGATCACGTGTACCAAGTTTGGGGCCAAAACTCCTTCTGAAGAAATTTCAAAAAAGTCCCGAACCGTAAAAAGTTTTAAAAATCGTGAAAAATAGAAAACGAGTCATCTTGCCATGAAACTTCACATGAAGGCTTAAGGGACCATTGTATGAATTTACAAGCCATAAAAATCACATTGGCATGGTAGAAATATGAAGATGTGCCTAAACCCACCTACCATCCTATCGATCCATGGCTTGCGCATCTCGCCTCTCTGGTTGGCATAGTGCCCGCCCGCCCGCCCACTCGTTTCATCGGTTGGCTTAGGCATACGGAGTTCATTCCTAGTCTAAGATGAAACCAGACCGAGGGTTGAGATAGCAGGATTGGCAGCACGCTGAGGGTGACCCGGTTGATCCCCGTTTTGCGCATCCTGCCCTTCTGGTCAGCTAAGCGCCCGCACACTCGGTTCGTGGGTTGACTTAGGCATATGGAGTTCATTCCCAGTCTAAGCATACGAAGTTCATTCCCAGTCTCAGATCGGACAGCATCGAGGGTTACGGGTGCACATGCTGGGCTCAGGCATGTGCTGGTGCTGCATTTTTTTCACACGGGCCACCATCATTGGAGCATCGCCCGAGAACCTGACCGGCGGCATTGGGGTTCTGGTGATTGGGGGGCCGGGGGGTGTGCGCACATGATGTGCGATGGATGCTGGTACTTGGCCCTTATATTGGCCCGCTATCCCTCATCAAACCTCGAGAACTGACACCCCATTAAAGAGCATTTAAGATTTTTCAGGTTTGCTGCCAGTAGCCATTAAAGTGTCTGAAATGGGGACACTTTTTTCAAATGGTCACAAAATCCTGGACACTTCGAGTTTTTACCTGGATTTTTTTGTGCATGCAAACATAAAAGTAGGGATCATGTCCACCAAGTTTGGGGCCAAAACTCCTTCTGAAAAAATTGTTAAAAAATCCCGAACCGTAAAAATTTTTGAAAATCGTAAAAAATAGAAAACGAGTCGTCTTGCCATGAAACTTCACATGAAGGCTTAAGGGACCGTTGTATGAATTTACAACCCATAAAAATGGCATTGGCACAGCAGATGTACCTAAACACACCTACCACCCTATCGATCCACGGCTTGCGCATCCCGTCTCTCTGGCTGGAGTAGTGCCTGCCCGCCCGCTTGTTTCGTCGGTCGGCTTAGGCATATAGAGTTCATTCCCAGTCTAAGATCAGACCGGACTGAGGGTTGCACAGCAGGATCAACAGCAGCCTGAAGAGGACCTGGCTGATCCCCAGCTTGCGCATCCTGCCCCTCTGGCCGACTGAGCACCCGCACGCTTGTTTCGTGGGTTGACTTAGGCATATGGAGTTCATTCCTAGTCTAAGCATACAGAGTTCATTCCAGTCTAAGCATACGGAGTTCATTCCCAATCTAAGATCGAACCGGACCAAGAGTTGCGGGTGCACATGCTGGGCTAGGGCATTTGCTGGTGCCGCATTTTTTTTCGCCCGGGCCACCATCGCCGGAGCATCGCCAGAGAACTTGACCGACGGCATTGGGGTTCAGATGTTGGGGGGGCCGGGGGTGTGCGCACATGATAAGTGATGGGTGCTGGTGCTTCACCCTTATATTGGCCCCCTATCCCTCATCAAACCTTGAGAACTCACACCCCCTTAAAGAGCATTTGAGATTTTACAGGTTTGCTGCCAGTAGCTATTAAAGTGTCTGAAATCGGGACACTTTTTTCAAATTGGGTACAAAATCATGTACAATTCGAGTTTTTAGCTGAATTTTTTTGTGCATGCCAAAAAAAATACAAGGATCACGTCTACCAAGTTTGGGACCAAAACTCTATCTAAAAAAATTTTAAAAAAATCTCGAACCGTAAAAAGTTTTAAAAATCATGAAAAATAAAAAACGAGTCGTCTTGCCATAAAACTTTACATGAAGACTTAAGGGACCATTGTATGAATTTACAAGCCATAAAAATGGCATTGGCATGGTAGAAATATGAAGATGTACCTAAACAAACGTACCACCCTATCGATCCACGGCTTGCACATCCTGCCTCTCTGGCCGGCCTAGTGCCCGCCCGTCCGCCTTCTTGTTTCGTTGGTTGGCTTAGGCATACGGAGTTCATTCCCAGTCTAGAATTGGACCAGACCAAGGGTTGTGGTAGCAGGATCAACAGCACGTTGAAGGGGACCCGACCGATCCCTGGCTTGCACATGCTGCCCCTCTGGCCGGCTGAGCGCCCGTACGCTCATTTTGTGGGTTGACTTAGGCATACGGAGTTCATCCCCAGTCTAAGCATACGGAGTTCATTCCCAGTTTAAGATCAGATCAAACCGACAGTTACAGGTGCACATGCTGGGCTTGGGCATGTGCTGGTGTGGCATTTTTTTTCGCCCGGGCCACCATCGTCGGAGCATTGCCAGAGAATCTGACCGGCGGCATTGGGGTTCCGACGATTGGGGGGTGGGGGGGTGTGTGCACATGATGTGCGATGGGTGCTGGTACTTGGCCCTTATATTGGCCCCCTATCCCTCATCAAACCTCGAGAACCCACACCCCTTAAAGAGTATTTGATATTTTATAGGTTTGCTGCCAGTAGCCATTAAAGTGTCTGAAATGGGGACACTTTTTTTAAATGGAAACAAAATCCTGTACACTTCGATTTTCTAGCTGAATTTTTTTGGGGATGCCAAAAAAAAGACAAGGATCACATCTACCAAGTTTGGGGGCAAAACTCCTTCTGAAAAAATTTTAAAAAAATCTCGAACCGTAAAAGGTTTCAAAAATCATGAAAAATAGAAAAGGAGTCGTCTTGCCATGAAACTTCACATGAAGGCTTAAGGGACCATTGTATGAATTTACAAGCCATAAAAATGGCATTGGCATGGCAGAAATATGAAGATGTGCCTAAACCCACCTACCACCCTATCGATCCAGGGCTTGCGCATCCCGCCTCTTTGTCTGGCGTGGTGTCCGCCCGCTCGTTTCGTCGGTTGGCTTAGGTATACGGAGTTCATTCCCAATAGAAGATCAGACCAGACCGAGGGTTGGGGCAGTAGGATGCACGGCACGCTGAGTTGGACCCGACCGATCCCCAACTTGCGTATCCTGCCCTTCTGGCCGGTTGAGCGCCCACACGCTCGTTTGGTGGGTTGACTTAGGCATGCGGAATTCATTCCAAATCTAAGATCGGACCGGACTGAGGGTTGCGGGTGCACATGCTGGGCTCAGGCATGTGCTGGTGCCGCATTTATTTTCACCCGGGACACCATCGTCAGAGCATCACCGAAGAACCTGACCGGCGACGTTGGGGTTCCGACGATTGGGGGGCCGAGTGGGGGTGTGCACACATGATGTGTGATGGGTGCTGGTTCTTGGCCCTTATATTGGCCCCCTATCCCTCATCAAATGTCGAGAACTCACACCTCCTTAAAGAGCATTTGAGATTTTACAAGTTTGCTGCCAGTAGCCATTAAAGTGTCTGAAATAGGGACACTTTTTTCAAATGGTAACAAAATCCTGTACACTTCGAGTTTTTAGCTGAATTTTTTTATGGATGCCAAAAAAAAGACAAGGATCACATCTACCAAGTTTGGGGGCAAAACTCCTTCTGAAAGAATTTAAAAAAAATCTCGAACCGTAAAAAGTTTCAAAAATCGTGAAAAATAGAAAAGGAGTCGTCTTGCCATGAAACTTCACATAAAGGCTTAAGGGACCATTGTATGAATTTACAAGCCATAAAAATGGCATTGGCATGGCAGAAATATGAAGATGTGCCTAAACCCACCTACCACCCTATCAATCCATGGCTTGCGCATCCCGTCTCTTTGTCCGGCGTGGTGCCCGCCCGCTCGTTTCGTCGGTTGGCTTAGGCATACGGAGTTCATTCCCAGTCTAAGATTGGACCAGACCAAGGGTTGTAGCTGTAGCATCGGTAGCACGCTGAGGGAGACCCGATCGATCCCCGACTTGCATATCCTGCCCCTCTGCTCGGCTGAGCGCCCACACACTCGTTTCGTGGGTTGACTTAGGCATACAGAGTTCTTTCCCAGTCTAAGCACACGGAGTTCATTCTCAGTGTAAGATCGGATCAGACCGATGGTTGCAAGTGCACATGCTGGGCTCGAGCATGTGTTGGTGCCATATTTTTTTTTGCTCGGGCCACCATCGCCGAAGCATCACCGAAGAACCTGACTAGCGACATTGGGGTTCTGGCAATTGGTGGGGCCGAGGGGGGGGTACGCACATGATGTGTGATGGGTGCTGGTTCTTGGCCCTTATATTGGCCCCCTATCCCTCACAAATGTCGAGAACTCACACCTCCTTAAAGAGCATTTTTGTGATTTTACAAGTTTGCTGCCAGTAGCTATTAAAGTGTCTGAAATGGGGACACTTTTTTCAAATGGTCACAAAATCCTATACACTTCGAGTTTTTAGCTAAATTTTTTTGTGCATGCCAAAAAAAATGGATCACGTCTACCAAGTTTGGGGCCAAAACTCCTTCTGAAAAAATTTTAAAAAAATCCTGAACCGTAAAATGTTTTAAAAATCGTGAAAAATAAAAAACGAGTCGTCTTGCCATGAAACTTCACATGAAGGCTTAAGGGACCATTGTATGGATTTACAAGCCATAAAAATGGCATTGGCAGTGCAAAAAAATGAAGATGTGCCTAAACCCAGCTACCACATCGACGATCCATGGCTTGCGCATCCTGCCTTTCTGGCCAGCGTAGTGCCCGCCCGTCCGTTCGTTTCGTCGGTCGACCTAGGCGTATGGAGTTCATTCCCAGTCTAAGATTGGACGGGATCGAGGGTTACGGTAGCAGGATCAACAGCACACTGAGGAGGACCCGATCGATCCCCGGCTTGCCCATCCTGACCCATTGGCCGACTAAGCGCCCTCACGCTAGTTTCGTGGGTTGACTTAATCATATGGAGTTCATTTCCAGTCTAAGCATACGGAGTTATTCCCAGTCTGAGACCGGACGAGATCGAGAGTTATGCGTGCACATGCTGGGCTCAAGCATGTGCTAGTGTCGCATTTTTTTCGCCCGGGCCACCATCGCCAAAGCATCATCGGAGAACCTGACCGACGACATTGGGGTTCCTGCGATTGGGGGGGTCGAGGGGGGTGTGCGCACATGATGTGCGATGGGTGCTGGTACTTGGCCCTTATATTGGCCCCCTATCCCTCGTCAAACCTCGACAACTCACACCCCCTTAAAAAGCATTTGAGATTTTACAGGTTTGCTGCCAGTAGCCACTAAAAGGTTTGAAATGGGGACACTTTTTTCAAATGGTCACAAAATCCTGTACACTTTTAGTTTTTAGCTGAATTTTTTTGTGCATGCCAACAAAAATACAAGTATCACGTCTACCAAGTTTGGGGCCAAAAATCCTTCTAAAAAAATTTTAAAAAAATCCTGAATCGTAAAAAGTTTCAAAAATCGTAACAAATAGAAAACGAGTCGTCTTGCCATGAAACCTCACATGAAAGCTTAAGGGACCATTATATGAATTTACAAGCCATAAAAATGGCATTGGCACTGCAGAAATATGAAGATGTGCCTAAACCCAGCTACCACCCTAACGATCCACGGCTTGCGCATCCTGCCTCTTTGGGCAGCGTAGTGCCCGCCCGCCCGCCCGCTCGTTTCGTTGGTTGGCTTAGGCATATGGAGTTCATTCCTGGTCTAAGATCAGACTGGATCGAGGGTTGCAGCAGCAAGATTGATAGCACATTGAGGAGGACCTGATCGATCCCCGGCTTGCGCATCCTCCCCCTCTGGCTAGCTGAGCCCCTACACGCTCATTTCGTGGGTTGACTTAGGGATACGGAGTTCATTTCCAGTCTAAGCATACGGAGTAATTCCTGGTCTAAGATCGGACCAGACCGAGGGTTAGGGGTGTACATGCTGGGCTCGGGCATGTGCTGGTGCCACTTTTTTTTTCGCTCGGGCCACCATCGCCGGAGAACCTGACCGGCGACTTTGGCGTTCCGACGATTGGGGGGGCCAGGGGGTGTGCGCACATGATGTGTGATGGGTGCTGGTACTTGGCCCTTATATTGGCCCCCTATCCCTCATCAAACCTTGAGAACTCACACCCCCTTAAAGAGCATTTGAGATTTTACAAGTTTGCTGCCAGTAGCAATTAAATTGTCTAAAATCGGGACACTTTTTTCAAATGGTCACAAAATCCTGTACACTTCGAGGTTTTAGCTGAATTTTTTTTTGCATGCCAACAAAAATACAAGGATCATGTCTACCAAGTTTGAAGCCAAAACTCATTCTGAAAAAATTTTAAAAAAATCACAAATCGTAAAAAGTTTCAAAAATTGTGAAAAATAGAAAATGAGTCGTCTTGCCATGAAACTTCACATGAAGGCTTAAGGGACCATTGTATAAATTTACAAGCCATAAAAATGGCATTGGCATGGCAGAAACATGAAGATGTGCCTAAACCAACCTACCACCCTATCGATCCACGGCTTGCGCATCCCGCCTTTCTGGTCGATGTAGTGCCCGCCCGTTCGCTCGTTTTTTTCGTCGGTTGTTTAGACATACGGAGTTCATTCCGAGTCTAAGATCGAACTAGACTGAGGGTTATGGCAACAGGATTGGTAGCACACTAAGGGGGACCCGATCGATCAGCATCATGCGCATCCTGCCCCTCTGGCCGACTGGGCGCCCGCACGTTTGTTTCGTGGGTTGCATTAGGCATACGGAGTTCATTCCCAGTCTAAGATCGGATCAGACCGAGGGTTACGGGTGCACATGTTGGGCTCAGCCATGTGTTGGTGCCACATTTTTTTCGCCTAGGGCACCATCGTCGAAGCATCGTCGAAGAACCTGACCGGCAGCATTGGGGTTTGGGCGATTGAGGGGGCCGGGGGGGTGTACGCACATGATATGTGATGGGTGTTGGTATTGGGCCCTTATATTGGCCCCCTGTCCCTCATCAAACCTCAAGAACTCACACCCCCTTAAAAAGCATTTGAGATTTTACAGGTTTGCTGCCAGTAGCCATTAAAGTGTCTGAAATGGGGACACTTTTTTCAAATGGTCTCAAAATCCTGTACACTTCGAGTTTTTAGCTGAATGTTTTTTTGCATGCCAAAAAAATTACAAGGATCACTTCTACCAAGTTTGGGGCCAAAACTCCTTCTGAAAAAACTTTAAAAAAAATCTCAAACCGTAAAAAGTTTCAAAAATCGTGAAAAATAAAAAACGAGTCTTCTTGCCATGAAACTTCACATGAAGGCTTAAGGGACCATTGTATGAATTTACAAGCCATAAAAATGGCATTGGCATGGAAGAAATATGAAGATGTGCCTAAACCCACCTACCACCCTATCGATCCACGGCTAGCGCATCCCACCTCTCTGGCCAGCATAGTGCCCGCTCACCCGCCCGCTCGTTTCGTCGGTTGGCTTAGGCATACGGAGTTCATTCCCAGTCTAAGATCAGACCGGACTGAGGGTTGCATTAGCAGGATCGACAGCATGCTGAGGGGGTCCCAACCGATCCCTGGCTTGCGCATCCTAACCCTCTGGCCGGCGGAGCGCCCGTACGCTCGTTTCGTGGGTTGACTTAGGCATATGGAGTTCATTCCCAGTGTAAGCATATGGAGTTCATTCCCAATCTAAGAGCGGACCGGATCGAGTGTTGCGCGGGCACATGATGTGCTCGGGCATGTGCTAGTGCCACATTTTTTTTTTGCTCGGGCCACCATCGTCGGAGAACCTTACCGACAGCATTGGGGTTCCGACGATTGGGGGGCGGTGGGGGTGCGCGCACATGATGTGCAATGGGTGCCGGTACTTGGCCCTCATATTGGCCCCTATCCCTCATCAAACCTCGAGAACTCACATCCCCTTAAAGAGCATTTGAGATTTTATAGGTTTGCTGCCAGTAACCATTAAAGTGTCTGTAATGGGGACACCTTTTTCAAATGGTCACAAAATCCTGTACACATCGAGTTTTTTGCTGAATTTTTTTGTGCATACGAAAAAAAATACAAGGATCACGTCTACCAAGTTTGGGGCTAAAGCTCCTTCTGAAAAAATTTTAAAAAAATCCCAAACCGTAAAACATTTCAAAAATCGTGAAAAATAAAAAACGAGTCATCTTGCCATGAAACTTCACATGAAGTCTTAAGGGACCATTATATGAATTTACAAGCCATAAAAATGGCATTGGCATGATAGAAATATGAAGATGTGCCTAAACCCACCTACCACCCCATCGATCCACGGCTTGCGCATCCCGTCTCTCTGGCCGGCGTAGTGCCTGCCCGTCCGCCCGTTTGTTTCGTTGGTTGGCTTAGGCATACGGAGTTCATTCCCAGCCTAAAATTGGACCGAACCAAAGGTTGCGGCAGCAGGATTGGCAGCACATTGAGGGGGGCCCGATCGATCCCCGGCTTGTGAATCCTGCCCCTCTAGCCGGCTGAGCACCCGCTCGCTCGTTTCGTGGGTTGACTTAGGCATATGGAGTTCATTTCGAATCTAAGATCGAACCTGACCAAGGGTTGCAGGTGCACATGCTGGGCTCGAGCACGCAGAGGGTTGCAGCAGTAGGATCGGTAGCACACAGAGGGGGACCCGATCGATCCCCAACTTGCGCATCCTGCCCTTTTGGCCGGCTGAGCGCCCGCATGCTCATTTCATGGGTTGACTTAGGCATACGGAGTTCATTCCCAGTCTAAGCATACGGAGTTCATTCCTAGTCTAAGATCGGACTGGATCAAGGGTTGCAGGTGCACATGCTGGGCTCGGGCATGTGCTGGTGCCACATTTTTTTCACCCGGGGCACCATCACCGAGAACCTGACCGGTGGCATTTGAGTTCCGATGATTGGGGGTCGGGGGGTGTGCGCACGTGATGTGCGATGGGTGCTGGTACTTGGCCTTATATTGGCCCCCTATCCCTCATCAAACCTTGAGAACTCACACCCCCTTAAAGACCATTTGAGATTTTATAGGTTTGCTGCCAGTAGCCATTAAAGTGTCTGAAATGGGGAGACTTTTTTCAAATGGTCACAAAATCCTGTACACTTCGAATTTTTAGCTGAATTGTTTTGTGCATGCCAACAAAAGAACAAGGATCATGTCCACCAAGTTTAGGGCCAAAACGTCTTCTGAAAAAATTTTAAAAAAATCCTAAACCGTAAAAAGTTTCAAAAATCATGAAAAATAGAAAACGAGTTTTCTTGCCATGAAACTTCACAGGAAGGCTTAAGGGACAATTGTATGAATTTACAAGCCATAAAAATGGCTTTGGCATGGAAAAAATATAAAGATGTGCCTAAACCCACCTACCACCCTATCGATCCACGGCTTGCGCATCCCGCCTCTCTGGCCGGCGTAGTGCTTGCCACCCGCCAGCTCGTTTCGTCAGGTGGCTTAGGCATACGGAGTTCATTCCCAGTCTAAGATCGCACCGGACTGAGGGTTGTGGTAGCAGGATCGGTAGCACGCTGAGGGGGACCCGACCGATCCCTGGCTTGCGCAGCCTGACCCTTTGGTCGGTTGAGCGCCCGTACGCTCGTTTCGTGGGTTGACTTAGGCATACGGAGTTAATTCCCAGTCTAAGCATACGGAGTTCATTCCCAGTCTAACATCAGACCAGATCGAGGGTTGTGGGTGCACATGGTGGGTTGGGGCATGTGCTGGTGCCGTATTGTTTTTCGCCCGGGGCACCATCACTGGAGAACCTGACCGACGGTATTTGGGTTTCGGTGATTGTGGGGGGTTGGGGGGGGTGTGCGCACATAATCTGCGATGGGTGCTGGTACTTGGCCCTTATGCTGGCCCCCTATCCCTCATCAAACCTAGAGAACGCACACCCCCTTAAAGAGCATTTGAGATTTTACAGGCTTGCTGCCAGTAGCCATTAAAGTGTCTGAAATGGGGACACTTTTTTCAAATGCTCACAAAATCCTATACACTTCGAGTTTTTAGCTGAATTTTTTTATGCATGCCAACAAAAATACAAGGATCATGTCTACCAAGTTTGGGGCCAAAACTCCCTCTTAAAAAATTAAAAAAAAATCTCAAACCGTAAAAAGTTCCAAAAATCATGAGAAATAGAAAACGAGTTGTCTTGCCATGAAACTTCACATGAAGGCTTAAGGGACCATTGTATGAATTTACAAGCCATAAAAATTGTATTGGCATGGCAGAACTATGAAGATGTGCCTAAACCCACCTACCACCCTATCGATCCATAGCTTACGCATCTCGCTTCTCTAGCAAGCGTAGTGCCCGCCCGCCCTCCCGCTCGTTTCATTGGTTGGCTTAGGCGTACGGAGTTCATTCCCAGTCTAAGATCAGACCGGACTGAAGTTACGGTAGCAGGATCGGCAGAACACGAAAGGGCACCTGGCCGATCTCTGGCTTACGCATCCTGCCCTCGAGCCGGCTGAGCACCCGCACGCTCGTTTCATGAGTTGACTTAGGCATACGGAGTTGATTCCCAATCTAAGCATATGGAGTTCATTCCCAGTCTATGATCGGACCAGACCGAGGTTTACAGGTGCACATGCTGGGCTCGGGCATGTGCTGGTGCCACATTTTTTTTCATCCGGGCAATTGGGGGGCCGAGGGAGTGTGCGCACATTATGTGCGATGGGTGTTGGTACTTGGCCCTTATATTGGCCCCCTATCCCTCATCAAACCTTGAGAACTCACACCCCCTTAAAGAGCATTTGAGATTTTACAGGTTTGCTGCCAGTAGCCATTAAAGTGTCTAAAATGGGGACACTTTTTTCAAATGGTCACAAAATCCTGTACACTACAAGTTTTTACCTGAATTTTTTTGTGCATGCCAAGAAAACTACAAGGATCATGTCTACCAAGTTTGGGGCCAAAACTCCTTCTGAAAAAATTTTAAAAAAATCTAGAACCGTAAAAAGTTTTGAAAATCGTAAAAAATAGAAAACGAGTCGTTTTGCCAAGAAACTTCACATGAAGGCTTAAGGGACCACTATATGAATTTACAAGCCATAAAAATGGCATTGGCATGGCAGCAATATGAAGATGTGTCAAAAACCTCCTACCACCGTATCGATCCCCGGGTTGCGGAACCCGCCTCTCTTGCCGGCGTAGTGCCCGTCCGCCCGCCCACTCGTTTCGTCGGTTGGCTTAGGGATACGGAGTTGATTCCCAGTCTAAGATCGGATCGGACCGAGGGTTGCGGTAGTAGGATCGGCGGCACGTTGCAGGGGACCTGGTCGATTCCCGGCTTACGCATCCTGCCGCTCTGGCCGGCTGAGCGCCCGCACGCTCATTTCGTGGGTTGACTTAGGCATACAGAGTTCATTCCCACTCTAAGCATACGGAGTTCACTCCCAGTCTAAGATCGGACCGGATCGAGCATTGTGGGTGAACATACTGGGCTCGGGCATGTACTGGTGCCGCATTTTTTTTTGCCCGAGGCACAATGCTGTAGCATCGTCAGAGAACCTGACCGACGGCATTACGGTTCCGATAATTGGGGGGGCCGGAGGGGTGTGCGCAAATGATGTGCGATGGGTGCTGGTACTTGGCCCTTATATTCATCCCCTATCCCTCATCAAACCTCTAGAACTCACACCCCTTTAAAGAGCATTTAAGATTTTATAGGTTTGCTGCCAGTAGCCATTAAAGTGTCTGAAATCAGGACACTTTTTTCAAATGGTCACAAAATCCTGTACACTTTGAGGTTTTAGCTGAATTTTTTTGTGCATGCCAACAAAAATACAAAGATCACGTCTACCAAGTTTGGGCCCAAAAACCCTTCTGAAAAAATTTTTAAAAAATCCCGAACCGTAAAAAGTTTGAAAAATCATGAAAAATAGAAAACAAGTCGTCTTGCCATGAAACTTCACATGAAGGCTTAAGGGACCATTGTATGAATTTACAAGCCATAAAAATGGCATTGGCATGGTAGAAATATGAAGATGTGCCTAAACCCATCTACCACCCTATCGAACCCCGACTTGCGCATCCCGCCTATCTATCCGGCGTATTGCCCTCCCGCCCGCTCGTTTCGTCGGTTGGCTTAGCCATACGGAGTTCATTCCCAGTCTAAGATCAGACCGGATCAAGGGTTGTGACAGCAGGATCGGTAGCACGCTCAGGTGGACCCCATCGATCACCAACTTGTGCATCCTGCCTCTCTGGCCGACTGAGCGCCCGTACGCTCGTTTCGTGGGTTGACTTTGGCATGCGGAGTTCATTCCCAGTCTATGCATTCAAAGATCATTCCCAGTCTAAGATAAGACCGGATAGAGGGTTGCGGGTGCACATGCTAGGCTCGGGTATGTGTTGGTGCTTAACTTTTTTTCGCCTGGGGCACCATCATCAGAGGACCTGACCGGCGGCATTGGGGTTCAGGGGGTGTGTGCGCACATGATGTGCGATGGGTGCTGGTACTTGGCTCTTATATTGGCCCCCTATCCCACATCAAACCTCAAGAACTCACACCCCTTTAAAGAGCATTTGAGATTTTACAGGTTTGATACCAGTAGCCATTAAAGTGTATGAAATTGGGACACTTTTTTCAAATGGTCACAAAATCCTGTACACTTTGAGGTTTTAGCTGAATTTTTTTGTGCATGAAAACAAAAATACAAGGATCACGTCTACCAAGTTTGGGGCCAAAAACCCTTCTGAAAAAATTTTTAAAAAATCTCGAACCGTAAAAAGTTTCAAAAATCATGAAAAATAGAAAACAAGTCGTCTTGCCATGAAACTTCACATGAAGGCTTAAGGGACCATTGTATGAATTTACAAGCCATAAAAATGGCATTGGCATGGTAGAAATATGAAGATGTGCCTAAACCCACCTACCACCCTATCGATCCCCGACTTGCGCATCCCGCCTATCTGTCCGGCGTACTGCCCTCCCGCCTGCTCGTTTCATCGGTTGGCTTAGGCATACAGAGTTTATTCCCAGTCTAAGATCAGACCGCATCAAGGGTTGTGACAGCAGGATCGGTAGCACTCTCAGGGGGACCCCATCGATCACCGACTTGTGCATCATGCCTCTCTGGCCAACTGAGCGCCCGCACGCTCGTTTCGTGTGTTGACTTTGGCATGCGGAGTTCATTCCCAGTCTATGCATTCAAAGATCATTCCCAGTTTAAGATAAGACCGGATAGAGGGTTGCGGGTGCGCATGCTAGGCTCGGGTATGTGTTGGTGCCTAATTTTTTTCGCCCGGGGCACCATCGTCAGAGAACCTGACCAGCGGCATTGGGGTTCGGGGGCCGTGTGCGCACATGATGTGCGATGGGTGCTGGTACTTGGCTCTTACATTGGCCCCCTATCCCTCATCAAACCTCGAGAACTCACACCCCCTTAAAGAGCATTTGAGATTTTACAGGTTTGATGCCAGTAGCCACTAAAGTGTATGAAATTGGGACACTTTTTTCAAATGGTCACAAAATCCTGTACAATTTGAGGTTTTAGCTGAATTGTTTTGTGCATGCCAACAAAAATACAAGGATCACGTCTACCAAGTTTGGGGCCAAAAACCCTTCTGAATTATTTTTTAAAAAATCCCGAACCGTAAAAAGTTTGAAAAATCATGAAAAATAGAAAACAAGTCGTCTTGCCATGAAACTTCACATGAAGGCTTAAGGGACCATTGTATGAATTTACAAGCCATAAAAATGGCATTGGCATGGTAGAAATATGAAGATGTGCCTAAACCCACCTACCACCCTATCGATCCCCGGCTTGCGCATCCCGTCTATCTATCCGGCGTACTGCCCTCCCGCCCGCTCGTTTCGTCAGTTGGCTTAGGCATACGGAGTTCATTCCCAGTCTAAGATCAGATCGGATCAAGGTTTGTGACAGCAGAATCGATAGCACGCTCAGGGGGACCCCATCGATCACCGACTTGTGCACCCTGCCTCTCGGGTCGACTGAGCGCCCGCACGCTCGTTTCGTGGGTTGACTTTGGCATGCGGAGTTCATTCCCATTCTATGCATTCAAAGATCATTCCCAATCTAAGATAAAACCGGATAGAGGGTTACGGGTGCACATGCTAGGCTCGGGTATGTGTTGGTGCCTAATTTTTTTTCGCCCGGGGCACCATCGTCAGAGAACCTGACCGACGGCATTGGGGTTCTGGGGGCGTGTGCGCACATGATGTGCGATGGGTGCTGGTACTTGGCTCTTACATTGGCCCCCTATCCCTCATCAAACCTCGAGAACTCACACCCCCTTAAAGAGCATTTGAGATTTTACAGGTTTGATGCCAGTAGCCATTAAAGTGTATGAAACTGGGACACTTTTTTCAAATGGTAACAAAATCCTGTACACTTTGAGGTTTTAGCTGAATTTTTTTGTGCATGCCAACAAAAATACAAGGATCACGTCTACCATGTTTGGGGCCAAAAACCCTTCTGAAAAAATTTTTAAAAAATCCCGAACCGTAAAAAGTTTGAAAAATCATGAAAAATAGAAAACAAGTCGTCTTGCCATGAAACTTCACATGAAGGCTTAAGGGACCATTGTATGAATTTACAAGCCATAAAAATGGCATTGGCATGGTAGAAATATGAAGATGTGCCTAAACCCGCCTATCTGTCTGGCGTACTGCCCTCCCGCCCGCTCGTTTCGTCGGTTGGCTTAGGCATACGGAGTTCATTCCCAGTCTAAGATCAGATCGGATCAAGGGTTGTGACAGCAGGATTGGTAGCATGCTTAGGGGGACCCCATCGATCACCGGCTTATGCATCCTGCCTCTCTGGCCGACTGAGCGCCCGCACGCTCGTTTCGTGGGTTGACTTTGGCATGCGGAGTTCATTCCCAGTCTATGCATTCAAAGATCATTCCCAGTCTAAGATAAGATCGGATAGAGGGTTGCGGGTGCACATGCTAGGCTCGGGTATGTGTTGGTGCCTAATTTTTTTTCGCCCGGGGCACTATCGTCAGAGAACCTGACCGACGGCATTGGGGTTCGGGGGGCGTGTACGCACATGATGTGCGATGGGTGCTGGTACTTGGCTCTTACATTGGCCCCCTATCCCTCATCAAACCTCGAGAACTCACACCCCCTTAAAGAGCATTTGAGATTTTACAGGTTTGATGCCAGTAGCCATTAAAGTGTATGAAATTGGGACACTTTTTTCAAATGGTCACAAAATCCTGTACACTTTGAGGTTTTAGCTGAATCTTTTTGTGCATGCCAACAAAAATACAAGGATCACGTCTACCAAGTTTGGGGCCAAAAACCCTTCTGAAAAAATTTTTAAAAAATCCCGAACCGTAAAAAGTTTCAAAAATCATGAAAAATAGAAAACAAGTCGTCTTGCCATGAAACTTCACATGAAGGCTTAAGGGACCATTGTATGAATTTACTAGGATCACGTCTGCCAATTTTGGGGCCAAAACTCCTTCTCAAAAAAATTTTAAAAAATCCCGAACCGTAAAAAGTTTCAAAAATTGTGAAAAATAGAAAACGAGTCGTCTCGCCATGAAACTTCACATGAAGGCTTAAGGGACCATTGTATGAATTTACAAGCCATAAAAATGGCATTGGCATGGCAGAAATATGAAGATGTGCCTAAACCCACCTATCACCCTATCGATCCACGGCTTGCGCACCCTACCTCTCTGGCCGGCGTAGTGCCCGCCCGCCCGCCCACTCGTTTCGTCGATTGGCTTAGGCATACAGAGTTCATTCCCAGTCTAAGATTGGTCCGGATCGAGGCTTGCGGCAGCAGGATAGGTAGCACGCTGAGGGGGACCCGATCGATCCCCGGCTTTCGCATCTTGCCCCTCTATTCGGCTGAGCACCCGCACGCTCGTTTCATGGGTTGACTTTGGCATGTAGAGTTCATTCCCAGTCTAAGATTGGATCGGACCGAGGGTTGTCGATGCACATGCTGGGCTCGGGCATGTGCTGGTGCCACATTTTTTTTCACCCGAGGCACCATCTCCAAAGCATCGTCAGAGAACCGGTTCGGTGGGATTGGGGTTCCGACGATTGGGGGGTCGGGGGGGTTTGCGCACATGGTGTGCGATGGGTGCTGGTACTTGGCCCTTATATTGGCCCCTTATCCCTCATCAAACCTCGAGAACTCACACCACCTTAAAGAGCATTTGAGATTTTACAGGTTTGCTGCCAGTAGCCATTAAAGTGTCTGAAATGGGGACACTTTTTTCAAATGGTCACAAAATCCTGTACACTTCGAGTTTTTAGCTGAATTTTTTTTGCATGCCAACAAAAATACAAGGATCACGTCTACCAACTTTGGGGCCAAAACTCCTTCTGAAAAAATTTTAAAAAAATCTCAAACCGTAAAAAGTTTCAAAAATCATGAAAAATAGAAAACGAGTCGTCTTGCCATGAAACTTCACATGAAGGCTTAAGGGACCATTGTATGAATTTACAAGCCATAAAAATGGCATTGACACGGCAAAAATATGAAGATGTGCCTAAACCCACCTACCACCCTATCGATCCACGGCTTGCGCATCCCACCTCTCTGGCCAATGTAGTGCCCGCCCACCCACCCAGTCGTTTCATCGGTTGGCTTAGGCATACGGAGTTCATTCCCAGTCTAAGATCGGATCGGACCGAGGGTTGCGGCAGCAGGATCGACAGCACGCTGAGCTGGACCTAGTCGATCCCGACTTACGTATCCTGCCACTCTAGCCAACTGAGCACCCGCACGCTCATTTCGTGGGTTGACTTAGGCATACGGAGTTCATTCCCAGTCTAAGCATACGGAGTTCATTCCTAGTCTAAGATCGGACAGGACCAACGGTTACGGGTGCACATGCTAGGCTCAAGCATGTGCTGGTGCCGTATTTTTTTTGTCTGAGGCACCATTGCCAGAGCATCATAGGAGAACCTGATCGGTGGCATTGGAGTTCCGACGATTGGTCGGGCTGGGGGGTGTGCACACATGATGTGCGATGGGTGCTGGTACTTGGCCCTTATATTGGCCCCCTATCCCTCATCAAACCTTGAGAACTCACACCTCCTTTTTTTTTTGTGCATGCCAACAAAAATACAAGGATCACGTCTACCAAGTTTGGAGACAAAACTCCTCCTGAAAAAATTTAAAAAAAATCCCGAACCGTAAAAAGTTTCAAAAATTGTGAAAAATAGAAAACGAGTCGTCTTGCAATGAAACATCACATAAAGGCATAAGGGACCATTGTTGAATTTACAAGCCATAAAAATGGCATTAGCATGGCAGAAATATGAAGATGTGACTAAACCCACCTACCACCCTATCAATCCACGGCTTGCGCATCCCGCCTCTCTGGCCGACGTAGTGCCCACCCGCCCGCCCGCTCGTTTCATCGGTTGGCTTAGGCATACGGAGTTCATTCCCAGTCTAAGATTGACCAAACTGAGGGTTATGGCAACAGGATCAGCAGCACACTGAGGGAGACCCGATCGATCCCCGGCTTGTGCATCCTGCCACTCTGGCCAGTTGAGCACCTGTACGTTCGTTTCGTGGGTTGACTTAGGCATACGGAGTTCATTCCAGTCTAAGCATACAAAGATCATTCCTAGTCTAAGATCAGACCGGACCGAGGGTTGCGGGTGTACATGCTGGGCTTGAGCACGTGCTGGTGCCGTATTGTTTTTCGCCCGGGGCACCATCACCGGAGCATCGCTGGAGAACCTGACCGACGGCATTGCGATTCCGACGATTGGGGGGGTCGGAGGGGTGTGCACACATGATGTGCGATGGGTGCTGGCACTTGGCCCTTATATTGGTCCCCTATCCCTCATCAAACCACGAGAACTCACACCCCCTTAAAGAGCATTTGAGATTTTACAGGTTTGCTACCAGTAGCCATTGAAGTGTCTGAAATGGGGACACTTTTTTCAAATTGTCACAAAATCCTGTACACTTTGAGTTTTTAGTTGAATTTTTTTGTGCATGCCAACAAAAATACAAGGATCATTTCTACCAAGTTTGGAGCCAAAACTAGTCCTGAAAAAGTTTTAAAAAAAATCCCGAACCGTCAAAAGTTTTAAAAATCGTGAAAAATAGAAAACAAGTCGTCTTGCCATGAAACTTCACATGAAGGCTTAAGGGACAATTGTTGAATTTACAAGCCATAAAAATGGCATTGGCATGGCAGAAATATGAAGATGTGCCTAAACCCACCTACCACCCTATCGATCCACGACCTGTGCATCCCGCCTCCCTGACCGGCATAGTGCTCATTTGCCCGCCCACCCGATCGTTTCATCGATTGGCTTAGGCATACGGAGTTCATTTCCAGTCTAAGATCAGATCGGACCGAGGGTTGTGGCAGCAGGTTCGGCAGCATGCTGAGGGGGACCTGGCCAATCCCTGGCTTACGCATCCTGCCCCTCTGGCCGGCTGTGCGCCCGCACACTCGTTTCATGGTTGACTTAGGCATACGGAGTTCATTCCCAGTCTAAGCATATGGAGTTCATTCCGAGTCTCAAATCGAACTAGACCGAGGGTTACGAGTGTACATACTGGGCTCGAGCATGTGCTTGTGCCACATTATTTTTCGCCAGGGCACCATCGCCAGAGCATCGCCAGAGAACCTGACCGACGGTATTGGGGTTCCAGTGATTGGGGGGGCCGGGACGGGTGTGCGCACATGATGTGCGATGCTGCTGGTACTTGCCCTTATATTGGCCCCCTATCCCTCATCAATCCTTGAGAACTCACACCCCCTTAAAGAGCATTTGAGATTTTACGGGTTTGCTGCTAGTAGCCATTAAAGTGTTTGAAATGGGGACACTTTTTTCAAATGGTCACAAAATCCTATACCCTTCAAGTTTTTAGCTGAATTTTTTTGTGCATGCCCACAAAAATACAAGGATTATGTCTACCAAGTTTAGAGCTAAAAATCCTTCTCAAAAAAATTTTAGAAAATCCCGAACCGTAAAAAGTTTGAAAAATCGTGAAAAATAGAAAACGAGTCGTCTTGCCATGAAACTTCACATGAGGTCTTAAAGGGCCAATGTTTGAATTTACAAGCCATAAAAATGGCATTGGCATGGTAGAAATATGAAGATGTGCCTAAACCCACCTGCCACCCTATCGATCCACTGCTTGCGCATCCCGCCTCTCTGGCCGATGTAGTGCCCACCCGCCCGCCCGCTCGTTTCGTCGGTTGGCTTAGGCATACAATGTTCATTCCCAATCTAAGATCAGACCAGACCAAGGGTTACGGTAGTAGGATTGGCAGCACTCTAAGAGGGACCCGGCTGATCCCCGACTTGCGCATCCTGCCCCTCTGGTCGGCTGAGCGCCCGTACGCTCGTTTCATGGGTTGACTTAGGCATACGAAGTTCATTCCGAGTCTAAGCATACGGAGTTCATTCCCAGTCTTAGATCGGACCAGACCGAGGGTTGCTGGTACACATGCTGGGCTCGAGCATGTGCTGGTGCCGTATTTTTTTCACCCAAGCCACCATCGTCGGAGCATCGCCAGATAACCTGATCGACGGCATTGGGGTTCTTGCGATTGGGGGGGCCGGGGGGTGTGCGCACATGATGTGCGATGGGTGCTGGTACTTGGCCCTTATATTGGCCCCATATTCTTCATCAAACCTTGAGAACTCACACCCCCTCAAAGAGCATTTGACATTTTATAGGTTTGTTGCCAGTAGCCATTAAAGTGTCTGAAATGGGGACACTTTTTTCAAATGGTCACAAAATCCTGTACACTCTGAGTTTTTAGCTCAATTTTTTTATGCATGCCAACAAAAATACAAGGATCACGTCTACCAAGTTTGGGGCCAAAAATCCTTCCGAAGAAATTTTAAAAAAATCCCGAACCGTAAAAAGTATCGAAAATCATGAAAAATAGAAAACGAGTCGTCTTGCCACGAAACTTCACATGAAGACTTAAGGGACCAATGTATGAATTTACAAGCCATAAAAATGGTATTGGCACGGTAGAAATATGAAGATGTGCCTAAACCCACCTACCACCCTATCGATCCACGGCTTGCGCATCCTGCCTCTCTAGCTCGTCCGCTCGTTTCCTTAGTTGACTTAGGCATACGGAGTTCATTCCCAGTCTAAGATCAGACCGGACCAAGGGTTACAGTAGTCGGATCGACAGCACGCTGAGGGGGACCCGACCGATCCCCTGCTTGCGCATCCTGCCCCTCTGGTCAACTAAACGCCCGCATGCTCGTTTCGTGGGTTGACTTAGGCATACGGAGTTCATTCCCAATCTAAGCATACGAAGTTCATTCCTAGTCTAAGATCAGACCAGACCGAGGGTTGCGGGTGCACATGTTGGGCTCAGGCATGTGCTGGTGCCGTATTTTTTTTTGCCTAGGGCACCATCACCGGAGCATCGTCGGGGAACTTGACCGGCGGCATTAGGGTTCCGGCGATTAGGGGGGCCGAGAGGGGTGTGCGAACATGATGTGCAATGTGTGCTGGTACTTGGCACTTATATTGGCCCCCTATCCCTTATCAAACCTCGAGAACTCACACCCCTTTAAAGAGCATTTGAGATTTTACAGGTTTGCTGCCAGTAGCCATTAAAGTGTCTGAAATGGGGACACTTTTTTCAAATGATCACAAAATCCTGTACACTTCGAGTTTTTAGCTGAACTTTTTCGTGCGTACCCAAAAAAAATAAAAGGATCACTTCTACCAAGTTTGGGGCCAAAACTCCTTCTGAAAAAATTTAAAAAATCCCAAACCATAAAAAGTTTCAAAAATCGTGAAAAATAGAAAATGAGTCATCTTGCCATGAAACTTCACATGAAGGCTTAAAGCACCATTGTATGAATCTACAAGCCAAAAAAATGGCATTGACATGGCAGAAATATGAAGATGTGCCTAAACCCACCTACCCCCCTATCGATACATGGCTTGCGCATCCCGCCTCTTTGACCGGCATAGTTCCTGTCCGACCGCGTACTCGTTTCGTCGGTTGGCTTAGGCATACGAAGTTCATTCCCAGTCTAAGATTGGAATGGATAGAGGGTTGCGGCTCCAGGATCGACAACACGCTGAGGGGGACCCGGTCAATCCCCGGCTTGCGTATCCTGCCCCTCTGACCAATTGAGTGCCTGCACGCTTGTTTCGTGGGTTCACTTAGGCGTACGGAGTTCATTCCAAATCTAACATCGAACCAGATCGAGGGTTGCGGTGCACATGCTGGGCTAGGGCATTTGCTGGTGCCACATTTTTTTTCGCCCGGGGCATCATTGCCGGAGCATTGTCGGAGAACCTAACCGGTGGCATTGGGGTTCCGGCGATTGGGGGGTCGGGGGTGTGCACACATGATGTGTCATGGGTGCTGGTACTTGGCCCTTATATTGGCCCCCTATCCCTCATCAAACCTTGAGAACTCACACGCCCTTAAAGAGCATTTGAGATTTTACTGGTTTGCTGCCACTAGCCATTAAAGTGTCTGAAATGGGGACACTTTTTTAAAATGGTCACAAAATCCTGTACAGTTAGAGTTTTTAGCTGAATTATTTTGTGCATGCCAACAAAAATACAAGGATCACGTCTAACAAGTTTGGGGCAAAAAATCCTTCTGAAAAAATTTTAAAAACATCTCGAACCGTAAAGAGTTTCCAAAATCGTGAAAAATAGAAAACGAGTCGTCTTGCCATGAAACTTCACATGACGGCTTAAGGGACCATTGTATGAATTTACAAGCCATAAAAATGGCATTGGCATGGCAGAAATATGAAGATGTGCCTAAACCCACCTACGACCCTATTGATCCATGGCTTACGCATCCCGCCCCTCTGGCCAGCGTAGTGCCCGCCCGCCCGCCCGCTCGTTTCGTCGGTTGGCTTAGGTATATGGAGTTCATTCCGAGTCTAAGATCAGACCGGAGTAAGGGTTGTGGCAGCAAGATCGGCAGCACTCTGAGGGGGTCCCGACCGATCCCCGGCTTGCGTATCCTGCCCCTCTGGCCGGCTGAGCGCCCGCACGCTCGTTTTATGGGTTGACTTAGGCATGCGGAGTTCATTCCTAGTCTAATCATACAGAGTTCATTCCCAGTCTCAAATGGGACCATACTGAGGGTTACAGGTGCACATACTGGGCTCGAGCATGTGCTGGTGCCACATTTTTTTTCACCTAGGGCACCATCGTCGGAGCATCGCCGAAGAACCTGACCGACGGCGTTGGGGTTCCAACGATTGGAGGGTGTGAGCACATGATGTGCGATGGGTGGTGGTACTTGGCCCTTATATTGGCCCCCTATCCATCATCAATCCTCGAGAACTCACTCCACCTTAAAGAGCATTTGAGATTTGATAGGTTCGCTGCCAGTAGCCATTAAAGTGTCTTAAATGGGGACACTTTTTTTCAAATGGTCACAAAATCCTATACACTTCCAGTTTTTAGCTGAAATTGTTTTGTGCATGCCCATAAAAATACAAGGATCACGTTTACCAAGTTTGGGGCCAAAACACCTTCTCAAAAAACTTTACAAAAATCTTGAACCGTAAAAAGTTTTAAAAATTGTGAAAAATAGAAAAGGAGTCGTCTTGCCATGAGACTTCACATGAAGGCTTTCGGGACCATTGTATGAATTTACAAGCCATAAAAATGGCATTGGCATGGCAGAAATATGAAGATATGCCTAAACCCACCTGCCACCCTATCGATCCACAGCTTGCGCATCCTGCATCTCTGGCCGTCGTAGTGCCCGCCTGCCCGCCCGCTCGTTTCGTCGATTGGCTTAGGCATACGGAGTTCATTCCCAGTCTAAGATCAGACCGGACTGAGGGTTGCGGCAGCAGGATCAGCAGCACGCTGAGGGGGACCCGACCGATCCCCGGCTTGCGCATCTTGCCCCTTTGGTCGGCTGAGTGCCCGCACACTCATTTCGTGGGTTGACTTAGGCATACGGAGTTCATTCCCAATCTAAGATTAGACCAGACCGAGGGTTGCAGGTGCACATATTGGGCTCGAGCAGGTGCTGGTGTCGTATTTTTTTTGGCTCGGGGCACTATCGCCGGACCATCATCGGAGAACCTGACCGACGGCATTGGGGTTCCGACGATTGGCGGGGGCCGGGGGAGTGTGCGCACATGATGTGCGATGGGTGTTGCTACTTGGCCCTTATATTGGCCCCCTATCCCTCACCAAACCTCAAGGACTCACACCCCCTTAAAGAGCATTTGAGATTTTACAGGTTTGCTGCGAGTAACCATTAAAATGTCTGAAATGGGGACACTTTTTTCAAAAGGTCACAAAATCTTATACACTTTGAGTTTTTAGCTGAATGTTTTTGTGCATACAAAAAAAAATACAAGGATCACGTCTACCAAGTTTGGGGCCAAAAATCCTTCTGAAAAAATTTTAAAAAAATCTCGAACCGTAAAAAGTTTCAAAAATTGTGAAAAATAGAAAACGATTCGTTTTTGCATGAAAGTTCACATGAAGGCTTAAGAGACCATTGTATGAATTTACAAGCCATAAAAATGGTATTGGCTTGGCAGAAATATGAAGATGTGCCTAAACCCACCTACGACCCTATCGATCCACGGCTTGCGCATCCCACCTCTCTGGCTGACGTAGTGCCCACCCGCCCGCCTGCTCGTTTCATCGGTTGGCTTAGGCATACGGAGTTCATTCTCAATATAAGACCGGTCCAGACTGAGGGTTGTGGTAGCAGGATCAACAACATGCAGAAGGGGACCCGGGTGATCCCCGGCTTGCGGATCCTGCCCCTCTGGCCGACTGAGTGCCAGCACGCTCATTTCGTGGGTTGACTTAGGCATACGGAGTTCATTCCCAGTCTAAGCATACGTAGTTCATTCCCATTCTAAGATCAGACTAGACTGAGGGTTGCGGGTGCACATGCTGGGCTTTTGCATGTGCTGGTGCCACATTTTTTTTCGCCCGGGGCACCATCATCGGAGAACCTGACCGGCGGCATTGGGGTTCCGGCGATGGGGGGACCGGGGGGGTGTGCGCACATGAATTGCGATGGATGCTGGTACTTGGCCCTTATATTGGCCCCCTATCCCTCATCAAACCTTGAGAACTCACACCCCCTTAAAAAAGCATTTGAGATTTTACAGGTTTGCTGCCAGTAACCGTTAAAGTGTCTGAAATGGGGACACTTTTTTCAAATGGTCACAAAATCCTGTACACTTCGAGTTTTTAGCTGAATTTTTTTGTGCATGCCAACAAAAATACAAGGATCACATCTACTAAATTTGCAGCCAAAAATCGATTTGAAAAAATTTTTAAAAAATCCCGAACTGTAAAAAGTTTCAAAAATCATGAAAAATAGAAAACGAGTCGTGTTGCCTGGAAACTTCTCATGAAGGCTTAAGGGACCATTGTATGAATTTACAAGCCATAAAAATGGCATTGGCATGGTAGAAATATGAAGATCTGCCTAAACCCACCTACCAACCTATCGATCCACGATCGACAGCACAACCTAAATATGAGGATCGTGGTAGCAAGATCGACAGCACGCTGAGTGGGACCCGGTCGATCCTCGGCTTGTGCATCCTACCCCTCTGGCCGGTTGAGCGCCCGCACGTTCATTTTTTTGGTTGACTTAGGCATACGGAGTTCATTCCCAGTCTAAGATCAGACCGGACCGAGGGTTGCAGGTGCACATTCTGGACTTGGGCATGTGCTGGTACCACATTTTTTTTCGCCCGGGGCACCATCACCGGAGAACCTGACCGACGGCATTGGGGTTCCGGCGATTGGGGGGGGTGTGCACACATGATGTGCGATGGGTGCTGGTACTTGGCCTTTATATTCGCCCCTATCCCTCATGAAACCTCGAGAACTCACACTCCCCTAAAGAGCATTCGAGATTTTACAGGTTTGCTGCCAGTAGCCATTAAAGTGTCTAAAGTGGGGACACTTTTTTCAAATGGTTACAAAATCCTGTACACTTTGTGTTTTTAGCTGAAATTTTTTGTGCATGCCAACAAAAATACAAGGATCACGTCTACCAAGTTTGGGGCCAAAACCCCTTCTGAACAAATTTTAAAAAAATCCCAAATCGTAAAAAGTATAAAAAATTATGAAAAATAGAAAACGAGTCGTCTTGCCATGAAACTTCACATGAAGGTTGAAAGGACCACTGTATGAATTTACAAGCCATAAAAATGACATTGGCATGGCAAAAATATGAGGATGTGCCTAAACCCACCTACCACCCTATCGATCCACGGCTTACACATCCCACCTCTTTAGCCGACGTAGTGCTCGCCCCCCCGCCAGTTCGTTTCATCGGTTCGCTTAGGCATACGGAGTTCATCCCAATCTAAGATCAGACTGAACCAAGGGTTGTGATAGTAGGATCGGCAGCACGCTGAGGGGGACTCGACCGATCCCCGGTTTACGCATCTTGCCCCTCTGGCTAGCTGAGCGCCCGCATGCTCGTTTCGTGGTTTGACTTAGCCATACGGAGTTCATTCCCAGTCAAGGATACGGAGTTCATTCCCAGCCTAAGATCGAACCAGATTGAGGGTTGCGGGAGCAAATGCTTGGCTCAGGCATGTGCTGGTGCCACATTTTTTTTTGCACGGCGCACCATCACCGAAGAGCCTGACCGACAGCATTGGGGTTCCGATGATTGGGGGGGCCGGAGGTGTGCGCACATGATGTGCGATGGGGGCTGGTACTTGGCCCTTATATTGGCCCCCTATCCCTCATCAAACATCGAGAACTCACACCCCCTTAAAGAGCATTTGAGATTTTACAGGTCTGCTGCCAGTAGCCATTAAAGTGTCTGAAATGGGGACACATTTTTCAAATGGTCACAAAATCCTGTACACTTTGAGTTTTTAGCTGAATGTTTTTGTGCATACCAACAAAAATACAAGGATCAAATCTACCAAGTTTAGGGCCAAAACACTTTCCGACAAAATTTTAAAAAAATCCTGAACCGTAAAAAGTTTAAAAAATCATGAAAAATAAAAAATGAGTCGTCTCGCCATGAAACTTCACATGAAGGCTTAAGGGACCATTGTATGAATTTACAAGCCATAAAAATGGCATTGGCATGACAGAAATATTAATATGTGCCTAAACCCACCTACCACCCTATCGATCCACCGCTTGCGCATCCCGCCTCTCTGGCCGACATAGTGCCCGTCCGCCCGCCCGCTCGTTTCGTCGATTGGCTTAGGCATACGAAGTTCATTCCCAGTCTAAGATCAGACCGGACCGAGGGTTGTGGCAGCAAGATCGGCAGCACGCAGAGGGTGACCTGGCCGATCTCCGGGTTGCGTATCCTACCCCTCTGGTCGACTGAGCGCCGCACGCTCTTTTCGTGGGTTGACTTAGGCATACGGAGTTCATTCCCAGTCTAAGATCGGATCGGACCGAGGGTGCAGGTGCACATGCTGGGCTCAGGCATGTGCTAGTGTCGTATTTTTTTCGCTTGGTGCACAATCCTAGGAGAACCTGACCGGCAACATTGGGGTTCCGGTGCTTGGGGGGGTGGGGGGGTGTGCGCACATGATGTGCGATGGGTGCTGGTACTTGGCCCTTATATTGGCCCCCTATCCCTCATCAAACCTTGAGAACTCAAACCCCCTTAAAGAGCATTTGAGATTTTATAGGTTTGCTGCAAGTAGCCATTAAAGTGTTTGAAATGGGGACACTTTTTTCAAATGGTCACAAAATCCTGTACACTTTGAGTTTTTAGCTGAATTGTTTTGTGCATGCCAACAAAAATACAAGGATCACACCTACCAAGTTTGGGACCAAAACTCCTTCTGAAAAAATTTTAAAAAAATCCCTAACCGTAAAAAGTTTCAAAAATCGTGAAAAATAGAAAAGGAATCGTCCTGCCATGAAACTTCACATGAAGGCTTAAGGGACCATTGTATGAATTTACAAGCCATAAAAATGGCATTGGCACAGCAAAAATATGAAGATGTGCCTAAACCCACCTACCACCCTATCGATCCACGGCCTGCGCATCCCTCCTCTCTGGTCGGCGTAGTGCCCGTCTGCCCGCTCAATTCGTCGGTTGGCTTAGGCATACGGAGTTCATTCACAGTGTAAGACTAGACCAGACCGAGGGTCACGGTAGCAGGATTGGTAGCACGCTGAGTGGGAACCAATCGATCCCCGACTTGCGTATCCTACCTCTCTGGCCGGGTGAGCGCCCGCACGCTCGTTTTATGGGTTGACTTAGGCATACGGAGTTCATTCCCAGTCTAAGCATACGGAGTTCATTCCCAGTCTAAGATCAAACTGGATCGAGGGTTGCGGGCACACATGCTGGGCGCGAGCATGTACTGGTGCCACTTTTTTTTCTCCCGGGGCACCATCATCGAAGGATCGTCGGAGAACTTGACCGACGGCATTGGGGTTCCGGTGATTGGGGGGCAGGGGGTGCGCACATGATGTGCGATGGGTGCTGGTACTTGGCCCTTATATTGGCCCCCTATCCCTCATCAAACATCGAGAACTCACACCCCCTTAAAGAGCATTTGAGATTTTACAGGTTTGCTGCCAGTAGCTATTAAAGTGTCTGAAATGGGGACACTTTTTTCAAACGGTCACAAAATCCTGTACACTTCAATTTTTTAGCTGAATTTTTTTGTGCATGCCAACAGAAATACAAGGATCACGTCTACCAAGTTTGGGGCCAAAACTCCTTCTAAAAAAATTTTAAAAAAATCCCGAACCGTAAAAAGTTTCAAAAATCATGAAAAATAAAAAACGAGTCATTTGCCACGAAACTTCACATGAAGGCTTAAGGGACCATTGTATAATTTACAAACCATAAAAATGGCATTGGCACGGCAAAAATATGAAGATGCGCTTAAACCCACCTACCACCCTATCGATCCACGGCTGGCGCATCTCGCCTCTCTGACTGGCGTAGTGCCCGCCCGCCCGCTTGTTTCGTCGGTTGGCTTAGGCATACAGAGTTCATTCCCAGTATAAGATCAGATTGGACCAAGGGCTGCACCAATAGGATCGACAGCACGCAGAGGGGGACCCAGCCGATCCTCGGCTTGCGCATTTTGCCCCTCTGTCCGACTGAGCGCCCGCACGCTCATTTCGTGGGTTGACTTATGCATACAGAGTTCATTACCAATCTAAGATCGGACTGGATTGAGGGTTGCGGGTGCACATGCTGGGCTCGGGCATGTGTTGGTGCCACTTTTTTTTTCGCCCGGGTCTCCATCGCCAAAGGATCGTCGAAGAACCTGACCAACGGCATTGGGGTTCCGGTGATTGGGCGCACGGGGGGGTGTGCGCACATGATGTGTGATGGATGCTGGTACTTGGCCCTTATATTGGCCCCCTATCCCTCATCAAACCTCGAGAACTCACACCCCCTTAAAGAGCATTTAAGATTTTACAGGTTTGCTACCAGTAGCCATTAAACTGTCTGAAATGGGGACACATTTTTCAAATGGTCACAAATCCTGTACATTTCGAGTTTTTAGCTGAATTGTTTTGTGCATGCCAACAAAAATACAAAGATCACGTCTACCAAGTTTGGGGCCAAAATTCCTTCTGAAAAAATTTTAAAAAAATCTCAAACCGTAAAAAGTTTCAAAAATCGTGAAAAATAGAAAACGAGTCGTCTTGCCATGAAACTTCACATGAAGGCTTAAGGGACCATTGTATGAATTTACAAGCCATAAAAATGGCATTGGCATGGTAGAAATATGAAGATGTGCCTAAACCCACTTACCACCCTATCGATCCACAGCTTGCGCATCCCACCTCTCTGGCCGACGTAGTGCCCGCCTGCCCGCCCACTTGTTTCGTCGATTAGCTTAGGCATACAGAGTTCATTCCTAGTCTAAGATTGGACCGGATCGAGTATTACGGCAGCAGGATCGGCAGCACACAGAGGGGGACCCGACCGATCCCCGGCTTGCACATCTTGCCCCTCTGGCCAACAGAGTGCCCGCACGCTCGTTTCGTGGGTTGACTTAGGTATGCGGAGTTCATTCCCAGTCTAAGCATACGGAGTTCATTCCCAGTCTAAGATCAAACCGGACCGAGGGTTGCGGGTGCACTTGCTGGGCTCGGGCATGTGCTGGTGCCGTATTTTTTGTTGCCTGGGCCACCATCACCGGAGCATCGCCAGAGAACCTGACCGGCGACATTGAGGTTCCGACGATTGGTGGGGCCGGGGGGGTGTGCGTACATGGTGTGCGATGGTGCTGGTACTTGGCCCTTATATTGGCCCCCTGTCCCTCATCAAACCTTGAGAACTCACACCCCCTTAAAGAGCATTTGAGATTTTACAGGTTTGCTGCCAGTAGCCATTAAAGTGTCTGAAATGGGGACACTTTTTTCAAATGGTCACAAAATCCTGTACACTTTCGAGTTTTTAGCTGAATTTTTTTGTGCATGCCAACAAAAATACAAGGATCACGTCTACGAACTTTAGGGCCAAAACTCCTTTTGGAAAAATTTTAAAAAAATCTTGAACCGTAAAAAGTTTCAAAAATCGTGAAAAATAGAAAACGAGTCGTCTTGCCATGAAACTTCACATAGAGGCTTAAGGGACCATTGGATGAATTTATAAGTCTTAAAAATGGCATTGGCATGGCTGAAATATGAACATGTGCCTAAACCTACCTATAACCCTATCGATCCACGGCTTGCGCATCCCGCCTCTCTGGTCGAATTAGTGCCCGCCCGCTCGCTCGTTTCATCGATGCGCTTAGGCACACAGAGTTCATTCCCAGTCTAAGATCGGATCAGACCAAGGGTTGCGGCAGCATGATTGACAGTACACTGAGGGGGACCCAGCCGATCCCCGGCTTACACATCCTGCCCCTCTGGCCGGCTGAGCACCCGCACGCTTGTTTCGTGGGTTGACTTAGGCATACGTAGTTCATTCCCAATTTAATCATATGGAGTTCATTCCCAGTCTAAAATCAGACCAGACCGAGGGTTATGGGTGCACATGCTGGGATCGGGCATGTGCTGGTGCAGCATTTTGTTTTTGCCCGGGGCTCCATCGTCGGAGGATCTTCGAAGAACCTGACCGGCAGCATTGGGGTTCCGGTGATTGCGTGTGAGCACATGATGTGCAATGGGTGCTGGTAATTGGCCCTTATATTGGCCCCCTATCTCTCATCAAACCTCAAGAACTCACACCCCTTTAAAGAGCACTTGAGATTTTACAGGTTTGCTGTCAGTAGCCATTAAAGTGTCTAAAATGGGGACACTTTTTTCAAATGGTCACAAAATCCTGTACACTTCGAGTTTTTAGCTGAATTTTTTTGTGCATGCCAACAAAAATACAAGGATCACGTCTACCAACTTTGGGGCCAAAAATCCTTCAAAAAAAATTTTAAAAAAAATCCCGAATCGTAAAAAGTTTTGAAAATCGTGAAAAATAGAAAACGAGTCGTCTTGCCATGAAACTTCACATGAAAGGTTAAAGGACCATTGTATGAATTTACAAGCCATAAAAATGGCATTGGCATGGCAAAAATATGAAGATGTGCCTAAACCCAGCTATCACCCTATCGATCCACGGCTTGCGCATCCCGCCTCTTTGGCCGGCTTAGTTTCATCGGTTGGCTTAGGCATACGGAGTTCATTCCCAGTCCAACATTGGACCAAACTAAGGGTTGTATCGATAGGATCGATAGCATGCAGAGGGGGACCCGGCCGATCCTCGACTTTCGCATCTTGCCTCTCTGGCCGGCTGAGCGCCCACACGTTCGTTTCATGGGTTGACTTAGCCATACGGAGTTTATTTCCAGTCTAAGCATACAAAGTTCATTCCTAGTCTAAGATCGAACAAGATCGAGGGTTACGGGTGCATATGTTTGGCTCGGGCATGTACTGGTGCCGTATTTGTCAGGGCCACCATCGCCGGAGCATCACCGGAGAACCTGACTGACGGCATTGGGGTTCCGGTGATTTGGGGGGCAGGGGATGTGTGCACATGATGTGTGATGGGTGCTGGTACTTGACCCTTATATTGGCCACCTATCCCTCATCAAACCTCGAGAACTCACCCCCTTAAAGAGCATTTGAGATTTTATAGGTTTGCTGCCAGTAGCCATTAAAGTGTCTGAAATGGGGAAACTTTTCTCAAATGGTCACAAAATCCTATACACTTCGAGTATTTAGCTGAATTTTTTTTGTGCATGCCAACAAAAATACAAGGATCATGTCTACCAAGTTTGGGGCCAAAATTCCTTCTGAAAAAATTTTAAAAAAATCTCGAATCGTGAAAAGTTTCAAAAATCGTAAAAAATAGAAAACCAGTCATCTTGCCATGAAACTTCGCATGAATTAAAAGCCATAAAAATGGCATTGGCACGGCAAAAATATGAAGATGTGCCTAAACCCACCTACCACCCTATCGATCCATAGCTTGCACATCCTGCCTCTCTTTCCGACATAGTGCCCACCCGCCCGCCCACCCGTTAGTTTCATCGGTTGGCTTAGGCATACGAAGTTCATTCCCAGTCTAAGATCAGACCAGATCAAAGGTTGGGGCAGCAGGATCGGCAGCACGCTGAGGGGGACCTGACCGATCCCCGGCTTGCGCATCCTGCCCCTCTGGCCGGCAGAGCGCCTACACGGTCATTTTGTGGGTTGACTTAGGCATACGGAGTTCATTCCCAGTCTAAGCATACAGAGTTCATTCCCAGTCTAAGATCGGATCGGACCGAGGGTTGTGGGTGAACATGCTGGGCTCATGCATGTTCTGGTGCCGCATTTTTTTTCGCCCGGGCCACCATTGTCGGAGAACCTGACCGGTGGCATTGGGGTTCCAACGTTTGGGGGGGGTCGGGGGGTGTGCGCACATGATGTGCGATGGGTGCTGGTACTTGGCCCTTATATTGGCCCCCTATCCCTCATCAAACCTCGAGAACGCACACCCCCTTAAAGAGCATTTGAGATTTTACAGGTTTGCTGCCAGTAGCCATTAAAGTGTCTGAAATAGGGACACATTTTTCAAATGGTCACAAAATTCTGTACACTTCGAGTTTTTAGCTGAATTTTTTTGTGCATGCCAACAAAAATACAAGGATCACGTCTACCAAGTTTGGGGCCAAAACTCCTTCTGAAAAAATTTTAAAAAAATCCTGAAACGTAAAAAGTTTCAAAAATCGTGAAAAATAGAAAACGAGTCGTCGTGCCTTGAAACTGCACATGAAGGCTTAAGGGACCATTGTTGAATTTACAAGCCATAAAAATGGCATTGGAACAGCAAAAATATAAAGATGTGCCTAAACCCACCTACCACCCTATCGATCCACGGCTTGCGCATCCCGCCTCTCTGGCCGACGTAGTGCCTGCCAGCCCGCCCATTCGTTTCGTTGATTGGCTTAGGCATACGGAGTTCATTCCCAGTTTAAGATCAGACTGGACCGATGGTTGCGGTAGCAAGATTGGTAGAATGCTGAGGGGGACCCGGTCGATCCCCGGCTTGCGCATTCTGCCCCTCTGGCCGGCTGAGCGCCTGCACACTCGTTTCATGGGTTGACTTGGCATACGGAATTCATTCCTAGTCTAAGCATATAGAGTTCATTCCCAGTCTAAGATTGAACCAGACCGAGGGTTATCGGTGCACATGCTGGGCTCGGGCATGTGCTACTGCCAAATTTTTTTTCGCCCGGGGCACCATCACCGGAGAACTTGACCGGAGGCATTGAGATTCCGGCGATTGGGGGGCCGGAGGGGGTGTCCGCACATGATGTGCAATGGGTGCCGGTACTTGGCCCTTATATTCACCCCCTATCCCTCATTAAACCTCTAGAACTCACACCCCCTTAAAGAGCATATGAGATTTTACAAGTTTGCTGCCAGTAGCCATTAAAGTGTCTGAAATGGGGACACTTTTTTCAAATGGTCACAAAATCCTGTACACTTTGAGTTTTTAGCTGAAATTTTTTGTGCATGCCAAAAAAAATACAAGGATCACGTCTACCAAGTTTGCAACCAAAACTCCTTCTGAAAAAATTTAAAAAAATCCCGAACCGTAAAATTTTCAAAAATCATGAAAAATAGAAAAGGAGTCGTCTTGCCATGAAACTTCACATGAAGGCTTAAGGGACCATTGTATGAATTTACAAGCCATAAAAATGGCATTGGCATGGTAGAAATATGAAAATGTGCCTAAACCCACCTACCACCCTATCGATCCACGACATGCACATCCCGCCTCTTTGGCCGGCGTAGTGCCTGCCAACCCGCTCGCTCGTTTCGTCGGTTGGCTTAGGCATACGAGTTCATTCCCAGTCTAAGATTGAACCGGATTGAGGGTTGCGGCAATAGGATCGACAGCACGCTGAGAGGGACCCGACCGATCCCCGACTTTCGCATCCTGCCCCTCTGGTTGGCTGAGAGCCTGCACGCTCGTTTAGTTGGTTGACTTAGCCATACGGAGTTCATTCTCAGTCTAAGATCGAACTGGACCGAGGGTTGCGGGTGCACATGCTGGGCTCGGGCATGTGCTGGTGCCGTATTTTTTTCGCCCGGGCCACCATCGTCGAAAAACCTGACCGGCGACATTAGGGTTCTGACGGTTGGGGGGGTGGTGGGGGTGTGCGCACATGATGTGCGATCGGTGCTGGTACTTGGCCCTTATATTGGCCCCCTATCCCTCATCAAACCTTGAGAACTCACACCCCTTAAAGAGCATATGAGATTTTACAGGTTTGCTGCCAGTAGCCATTAAAGTGTCTGAAATGGGGACACTTTTTTCAAATGGTCACAAAATCCTGTACACTTCGAGTTTTTAGCTGAATTTTTTTTGTCCATGCCAACAAAAATACAAGGATCATGTCTACCAAGTTTCGGGCCAAAACTAATTCTGAAAAAATTTTAAAAAAATCCCGAACCGTAAAAAGTTTTGAAAATCATGAAAAATAGAAAACGAGTCGTCTTGCCATGAAACTTCACATGAAGGATTAAGGGACCATTGTTGAATTTACAAACCATAAAAGTGGCATTGGCATGGCAAAAATATGAAGATGTGCCTAAACCCACCTACCACCTTATCGATCCACGGCTTACGCATCCCGCCTCTCTGACCGACGTAGTGCTAGCCCGCCCGCCCGCTCGTTTTGTCGGTTGGCTTAGGCATACGGAGTTCATTCCCAGTCTAAGATCAGATCAGACTGAGGGTTGCGGTAGCAGGATCAGCAGCACGCTAAGTGGGACCCGGTCGATCCCCGGCTTACGCATCCTGCCCCTTTGGCCTGCTGAGCGCCCGCGCGCTCATTCCGTGGGTTGACTTAGGCATACAAAGTTCATTCACAGTCTAAGCATACGGATTTCATTCCTAGTCTAAGATTGGACCGGACTGACGGTTGCGGGTGTACATGCTGGGCTTTGGAATGTGCTACTGCCATATTTTTTTTCGCCCGGCCACCATCACCGGAGCATCGCCAAAGAGGCTGATCGGCGGCATTGGGGTTCCGGCAATTGGGGGGCCGGGGGGGTGTGCGCACATGATGTGCGAAGGGTGGTGGTACTTGGCCCTTATATTGGGCCCCTATCCCTCAACAAACCTCGAGAACTCACACCCCCTTAAAGAGCATTTGGGATTTTACAGGTTTGCTGCCAGTAGCCATTAAAGTGTCTGAAATGGGGACACTTTTTTCAAATGGTCACAAAATCCTATGCACTTTGAGTTTTCAGCTGAAGTATTTTGTGCATGCCCACAAAAGTACAAGGATCACGTCTACCAAGTTTGGGTCCAAAACTACATCTGGAAAAATTTTAAAAAATCTCGAACCGTAAAAAGTTTCAAAAATCGTGAAAAATAGAAAACGAGTCATCTTACCGTGAAACTTCACATGAAGGCTTAGGGGACCCTTATATGAATTTACAAGCCATAAAAATGGCATTGGCATGGTAAAAATATGAAGATGTGCCTAAACCCACCCACCACCCTATCGATCCACGGCTTGCGCATCCTGCCTCTCTGGTCGACGTAGTGCCCGCCCGCCCGCCCGCTCATTTCATCAGTTGGCTTAGGCATACAGAGTTCATTCCTAGTCTATGATTGGACCAGACCGAGGGTTACGGCAGCAGGATCGACAGCACGTTGAGGGGGACCCGACCCATCCCTGGCTTGCACATCCTGCCTCTTTGGTTGGCTGAATGCTCGTACGCTTGTGTCATGGGTTGACTTAGGCATACGGAGTTCATTCCCAGTCTAAGATCGGACCGGACTGAGGGTTGTAGGTGCACATGCTGGGCTCGAGCATGTGCTGGTGCCGCATTGTTTTTCGCCCGGGGCACCATCGCCAGATCGTCGTCGGAGATCCTGACCGACGACAATCGGGTTCCAGCGATTGGGGGGCCGGGGGAGGTGTGCGCACATGATGTGCGATGGGTGCTGGTACTTGGCCCTTATATTGGCCCCCTATCCCTCATCAAACCTCGAGAACTCACACCCCCTTAAAGAGCATTTGAGATTTTGCAGGTTTGCTGCCAGTAGCAATTACAGTGTCTGAAATGGGGACACTTTTTTCAAATGGTCACAAAATCCTGTACACTTTCAATTTTTAGTTGAATTTTTTTGTGCATGCCAACAAAAATACAAGTATCATGTCTAAAACGTTTGGGGCCAAAACTCTTTTTGAAAAAATTTTAAAAAAACCCAAACCGTAAAAAGTTTCAAAAATTGTGAAAAATAGAAAATGACTCGTCTTGCCATGAAACTTCACATGAAGACTTAAGGGACCATTGTATGAATTTACAAGCCATAAAAATGGCATTGGCATGGCAGAAATATGAAGATGTGCCAAAACACACCTACCACCCTATCGATCCACGGCCTGCGCATCCCACCTCTATGGCCGGTGTAGTGCCTGCCCGCCCGCTGACTCCTTTCGTCGGTTGGCATAGGCATACAGAGTTCTTTCCCAGTCTAAGATCAAACCAAACTAAGGGTTGCTGTAGCAAGATCGACAGCATACAGAGGGGGACCCGATCCATCCTCGACTTGCGCATCTTGCCCTTCTGGCAGGCTGAGCGCCTGGACGCTCGTTTTGTGGGTTGACTTAGACAGACAGAGTTCATTCCTAGTCTAAGCATGCAAAGTTCATTCCCAGTCTAAGATCGAACAGGATCGAGGGTTGTGGGTGCACATGCTGGGCTCAAGCATGTGCTGGTGTCGTATTTTTTTTCGCCCGGTGCACCATCGTCGAAGCATTACCTGAGAACCTGGCCAGCGGGATTGGCGTTCTGGCGATTGGAGGGGCCGGGGGGGTGTGCGCACATGATGTGTGATGGGTGCTGGTACTTGGCCCTTATATTGGCCCCCTATACCTCATCAAACCTCGAGAACTCACACCCCTTTAAAGAGCATTTGACATTTTACAGGTTTGCTACCTGTAGCCATTAAAGTGTCTGAAATGGGGACACCTTTTTCAAATGGTAACAAAATCCTGTACACTTCGAGTTTTTAGCTGAATTTTTTTGTGCATGCCAACAAAAATACAAGGATCACGTCTACCAAGTTTGGGGCCAAAACTCCTTCTGAAAAAATTTTAAAAGAATCCCAAACCGTAAAAAGTTTCAAAAATCTTGAAAAATAGAAAACGAGTCGTCTCACCATGAAACTTCACATGAAGGCTTATGGGACCATTGTATTAACTTACAAGCCATAAAAATGGCATTGGCATTTCAGAAAAATGAAGATGTGCCTAAACCCACCTACCACCCTATCGATCCACGGCTTGCGCATCTCGCCTCTCTGGCCGGCGTAGTGCCCGCCCGCCCGCCCGCTTGTTTCGTCGGTTGACTTAGGCATACGGAGTTCATTCCTAGTCTAAGATCAGACCAGACTAAAGGTTGCAGTAGCAGGATCGATAGCACACAGAGGGGGACTCGGTCGATCCCCGGCTTGCGCATCCTGCCCCTCTAGCCGGCTGAGTGCCCGCACGCTCATTTCATGGGCTAACTTAGGCAGACACAGTTCATTCACAGTCTAAGATCAGACCAGACCGAGGGTTGCGGGTGCACATGCTGGGCTCGGGCATGTGCTGGTGCAAAATTTTTTTTCGCCCGGGGCACCATCATCGGAGAAGCTGACCGACGGCATTGGGGTTCCGACGATTGGGGGGCGGGGGGGTGTGCGCACATGATGTGCGATGGGTGCTGGTACTTGGCCCTTATCTTGGCTCCCTATCCCTCATCAAATCTCGAGAACTCACACCCCATTAAAGAGCATTTGAGATTTTACAGGTTTGCTGCCAGTAGCCATTAAAGTGTTTGAAATGGGGACACTTTTTTCAAATGGTCACAAAATCCTGTACACTTCGAGTTTTTAGGTGAAATTTTTTGTGCATGCCAAAAAAAATACAAGGATCAGTTCTACCAAGTTTGGGGCCAAAACGCCTTCTGAAAAAATTTAAGAAAAATCCCAAACCGTAAAAAGTTTCCAAAATCGTGAAAAATAGAAAATGAGTCGTCTTGCCATGTAACTCCACACGAAGGCCTAAGGGACCATTGTATGAATTTAAAAGCCATAAAAATGGCATTGGCATGGCAAAAATATGAAGATGTGCTTAAACCCACCTGCCACCCTATCGATCCATGGCTTACGCATCCCGGCTCTCTGGCCGGCGTAGTGCCCACTCGCCCGCCGTTCTTTTCGTCGGTTGGCTTAGGCATACGGAGTTCATTCCCAATCTAAGATCAGACCAAACTGAGGGTTGCAGTAGCAGGATCGACAGCGCGCAAAGGGAGACCCGATCGATCCCCGGCTTGCGCATCCTGCCCCTCTAACCGGCTGAGCGCCCGCACGCTCGTTTCGTGGGTTGACTTAGGCATACAGAGTTCATTCCCAGTTTAAGATCAGATCGGATCGAGGGTTGCGGGTGCACATGCTGGGCTCGAGCATGTGCTGGTTCCGCATTTTTTTTGCCAGGGGCATCATCATCGGAGCATCGTCGGAGAACCTGACCGACGGCATTGAGGGGGTCGGGGGGTGTGCGCACATGTTGTGCGATGGGTGCTGGTACTTGTCCCCTATATTGGCCCCCTATCCCTCATCAAACCTCAAGAACTCACACCCCCTTAAAAAGCATTTGAGATTTTACAAGTTTGCTGCCAGTAGCCATTAAAGTGTCTGAAATGGGGACACTTTTTTCAAATGGTCACAAAATCCTATACACTTCGAGCTTTTAGCTGAATTTTTTTGTGCATGCCAAAAAAAATACAAGGATCACGTCTACCAAGTTTGGGGCCAAAACTCCATCTAAAGAAATTTTAAAAAAATCCCAAACCGTAAAAGGTTTTAAAAATCGTGAAAAATAGAAAACGAGTCGTCTCACCATGAAACTTCACATGAAGGCTTAAGGGACCATTGTATGAATTTACAACCCATAAAAATGGCAGTGGCATGGTAGAAATATGAACATGTGCCTAAACACACCTACCACCCTATCGATCCAAGGCTTGCGCATCCCGCCTCTCTGGCTGGTGTAGTGCCTGCCCGCCCGCCCACTTGTTTCGTCGGTTCGCATAGGCATACAAAGTTCATTCCCAGTATAAGATCAAACCGGACCAAGGATTGCAGTAGCAGGATCGACCACACACAGAGGGGGACCCGATCGATCCCCGGATTGCACATTCTGCCCCTCTGGCCGACTGAGCGCCCGCACGCTCGTTTTGTGGGTTGACTTAGACATATGGAGTTCATTCCCAGTCTAAGCATACGAAGTTCATTCCCAGTTTAAGATCGAACAGGACCGAGGGTTACGGGTGCACATGCTGGCCTCAGGGCACCATCGCAGGAGCATCGTCGGAGAACCTGACCGGTGGCATTAGGGTTTCGGCGATTGGGGGGCCGGGGGGTGTGCGCAAATGATGTGCGATGGGTGCTGGTACTTGGCCCTTATATTGGCCCTCTATCCCTTATCAAACTTTGAGAACTCAAACCCCCTTAAAGAGGATTTGAGATTTTACAGGTTTACTGCCAGTAGCCATTAAAATGTCTGAAATGGGGACACGTTTTTCAAATGGTCACAAAATCCTGTACACTTCGAGTTTTTAGCTGAATTTTTTTGTGCATGCCAACAAAAATACAAGCATCATGTATACTAAGTTTAGGGCCAAAAATCCTTCTGAAAAATTAAAAAAAAAATCCTGAATCGTAAAAAGTTTCCAAAATCGTGAAAAATAGAAAACGAGTCGTCTTGCCATGAAACTTCACATGAAGGCTTAAGGGACCATTGTATGAACTTACAAGCCATAAAAATGGCATTGGCATGGCAGAAATATGAAGATGTGCCTAAACCCACCTACCACCCTATCGATCCATGGATTGCACATCTCGTCTCACTAGCAGGCGTAGTGCCCGCCCGCCCGCTCGTTTCGTCGGTTGGCTTAGGCATACGGAGTTCATTCCCAGTCTAAGATTGGACCAGACCAAAGGTTGTGGCAGTAGGATCAACAGCATGCAGAGGGGACTCGGTCGATCCCTGGCTTGCGCTTCCTACCCCTCTGGCTGGCTGAGTGCCAGCACGTTCATTTCGTGGGTTGACTTAGGCATACGGAGTTCATTCCCAGTCTAAGCATACGAAGTTCATTCCCAGTCTAAGATCGGACCGGATCGAGGGTTGCGGGTGCACATGCTGGGCTCGGGCATGTCCTGGTGCCATATATTTTTTTGCTCGGGCCACCATCACCGGAGAACCTAAACAGCGGCATTGGGGTTTCGGGGATTGGGAGGGCAGGGGTTGTGCGCACATGATGTCAATGAATGCTGGTACGTGGCACTTATATTGGCTCCCTATCCCTCATCAAACCTCGAGAACTCACACACCCTTAAAGAGCATTTGAAATTTTACAGGTTTGCTACCAGTAGCCATTAAAGTGTCTGGAATGGGGATACTTTTTTCAAATGGTCACAAATCCTGTCCACTTCGAGTGTTTAGCTGAACTTTTTTGTGCATGCCAACAAAAATACAAAGATCACGTCTACCAAGTTTGCGGCCAAAAATCCTTCTGAAAAAATTTTAAAAAAGTCTCGAACCATAAAAAGTTTTAAAAATTATGAAAAATAGAAAACGAGTAGTCTTGCCATGAAACTTTACATGAAGGCTTAAGGGACCATTGTATGAATTTACAAGCCATAAAAATGGCATTGGCATGGTAGAAATATGACGATGTGCCTAAACCCACCTACCACCCTATCGATCCACGGCTTGCGTATCCCGTCTCTTTGGCTAGCGTAGTGCTCGCCCGCCCTCCTGCTCGTTTCGTCGGTTGACTTAGGTATACAGAGTTCATTCCCAGTCTAAGATCGGACCGGATCGAGGGTTGCAACAGTAGGATCGGCAGCACGTAGAGGGGGACCCGGTCGATCCCCGGCTTGCGCATCCTGCCCCTCTGGTCGGCTAAGCGCTCGCACGCTCATTTCTTGGGTTGACTTAGGCATATGGAGTTCATTCCTAGTCTAAGCATACGGAGTTCATTCCCAATCTACGATCGGACCGGACCGAGGGTTGCAGGTGCAGATGCTGGGCTCAGGCATATGCTTATGCCACTTTTTTTTTTGCTCGGGGCACCATCGCCAGAGCATCACCGACGAACCTGACTGGCGGCATTGGGGTTTCGACGATTGGGGGGGCGGAGGGGGTCTGTGCGCACATGATGTGCGATGGGTGCTGGTACTTGGCCCTTATATTGGTTCCCTATCCCTATCATAATGTCTAGATTCGGGGATCTATCGTTAGACATTGACTTTTAGGAGTCGCCACCAATCTTTTCTATATAGGTGCGATTGGTCACCTAAAGAATCTGTCCTTTTAGGGAACACCTAGGTTTAAGTGCCCCTAAAAGAATAGGTTCAGGTCTACTAACCAGAACAGAGTTCGGGAGTTCGGTTACGTGTGAGGAGGGTTATAGCATCCTCACAACACCCATCAAAAGATGGTACCAGCATAACTTTGTGTTATCCAAATAGCCTTAAAATTTTACCAAGTAATTAATTATTGAAAATTATTCTCAATTGACTCTAATACTTTTAGTAGAAAATTGAGAAAATTCCCTCACCTCAGGAGTATGCAAGAAAAACTACTGTTTCACTTTCAGAGGCTCCGTTGTCGGATTATTTAAAGAAAAATCAAAACCAAAATTAAAATAAAAAGGAAGAAAGAATGATTGTTCTTGCGTAGGGAAAATTGATACTTTCAACTTTTCCTCAAAAATTGATTTTTTGAAAATTGATTTTTAAGGAAAATTGATACTTTTAACTTTTCCCCAAAAATATTTTTTTTTTGGAAATTTTGATTTTCAAGGAAAATTGATACTTTCAACTTTTCCTCAAAAACCTTTTTTTTGAAATTTTACTTTTAAGGAAAATTGATACTTTCAACCTTTCCCCAAAAATATTTCTTTGGAAACTTTGATTTTCAAGGAAGATTGATACTTTCAACTTTTCCTCAAAAACCTTTTTTTGAAATTTTATTTTTAAGAAAAATTGATACTTTCAACTTTTCCCCAAAAATATATTTTTTTATTTTTATTTAAAGAAAATAAATAATAAAACAAAATAAAAGTGAAAATAAAAAAAATAAAATAAAGAAAAGTAAAACAAAAATAAAAAAATAAAATAAAATAAAATAAAGGTAAAAAGGATACTAAATAAACCTAATCTAATAAATAATAAATAAATAAATAAAAAACAAATAATAAATAAAAAAAAGGCAAACGGAGTTCATTCCTATTCTAAGATTGGACCGGATTGAGGGTTGCGACAACAGGATCGACAGCACGCTGAAGGGGGTCCGACCGATCCCCGGCTTGCGCATCCTACCCCTCTGGCCGGCTGAGCACCCGCACGCTCATTTCGTGAGTTAACTTAGGCATACGGAGTTCATTCCCAGTCTAAGATCGGACCGAACCGAGGGTTGCTGGTGCACATGCTGACCTAGGGCATGTGCTAGTGCTGTATTTTTTTCTGCCCGGGGCACCATCGTCGGAGCATCACCGGAGAACCTGACCGTCGGCATTGGGGTTCTGACGATTGTGGGGGCCTGGGGTGTGCGCACATGATGTGCGATGGGTGCTGGTACTTGGCCCTTATATTGGCCCCCTATCCCTCATCAAACGTTGAGAACTCACACCCCCTTAAAGAGCATTTGAGATTTTACAGGTTTGCTGCCAGTAGCCATTAAAGTGTCTGAAATGGGGACACTTTTTTCCAATGGTCACAAAATCCTGTACACTTCGAGTTTTTAGCTAAATTTTTTTCTGCATGCGAAAAAAAATACAAGGATCATTTCTACTTAGTTTGGGGCCAAAACTCCTTCTGAAAAAATTTTAAAAAAATCCTGAACCGTAAAAAGTTTCAAAAATCCTGAAAAATAGAAAAGGAGTCGTCTTGCCATGAAACTTCACATGAAGGCTTAAGGGACCATTGTATGAATCTAGAAGCCATAAAAATGGCATTGGCATAGTAGAAATATGAATATGTGCCTAAACCCACCTACCACCCTATCAATCCACGGCTTACACATCCCGCCTCTCTGGCCGGCGCAGTGCCCGCCCACCCGCTTGTTTCGTCGGTTGGCTTCGGCATACGGAGTTCATTCCCAGTCTAAGATCAGACCGGACCGAGGTTGTGGTAGCAGGATCAACAGCACGCTGAGGGGGACTCGATCAATCCCAGGCTTCCGCATCCTGCCCCACTGGCCGGCTGAGCTCCCGCACGCTCGTTTCGTGGGTTGACTTAGGCATACGGAGTTCATTCCCAGTCTAAGATCGGACCGGACCAAGGGTTGCGGGTGCACATGCTGGGCTCAGGCATGCGCTGGTGCCACATTTTTTTTCTCTCGGGGCACCATCGCCGGAGCATCATCGGAGAACTTGACCAGCGGTATTAGGGTTCCGGGCATTAAGGGGGGGCGGGGGGGTGTGCGCACATGATGTGCGATGGGTACTGGTACTTGGCCCTTATATTGGCCCCTTATCCCTCATCAAACCTCGAGAACTCACACCCCCTTAAAGAGCATTTGAGATTTTACAGGTTTGCTGCCAGTAGCCATTAAAGTGTCTAAAATGGGGACACTTTTTTCAAATGGTCACAAAATCCTATACACTTTGAGTTTTTAGCTGAATTGTTTTGTGCATGCCCGCAAAAAAACAAGGATCAAGTCTACCAAGTTTGGGGCCAAAACTCCTACTGAAAAAATTTAAAAAAATCCCGAACCGTAAAAAGTTTCAGAAATCGTGAAAAATAGAAAACGAGTCGTCTTGCCATGAAACTTCACATGAAGGCTTAAGGGACCATTGTATGAATTTACAAGCCATAAAAATGGCATTGGCATAGCAAAAATTTGAAGATGTGCCTAAACCCACGTACCACCTATCGATCCACAGCTTGCGCATCCCGCTTCTCTGGCAAGCGTAGTGCCCGTCCGCCCGCTCGTTTCATCAGTTGGCTTCAGCATACGGAGTTCATTCCCATTCTAAGATTAGAGTGGACTGAGGGTTGTGACAGTAGGATCGATAGCACGCTAAGGGGGACCCGATCGATCCCCGACTTGCGTATCCTGCACCTCTGGCCGGCTGAGCGCCCACATGCTCGTTTTGTGGGTTGACTTAGGCATACGAAGTTCATTCCCAGTCTAAGATCGGACCAGACCGAGGGTTGTGGGTGCACATCCTGGGCTCGGGCATGTGCTGGTGCCGTATTTTTTTCCACCCAGGGCACCATCGTCGGAGCATCGTCAGAGAACCTGACCGATGGCATTGGGGTTCCGATGATTAGGGGGCCGGGGGGGCTGTACGCACATGATGTGCGATGGGTGCTGGTACTTGGCCCTTATATTGGCCCCTTATCCCTCATCAAACCTCGAGAACTCACACCCCCTTAAAGAGCATTTGAGATTTTACAAGTTTGTTGCCAGTAGCCATTAAAGTGTCTAAAATGGGGACACTTTTTTCATATGGTCACAAAATCCTGTCCACTTCGAGTTTTTAGCTGAATTTTTTTGTGCATGCCAACAAAAATACAAGGATCACGTCTACCAAGTTTGGCACTAAAACCCTTTCTGCAAAAAATTTTTAAAAAATCTCGAATCATAAAAAGTTTCAAAAATCGTGAAAAATAAAAAACGAGTCGTCTTGCCATGAAACTTCACATGGAGGCTTAAGGGACCATTGTATGAATTTATAGGCCATAAAAATGGCATTGGCATGGAAAAAATATGAATATGTGCCTAAACCTACCTACCACCCTATCGATCCATGACTTGTGCATCCCACCTTTCTGGCCGACGTAGTGCCCGCTCGCCCGCCCACTCGTTTTGTCGGTTGTCTTAGGCATACGAAGTTAATTCTCAGTTGATGATTGGACCAGACCAAGGGTTACGGCAGCAAGATTGGTAGCATGCTGAGGGGGACCCGGCCGATCCCCGGCTTACGTATCCTGCCCCTCTGGTCGGCTGAGCGCCCGCACGCTTGTTTCGTGGGTTGACTTAGGCATACGGAGTTCATTCCCAGTCTAAGCAGATGGAGTTCATTCCCAGTCTAAGATTGGACCGGACCGAGGGTTGAAGGTGCACATGCTAGGCTCGGGCATGTGCTGGTGCCGCATTTTTTTTTGCTTAGGGCACCATCACCGGAGCATCATCGGAGAACTTGACCGGCGGCATTGAGGTTCCGATGATTGATGGGCCCGGGGGGGTGTGCGCACATGATGTGTGATGGGTGCTGGTACTTTGCCCTTATATTGGCCCCCTATCCCTCATCAAACCTTAAGAACTCACACCCTCTTAAATAGCATTTGAGATTTTACAGGTTTGCATCCAGTAGCCATTAAAGTGTTTGAAATGGGGACACTTTTTTCAAATGGTCACAAAATCCTGTGCACTTCGAGTTTTTAGCTGAATTTTTTTGTGCATGCCCAAAAAAATACAAGGATCATGTCTACCAAGCTTGTGGTTGAAACTCCTTCTGAAAAAATTTAAAAAAAATCCCGAACCGTAAAAATTTTCAAAAATCATGAAAAATAAAAAACGAGTCGTCTTGCCATGAAACTTCACATGAAGGCTTAAGGGACCATTGTATGAATTTACAAGCCATAAAAATGGCATTGGCATGGCATAAATATGAAGATGTGCCTAAACCCACCTACTACCCTATCAATCCACAGCTTGCGCATCCTGCCTCTTTGGTCGGCGTAGTGCCCTCCCGCCCGCCCACTTGTTTCGTCGGTTGGCTTAGGCATACGACGTTCATTCCCAGTCCAAGTTCAGACCAGACTGAGGGTTGCGGCAACAGGATCAACAGCACGCTGAGGGTGACCCGACTGATCCCTGGCTTGCGCATCTTGCCCCTCTGGCCGGTTGAGCGCCCACACGCTCGTTTCGTGGGTTGACTTAGGCATACGGAGTTCATTCCCAATCTAAGATCGAACCAAACCGAGGGTTGCAGGTGCACATGCTAGGCTCAGGCATGTGCTGGTGCCGTATTTTTTTTCGTCGAGGGCACCATCGTCGGAGAATCATCGGAGAACCTGATCGGAGGCATTGGCGTTCCGGTGATTGGGGGGGTCGGGAGGGGTGTGCGCAGATGATTTACGATGGGTGCTGGTACTTGGCCCTTAAATTGGTCCCCCATCCCTCATCAAACCTTGAGAACTCACACCCTCTTAAAGAGCGTTTGAGATTTTACAGGTTTGCAGCAGTAGCCATTAAACTGTCTGGAATGGAGACATTTTTTTCAAATAATCATAAAATCCTGTACACTTCGAGTTTTTAGCTAAAATTTTTTGTGCAGGCCAACAAAAATACAAGGATCACATCTACCAAGCTTGGGGGCAAACTCCTTCTAAAAAAATTTTAAAAAAATCCCGAACTGTAAAATGTTTTGAAAATCATGAAAAATAGAAAACGAGTCGTCTTGCCATGAAACATCACATGAAGGCTTAAGGGACCATTGTATGAATTTACAAGCCATAAAAATGGCATTGGCATGATAGAAATATGAAGATGTGCCTAAACCCACCTACTACCCTATCGATCCACGGCTTGCGCATCCCGTCTCTCTGGCCGACCTAGTGCCTGCCTGTCCGCCCGCTCATTTCATCGGTTGGCTTAGGCATATGGAGTTCATTCCCAGTCTAAGATCAGACCAAACCGAGGGTTGCAGTAGCAGGATTGGTAGCACACTGAGGGGGACCCGGTCTATCCCCGGCTTGCGCATCCTGCCCTTCTGACCGGTTGAGCGACCGCACGCTCGTTTCATGTGTTGACTTAGGCATACGGAGTTCATTCCCAGTCTAAGATTGGACCGGACCGAGGGTTGCGGGTGCACATGCTGGGCTCGAGCATGTGCTGGTGCCGTATTTTTTTTCACCCGGGGCACCATCGTCAGAGCATCGTCGGAGAACCTGACCGACAGCATTGGGGTTCCAGTGATTGGAGGGCCGGGGGGTGTGCACACATGATGTGCGATGGGTGCTAGTACTTGGCCCTTATATTAGCCCACTATCCCTCATCAAACCTCGAGAACTCACACCCCTTTAAAGAGCATTTGAGATTTTACAGGTTTACTGCCAGTAGCCATTACAGTGTTTAAAATGGGGACACTTTTTTCAAATGGTCACAAAATCCTATACACTTCGTGTTTTTAGTTGAATGTTTTTGTGCATGCCAAAAAAAATACAAGGATCATGTCTACCAAGTTTGGGGCTAAAACTCCTTCTAAAAAAATTTTTAAAAAATCTCGAACCGTAAAAAGTTTCAAAAATCGTGAAAAATAGAAAACGAGTAATCTTGCCATGAAACTTCACATGAAGGCTTAAGGGACCATTGTATGAATTTACAAGACATAAAAATGGCATTGGCATGGCAGAAATATGAAGATGTGCCTAAACCCACCTACCACACTATTGATCCACGGCTTGCGCATCCCGCCTCTCTGGCCGGCGTAGTGCCCGCCCGCCCACCCGCTCATTTCATCGGTTGGCTTAGTCATATGGAGTTCATTCCAAGTCTAAGATCAGATCGGATTGAGGGTTGTGGCCGTAGGATCTGTAGCACACTGAGAGGGGACCCAGTCGATCCTCGGCTTACGCATCTTACCTCTCTGGCTGGCTGAGCGCCCGCACGCTTGTTTCGTGAGTTGACTTAGGCATATAGAGTTCATTCCCAATCTAAGCATACGGAGTTCATTCCCAGTCTAAGATAGGACTAGATCGAGGGTTACGGGTGCACATTCTGGGCTCGGGCATGTGTTGGTGCCACATTTTTTTTCACTCAGGGCACCATCATCGTAGCATCATCGGAGAACCTGACTGTCGGCATTGGGGTTCCGACGATTGGGGGGGCCGAGGGGGTGTGCGCACATGATGTGCGATGGGTGCTGGTACTTGGCCCTTATATTGGCCCCCTATCCCTGTCATAACGTCTAGATCCGGGGATCTATCGTTAGACATTGACTTTTAGGAGTCGCCACCAATCTTTTTTATCTAGGTGCGATTGGCCACCTAAAGAATCTGTCTTTTCAGGGAACACCTAAGTTTAAGGGCCCCTAAAAGAATAAGTTCAAGTCTACTAACCAGAACAGAGTTCGAGAGTTCGGTTACGTGTGAGGAAGGTTATAGCACCCTCACAATGCCCATCAAAAGATGGTACCAGCATAACTTTGTGTTATCCAAATAGCCTTAAAATTTTACCAAGTAATTAATTATTGAAAATTATTCTCAATTGACTCTAATACTTTTAACAGAAAATTGAGAAAATTCCCTCACCTCAAGAGTATGCAAGAAAAACTACTGTTTCACTTACAGAGGCTCCGTCGTCGGATTATTTAAAAAAAATCAAAATCAAAATTAAAATAAAAAGGAAGAAAAGAATGATTGTTCTTGCGTAAGGAAAATTGATACTTTCAACTTTTCCCTAAAAATATTCTTTTGAAACTTTAATTTAAAGGAAGATTGATACTTTCAACTTTTCCTCAAAAATTGATTTTTTAAAAATTGATTTTTAAGGAAAATTGATACTTTCAACTTTTCCCCAAAAATATTTTTTTTTTGGAAATTTTGATTTTCAAGGAAAATTGATACTTTCAACCTTTCCTCAAAAATATTTTTGGAAACTTTGATTTTCAAGGAAAATTGATACTTTCAACTTTTCCTCAAAAACCTTTTTTTTGAAATTTTATTTTTAAGGAAAATTGATACTTTCAATTTTTCTCCAAAAATATTTTTTTGGAAACTTTGATTTTCAAGGAAGATTGATACTTTCAACTTTTCCTCAAATACCCTTTTTTTGAAATTTTATTTTTAAGGAAAATTGATACTTTCAACTTTTCCCCAAAAATATATTTTTTTTTGGAAACTTTATTTTTAAGGAAAATTGATACTTTCAACTTTTCCCTAAAAATATTCTTTTGAAACTTTAATTTAGAGGAAGATTGATACTTTCAACTTTTCCTCAAAAATTGATTTTTTGAAAATTTATTTTTAAGGAAAATTGATACTTTCAATTTTTCCCCAAAAATATTTTTTTTTTGGAAATTTTGATTTTCAAGGAAAATTGATACTTTCAACTTTTCCCCAAAAATATTTTTTTGGAAACTTTGATTTTCAAGGAAGATTGATACTTTCAACTTTTCCTCAAAAACTCTTTTTCTGAAATTTTATTTTTAAGGAAAATTGATTCTTTCAACTTTTCCCCAAAAATATTTTTTTTATTTTTATTTAAAGAAAATAAAATAAAAAAACAAAATAAAAGTGAAAATAAAAAAACTAAAGAAAAGTAAAACAAAAATAAAATAAAAAAATAAAAAAATAAAGGTAAAAAGGATGCTAAATAAACCTAATCTAATAAATAATAAATAAATAAATAAATAACAAATAATAAATAAAAAAAAACCTGGAGCGGCTCGGAGTAGGCTTGGCTCGGCTCAAGGAAGAGAAAACAGCTCAGAGAAGCGGCTTGGAACCTCAGCCCGGCTTGGCTATCGGCTCGGAGGGGAGAGACACGCGTGGGTTAGGAAGCGGGTCGACGCTCGGGTCGGGTCGGATCTCGACAAAAGGCACGAATCCTCTGGGTCACTTAACGCAAAAACGACATCGTTTTGAGAGGGTATATAAGGCTCTTCCCTATGTTTTTTAGCAGAAAGCTCCTCCCCTCTCTCTCTCTTCTTCCTTTTTCTCTCACTTCTCTTTAAAATGGTCGAAAAACTCCGGTTGAATTTTCACCGGATTCTAAAAAATTTCACCGAAATTTGGGTTTTTCGTCGAAAGTTGGTCGGTTTCTGGGATCTTTCGTCGAAAACTAGGCAGCTCGCCGGAAACTTCAAGGTTGGTCGAAATTTTCATCGAAAAATGTAACTTTCGTTAGAAAATTCAATCGGAATCTGGAATTTTCCAAAAATTCCCAGAAAAAAAATGCCAAAAATCTTCAAAAAATTTCTGCTAATTCCCAGAACCCTTCTAAACCTTTTCTTAGCTTTCTATATGCCCCTTTTCTTTCAAATCAGTGGCTTTGCTCACTGTTCTTTTCTGTGTTTTGCTTTTGTTCTAGGAGGTCCTTTTTATAGGGATTGATCAAGAGTTCCTGATCAATCATAATTCCTCTTTGGACGGGGATTCAATCTTTGAATCCAATCTGGACTCTTCTGATTGAATCCCCATTCACGGTAGGATTCTTTAGCCTTCAATCACAGCCTCAAAAAAAGAAAAAAAATAATAATAAGGTAAACGAAAAAGAAAAAGAAAAAGATAATAATAGATAATCAAAAATAAAATAAGATAAATCCAAAAAATATTACAAGATAAAAAAAAAATAATAAATAAATAAATTATAATATAATAATAAATATATAACTATATAAATAAAATACATATAAATATTAACAAAACAAAAAAAAAATAAAGATATACATATATTAATACATAGTAATAATAAATAAATAATAAAATGCCTAAAATACAAAAAAATAAAAATAAAAATAATACAAAATAAGAACCAAATTGGGCTTACCCATTTGGGCCAAGCCCAATTGATCCGGGCCTAGACCAAATTGGGTGTCTACAGCTGCCCCTCTTTGCACATTTTTTGTGAAACAGAAATTGCGCAAAGATGTAGACACCCAATCAAGACTCAACTCAACATTTTCATTTTTTTCTTTTTTTTATTTTTTGTGTTTTTTTTGTGTTTTTTTTTTGTTTTTGTTTTTGACCAAAGCTCCTCCAAACAGAGGCTCAACGACTTTGAGAAACATAAATTGCTCCTCTAAACAGAGGCACCACGACTTGGAAAAGTAAATTGCTCCTCTAAACAGAGGCACCACGACTTTGGAAATTAAATTGCTCCTCTAAACAGAGGCCACGACTTTGGAAAGTAAATTGCTCCTCTAAACAGAGGCACCACGACTTTTGGAAAGTAAATTACTCCTTGACAAACGTGTCCAAAGGAGTTGAAAGTTGTGTTTGAAGGAATTTCAGAAGATTATGCCCAAAGGTCTTATAAATCAACCCTGATACCAAAAGACATCCTATTTCAAGGATTAGGACCTTACCTGACAAGTTTCCTCTCAAATTTGCAAAATATCTTCATATTTGTCTTCTCTATGTGAGATGTTGGAACACCCCTGCTTCTTGAATTTATACACTTTACTTTCCTGAAAGTAGTGCATGCTATGCAATGCATATGAATTTCAATGCATGCTATGTAGATGTTGGCCAATTAATTCCTATTCAATGTATGGTACTCAGGTTTCTCAAGCTCTTTTTTTTTTCTTGGTCATCAAACCTTTTGATTCTTTAAAGATCCAATTACACTACTCTTCTAAGATCAAGCCAGTGTAGCTCTTAATTGTCTCTTCCACTCACATTCTTCTTGTAAGAAATCTTTTCCCAGATTCAATGTCCTAATCAGGAACTGAACATCTCGATTTTGCCTTTATCACTCTTGACTTATTCAATGTAATGTAAAAAATCTTTCATGTTGTTTTTCATTTATCAATCATTATTTTAAACTCAAAAAGTAAGAATGAATTTGCACATTTCTTTCATGGTGAGGTATTAAGAAGAAAAGGATCTGAATGGTTGAGAAACAGTCATATAAAAAGACATAAAGAATTAAATAGAATGTCTCTTATTAGCAAAATGTTGACTAATTTCAGCCAAGGGAGAATTACAAGGATAGGCATGGGGACAAAGCCCAAAATGAACAATCAGATAATCACGATAACACATCTCAAAGTTTTTTTCTGAAAACCCAATCCTCTGATGTATTTAACAACTTGGAACTCTTTCGAATTTGCTAGCCTCCATATCAGCGGACTTTAAAATTCGATGTTGTATTCTCCTTATCTAAGCTGCCTTTTCAGGTTTTCAACTTAGACAAACCCCCTATGACTCAAACCGCCCTTTTAGGGTTTTCGCCTTGAGTCCTCCTTTTTCATTCACTACTTTTTTTTTCTTTTTTCATTTTTTCATTTTTTTCATCATTTTTCATTTTTTTCATTTTTTTCACCTTTTTTATTTTTTCAAGCATAGTATTTCTTCACAATATCAAAATTTATAGGATGGGGTAAACCATTTCCATCCATCTCAGTCAGTATCAGCGCTCCACCTGAAAAAACCCGTTTCACCACATACGGCCCTTCCCAATTCAGAGTCTATTTTTCTTTACTATCGTGCTGGATTGGAAGAATTCTTTTCAAAACCAACTCTCCTTCTTGAAAGCAGCGGGGTCAAATTTTCTTATCATGAGCCCTCATCATTCTTTTTTGATATATCTGACCATAACACAGTGTAGTCAATCTCTTTTCTTCTATGAAATTTAACTGCTCATAATGTTCTCGAATCCAGTCAACTTCTTTCAATTCGACTTCCTTTAAGACTCTCAAAGAAGGGATCTCTACTTCTACTGGTAGTACAGCTTCCATCCCATAAACCAAAGAAAATGGGGTTGCCCCAGTAGAGGTGCGAACTGACATTCGATATGCATGCAATGCAAATGGCAACTTCTCACGCCAATCTTTGTAAGTCTCGGTCATCTTCTCTAAAATCCTTTTTATATTCTTATTGGTTTCCTCAACTGCCCCATTCATTTTCGGATGGTATGGTGCCGAGTTATGATGCTTGATCTTGTATTGAGCACATATTTCTTGCATCATCTTACTATTTAGATTCTTAGCATTATCTGAAATAATTTTCTCTGAAAGTTCATATCTACAGATGATCTCTTTCTTTATGAATTTACGAACCATAGAGCATGTCACATTTGCATATGATGCTGCTTCTACCCATTTTGTGAAGTAATCTATCATCATAAAAATGAATATGTGTCGGTTAGAAGCCTTTGGGGTGATTGGGCCAATGACATCCATGCCCCACATTGAAAATGGCCATGGTGGTGCCATAACATGTAAAGTAGATGGTGGAGCATGGATCTTATCAGCATATATCTGGCATTTATGGCATTTACGAGCATAGTCAATGGAATCATTCTCCATCGTTAACTAGTAATATCCCGCTCTCATTATCTGTCTTGCCATCACATGTCCACTAGTATGTGCCCCACATATTCCATCATGCACCTCTTTAATGATTTTCTTCACTTCAATCTCATTTATGCACCTCAATAATACTTGATCCTTGCTTCTTTTATACAGGACATCCCCATCTAGGAAAAAGCTCATAACCAATCTTCGGATGACCCTCTTATCATTTTCTGTTGCTTGAACTGGATACTGCTGATCCTTGACATATTGTAAGATGTCATAATACCAGGGCTTTCCATCTTCTTCTCCCTCTACATTAGAACAATAAGCTGGTATATCCTTAACATCTAACTTGATGGGTTGAATGTCGATATTATCGTTAATTCGAATCATTGCAGCCAGAGTAGCCAATGCGTCAGCAATCAAATTCTCTTCTTGAGGTAAGTGATCAAACTGGATATCTTTAAATTATTTCATCAACTCTAGAATATACTTATGATACGAAACGAGTTTTGAATCTCTCGTCTCCCATTCTCCTTTCAACTGATATATGACTAGAGCTGAGTCTCCAAACACTTTCAGTACTTTCACTCTTCTATCTATAGCAGCTTGCAAGCTCATAACACATGCCTCATATTCAGCGATGTTATTTGTGTAATTAAAATTTAACCTCACTGTTACAGGACAGTATTGTTCTTCTGGAGAAATCAGAATTGCCCCAATTTCATGCCCCAAGGCATTAGTAGCTCCATCAAAGTACATTTTTCTACATGTTCCCCTTCTTCCGGTTAGGAAATAGTCATTAAGTCTTCGTCAGGGAATTCTAGCGTCATCAGTTCGTAGTCTTCAGTAGCACGATCTGCAAGAAATTCTACTATAACACCTCATTTTATTGCTTTTTAGCTCACGTATATAATATCGTATTTCGAGAGCATTACTTGCCATCTAGTGATTCTCTTAGATAAAGAAGGTTTCTCAAAGATATAGTTAATTGGATCCAGTTTCGCTATGAGCCATGTAGTATGATAGAGCATATACTGTCTGAGTCTTTTGGCAGTCCACGCTAATGCACAACACATTTTCTCCAATGAAGAATACTTGGATTCATATTCAGTGAACTTTTTACTCAGATAGTAAATAGCTCTCTTCTTTCGGTTGGCCTCGTCTTGCTGTTCCAGCACACATCCCATTGAACCTTCACATACAGTTAAGTATAAGATTAAAGGTTTCCCTGGAACAGGTGGCACCAATACTGGAGGGTTCGATAAATATTGCTTAATTTTATCAAATGCCTTTTGACATTCTTCATTCCATTTCCCAGGATTATTCTTACAGAGAAGCTTAAATATGGGATCACATTTGTAAGTAAGCTGAGAGATGAACCGAGAAATGTAGTTTAATCTCCCCAGAAAACCTCGAACTTCTTTTGGTATGCTGGAAGGTGACAAATTCTGGATGGCCCGTATCTTATCGGGATCGACTTCAATTCCTCTTTCACTGACCACAAAGCCTAGCAACTTCCCTGACTTTACCCCAAAGGTGCACTTGGCTGGGTTTAATTTGAGCTAAAATTTTCTCAATCTTTCAAATAACTTTCTGAGGCTAGTAACATGATCTTCATCCTCACAAGACTTTGCAATCATATCATCTACATACACCTCAATCTCTTTGTGCATCATGTCATGGAAGAGTGTTACCATGGCTCTTTGATATGTTACCCCAGCATTCTTTAGCCCAAAAAGCATGACTTTATAGCAAAAAGTTCCCCACATGGTCATAAAAATAGTCTTTTCCATATCTTTCACAGCCATTTTTATCTGATTATACCTCGAAAAACCATCCATAAAGGAGAAAATCGAATGCTTAGCCGTGTTATCTACCAGTGTGTCAATATGAGGCAAAGGAAAGTTATCTTTTGGGCTAGCCTTATTTAAGTCCCGATAGTCTACACACATTCGTACGTTTCCATTTTTTTTAAGAACTGGGACTATATTGGCTACCCATTCTGGATACTTAGCCACTTGTAAAAAACCTGTATCAAATTGTTTCTTCACCTCTTCTTTAATCTTTAGTAGTATTTCGGGCTTCATCCGTCTCAGTTTCTGCTGAACTGGCTTACATTCTGGCTTTAAAGGTAACCTGTGCTCCACTATTTTTATGCTTAGCCCTGGCATATCCTAGTAAGACCAAGCAAATATATCTACAAATTCTCGAAGTAGGTCTGCCAATCGTTGTCTATCTCCAGATGAAAGTGAAGTGCCCATTCTAACCTCTTTCTTATTTTCTTCATCTCCCAGATTCACTAAGTCCACTACCTCCTGATAAGGCTCAATTGGCTTATTCTCTTGTTCAATCATCCTTATTAGGTCCGAAGGCATAACATATTCTTCAGAATTTTTTTCATTGTCAAGTTCATCAGTGTTAATTGAATTCTCAAAGCTAACCTCTTAATTGTTATCATGATTATCTTCATGTTCATTTAAAGACCTACAATTGAATGAAATGGGATATGTTGGCAAGATGTGCTTGGAGAGATAGAAATAATGAAGACACAAGAAGAAATGAATGAAAATGCATACTTCCTAATTTTTATTAAAAATAATAAATGATGAATGGCCCGAATAAAAAAGATCACCCCAATGCCTTGGGTAATAGCTATTGGGATGTTACAATTACATTGTATCTAAATCAAAAGTCAAAGGCATCTCAATGGCACTCCAATTATTGAGCTCAAAATCTGGTGGACAAAGGCGAACCCACTCCTCTTGATTAACCCTCACTTCATCTTCAACAGCATTAATGGCTAACTGGGCAAAATCATCTTCCACACTTTTTTTTACATTTGGGTACATGAATCTTCCAGGTTTGAAGGTTTCATACAAGTGTGGGATAAACATCAGTCTTGCTGTCTTTCTTGATGGCCTTCTTTTGACTTCCCACTCTACCATCTCATAGCCTAGGCCTACCTTGTCGCTATTGTCTATTATTGTCAGAGGCTCTTTAATTCCCTGCAAGTTTTTGCCTAGCCCAAGTCCTGGATACCAACCCTTGTTGATGACTTGGCTCACCACTATTTTTAAAAAAGGCTGATTTTGAAAACCTTCACCTATAGAATTGACCAATTCAAAAGATCGATGGGAGCATTCCAATGCTTCTTCGACAGCCTCTACGTATGGAGTGTTCAATGGTTGGGTCACTAGCATGTCTTCTTTCCCAACTACCACTACCAATTGACCTTCTACATTGAACTTGATCTTTTGGTGCAAAGTAGAAGGCACAGCTCCTGCCATGTGAATCCATGGTCTTCCTAACAAACAGCTATAGGATGAAGAGATATCCATCACTTGAAATTTTATATTAAAGGTGCATGGCCCAATTTGTAAAGGCATTTCAATATCCCCCAGGACTTCTTTTCTGGCCCCATCAAAGGCTCTCACAATCATCTGACTATCCCTCATATTAGAATAATCAATGGGTAGCCTTGCCAAAGTTGACATAGGCATGACTTTGATAGCAGAGCCATTATCGATAAGGACCTTGGCTATAATATGGCTCTTGCACTTGACTATGATATGTAGAGCCTTGGCATTTCTTTTTCCTTCCAAAAGAATCTCATCCTCGCTGAATGAAATGTGATTTGGCATGACTAAATTTCTAGCCAGGTGGTTCACATATTCAATAGATACATTATGTGCCACGTGTGCCTGATTCAACACTTTTAGTAAGGCATTTTGGTGTGGCTTTGAGTTCAACAATAGTGATAATAATGAGATTCGAGCTGGCATTTTATTCAACTGTTCCACAACAGAATACTCACTATGTTTTACCAGCTTCAAGAATTCGTAAACCGCTCTTTCTTATACTGGTTTTGGCTGATCTTCTTCAGGTTTTATCTCAAGATTATTCCATCTTTCTCCTTCTTTAGCTTTCTCCTTTCTAGCCTTCTCTAGCATTTCTAGAGTGTAACATCTCCCACTTTGAGTAATGCCTCCTACACCAGTAATATTGAAAGCATCAGCTTTGGAGACTTCTTCTTTTTATCCCTGAATTATAGTGTCACAACCTTATCTCCATGGTACAGCTTTATCATCTTTGTATGGAAAAAGAGTCGGGACTTTAAAAGTTATCGGCCTGGGGAGGAGTTTGTCTATGACTGACTTTAGTTTGTTCCCACACTAAATTGTCACTGGTTTTGGAAACAGCTTTACAGGCCTATCAGTCATGTACACCTCAACATTCTTCAAGTCTTCTTTTTCTTCATAGATCTCCATCTTATGTGAATCCAAGAGTTTTTGCACCACCTGGTGAAACTGCTCACAGGTCTCAATGGAATGACCCATTGCCCTATTATGATACTTACAACTAGTACCAGCTATATATCTCCATGATAGCTGTGTGGACTTACCAGTTGTATCATGTCTGCTTTTTGTAAAACATCGAACAGTTGGCTGAGAGGTGTCTTAATATTTACCTCTTTCTTCTTTATATGACGCTCTTGTTCTTCACCTATAGCATTCACATTATGATCCGGTAAAGGATTACCACTAACATTCGACGCAGTCATCCCTCCAGTATTAAAGCAAATCATCCCATCCTTGATCAACCGTTGCACTTTGTGTTTCAGGGTAGTGCAATTTTCGGTAGAGTGACCAGCAATCCCATAATGGTAATCACAGTGGGCGGTGGGATCATACCATTTAGGGTAAGGTGGCTTGAGGGGTTCCAATTTACTTGGAGCAATCAAATGACTGTTGTAGAGCTCCTTATATAATTTCATATAAGTCATTTGAATTGGGTCAAAAACAGGTTTCTCACGAGTGGTTCGTTGCTCCCGCGAGCCACCAATGGGGTTAGTTGGGCGATTTTGGGGTCTTGGGGTAGGTTGAATGTTAGGACTATACATGGTATTTTGGGGTCTATGAGGGGTTTGATATGTTTAGGGATATGGTGGTTGTGTAAATGGTTGGTATGGGTGAAAGGAAATGTTATTTACAGCGAGGTGATATGGCAGATATTCTGATGATAGGTAAGGTGAATAACCTCTAAGTTGCTGTCTATCAAAGCTCACAGCCTGAGCTTCAGTTTCTTTTTTCTTCGAGACTCTTTTGCTAGATGCTTCATTTCCTTCTAGCTTGCCATTCTTGATGGCACTCTCAATGATTTCTCTCGAGATTACCATATCAGTAAAATTTTTTGTTGCATTCCCTATCATCTTTTCATAATAGGGAGGTTTTAAAGTGCTAACAAACAACACTGTAGTTTTTTTCTCTATCAGAGGAGGTTGTACCTAAGAAGCAACATCCCTCCACCTCTGGGCATACTCTTTAAAAGACTCGTTTGCTTTTTTCTCCAGATTTTGTAAAGATAAACGATCAGGGGCCAAATCGACGATATGTCGATATTGACTGATGAAGTCATGTGCCATATCGCTCCAAGAGCGAATGTGAGTTCTATCCAGCTGAACATACCATCTGGCCGCAGAACCAGTAAGACTGTCCTGAAAAACATGCATCAAGAGTTTTTCATCATGTGCATGAGCTGCCATCTTCCTGCAATACATGGTGATGTGGGTTTTGGGGCACTTTGTACTGTCATATTTTTCAAATTTCGACACTTTAAACTTATGGGGAATAACCACATTAGGAACTAGGTAGAGCCCAGCAGCATCAACTGACCCATAAAAGCTAAATCCTTCCATAGCCCGTAGCCTTTGCTCTAGCATGCTTATCTTGGAACTTTCCTGAACTTCTGCTCTTATCTTTTCTTTCTCCTTCTCTTTTAAATCATCTAGATCAGGAATTGGTTCTACTGCCTTTTCAGTGAAGATAGGATTTACATAGCTGTTATACTGCCCTGGGTTGAAAGCTGATGGCATTCTAAGATATGTCGAATATGCAAAGGGTTATGGTGGGACCTCTTGAGCAGACTGGGCTTGAGGTGGGCCAAAACCTGGAGGATACAAAGGGTCAACCATTTCTTGTAATGGGGGAACTTGCTGGCTTGTATTTTCTTCAACTCATTTTCCTTTATTCATGTTATTAAGAGCCTCCAGAATCTTGCTTAGCTCACTTTCAATCTTCTCCTGTGCTTTTTCTATCTTTTCAAATCTATGGGAATTTTCTTGCTCTATTTGCCTTGCTCTAGATCTTGTGTTGTGTCGATGGGCAGGATTTTCGCTAGATGGAGCTATCCTGGAACCTTGAGTACCATATCTTAGAATTAGTAAATTTGCATGATCATCACATGGTTACTTTGTTAAGTGTAATGAATGGGAAAGCAATGAATGGGAAAGCAATGAATGAAAAATGCATGTATGCAAAGAACATTTGCCTTAAAACGGTATTCAACTAAAAATTTTCATTTATTCCAAAAAAACTTTGATCTACATTGAGTTTATCATCCTAGAATTATAGCCATAAAATTGCTTGATCTGTTCATACTGGGCTTTGGCTTTTTCTATGAAGTTCAAGAGACGTTGTCCATGTTCTCCTACTAGGGCCACTACTTGTCTTAATGCCTCTTCCTCTTCCACCATCTCTCTTGCCTTACATACCCCTTTATGGATTTGGGTTGTTAAGTGCTCAATGTATTTCTACCTTCCTAAGTTCTCTCTTTTACCACACCAGACTTGGTATGATAATTCTCTATGTTCTCTAACCAATACAGCGATGTGGTCTCCTTGTTCATCCAACTTTTGACTTAGCCTGCTCAAATAACTATTTAGCATGTTAATTTCTACCTGTGCTTCGGTGCTTTCTTCTTCCAATTTGGCATACTCTTGTTTCAATCTTGCATTTTCCTCAGTCAGCTCGACAATGGTTATCTCTTTGGCTCTTTCTCTCACACATAGCCTCTTATGCTCCTAGTGTAACTTTGCTAGGTCTTCAGTAGCTGTATCTCATTCTCTAGCAATCTTGTGAACTTTAACTTCATAACTTTTGGCTCTACCCTTCCACTGGGCTTTTTCTTCTTGAAGTTTCTGAATCTCTTGCTTTAACTTCTCTTTTCAGACTCAAATTCTTTTGTTGCCAGCTCTAATTTTGATGGTGTCTCTTCAAGTTTTTCTTCTATTGGTGGTTGAGAGATTTCATAAGTGAATACCATTTCTTGTCTTCTCTTTGTTTTCCAAACCAAGTAACCTGGGGTGACTTTTTTAGTGAATGGTCCAAGACTCACTCTTCGGGGATTTTTTCATGCTTTAATCATCTCATTCATCCTTTGAAATGCTTTAGGCTCACTGTAAGAGAAATCTAACTGATGAAGCCCATAAGTCATAGGAATAAATTGTTCTCCCCCCAATTACCTTCTCATTAGGAGTGGTGCATAATTCGTTACTCCCCATAAACCCAAAAGTGGAACCATTGTACTATCCCTACATTGATACAACATAGGCTCACGATTCATCCATGGGGCCAACCATCTCACCCTGGTACTTTCCAACTTTTGTAAGAAAGTTATCCATTCTTGTTTAGACTTTCACTTTGACCACCCACTTTCACAGAATTCTTTAATCGAAAAATGATTACGGATGTAAAGCTTCGAGAAAGCACCATTTCCTTATTCAAAATGGCTTTTCATCCATAAGTACAATAACTGTATGCATCCTATGAAACGCCCTCCATTCCGACGATAATAACTCAAAGATCTGATAGTCTTTGCTAATATTACCATTGAAGGATTACAGCCATTGATCACACTTTCGAAGAAATCAACCACCGCTATCTCAATATGTCCCAAAACCTTTGGAAAGATTACCAGTCCGTATATAGCCAAGGCAAATACATCTAACCCTCGTTCTTCATTGGCATGTTGCATCAGAAACTCATGAAAAAACTTCCAAGGTAGGCAGACCTATTCTTGTTTCTTCTTCGTATGAGAATCCACAATTTCCTTATCTATCCCTATGAGTTGAGCCAGACTTTTATGAAATCTTGACTTATGTTTTTTGACATATATCTTGTCAGGAGTCTTGAGATGCAAACCCAACAAGATCGAATATTCTTCTATGGTGGAAGTCATATTAGCTTCGTTAAAGATGAAACACTTGTATGCAAGATCCCAGAATTATGTTGTAGCTCTAATTAGTTGATCATCAACAACCACTGCTAGAAGGTGTGCTATATGCCCATGTTTCTGACAAAACTGCTCTTGTCTTGACGGACTCATTTTCTTCCAGATATCAACCAAATCCCCTAAATTGTTCTGTTTGAGGAGGATAGATGTTTCTTGAGGTAGAGTAGAATTATACCCAATTGGCAAGCAATCTCCCATCTTCAGTTGAATCTTTTTTGACTGGGCCCTTACTTCATTAGGTGTCCCACAAGGTGCTAATATTGATGAAGAACAAACTAAGCGTTCATTGGCGTCCATGAAAAAAATTTGTTGAAGACCATTTTTTCAAGCAAATGTTCTTTATGCAACTTTATGATATGCGTATGAACCAATGCAAAAGAATAAGAAAAAGGTTAGTATACCCAGAGAAAGAACAAATAACTAAGTAAAATTACACAAAGTAAAAAGGGATGAACCCTATGCTTTTGGTCAATTCTAAAAGGGAAGAGTGATAGCTCTATCTATAGGTTAGGCTCTCTTAAGGTTCACTATATGCAGTTTTAGGGTCAAAGTCTAAAGGTCCTCAAATTGTTCCTTACATCCTTGTCCATTACAGACTAGTAAGGCACCCTAATCCTCACCCATTACAGGCTACAAGCGAAAAAGGCTCAATTTGAGTGGGAGTATTTCGCTAGCCACTGTGGAGGCATTAGACCTCACGAAAGCAATAGGTACTTTACTCCCTCCTAGAGGGATGGAGCTCGGGTGTAGAGCTCATGTTATGCACATGCATATGAATGACATAATTAATAAGGTAAATAAACATGAATGAATATTAACACATATATACAAATAGGTTCAATTTTATTAGGCTTTTGGATAACACAAATTATTTGCTGGCCTGACTCTCAATGTCCCCAGCAGAGTCGCCAAGCTATCATAACGTCTAGATCTGGGGATCTATCACTAGACATTGACTTTTAGGAGTCACCACCAATCTTTTTTATCTAGGTGCGATTGGCCACCTAAAGAATTTGTCCTTTCAGGGAACACCTAAGTTTAAGGGCCCCTAAAAGAATAGGTTCAGGTCTATTAACCAGAAGAGAGTTTGGGAGTTTGGTTACGTGTGAGGAAGGTTATAGCAGCCTTACAATGCCCATCAAAAGGTTATCCAAATAGCCTTAAAATTTTACCAAGTAATTAATTATTGGAAATTATTCTCAATTGACTCTAATACTTTTAGCAAAAAATTGAGAAAATTCTCTCACCTCAAGAGTATGCAAGAAAAACTAATGTTTCACTTGCAGAGGCTCCGTCGTCAGATTATTTAAAGAAAAATCAAAATCAAAATTAAAATAAAAAGGAAGAAAAGAATGATTGTTCTTGTGCAAGGAAAACGCGCGGATCCTCTGGGTCACTTAACGCAAAAACGACGTCGTTTTTGGGAGGGTATGTAAGGCTCTTCCCTTTATTTTTTGGTAGAAAGCTCCTCCCCTCTCTCTCTTCTTCCTTTTTCTCTCGTTTCTCTCTAAAAAGGCTGAAGAACTTCGATTGAATTTTCACCGAATTTTGGAAAATTTTGCCAGAATCTGGGTTTTTCATCGGAAGTTCATCGGAAGTTGGTCGGTTTCTGGGATCCTTCACCGAAACTGGGCAGCTCGCCTGAAACTTCAAAGTTGGCTGGAATTTTTTAATCGAAAAATGCAACTTTCGTCAAAAAATTCAACCGAAATCTGGGATTTTCCAGAAATTCCTAGAAAAAAATGCCAAAAATCTTCAAAAATTTTCTGCTAATTCCCAAAACCCTTTTAAACCTTTTCTTAGCTTTCTATACACCCCTTTTCTCTCAAATCAGTGGCTTTGCTCACTGTTCTTTTCTGTGTTTTGCTTCTGTTCCAGGAGGTCCTTTTTATAGGGATTGATCAGGAGTTCCTGATCAATCCCAATTCCTCTTTGGACGGGGATTCAATCTTTGAATCCAATTTGGACTCTTCTGATTGAATCCCCATTCACAGTAGGATTCTTCAACCTTCAATCACGCCTCAAAAAAAGAAAAAAAAATAATACTCAGATAAACGAAAAAGAAAAAAATAAAAAATAAAAAATAAAATAACAGATAATCAAAAATAAAATAAGATAAAAAAAATAATAAATAAATTATAATATAATAATAAATAAATAACTATATAAATAAAATACATATAAATATTAACAAAACAAAAAAAAAAGATATACATATATTAATACATAGTAATAATAAATAAAAAATAAAATGCCTAAAATACAAAAAAAATAAAAATAAAAATAATACAAAATAAGAACCGAATTGGGTTACCCATTTGGGCCAGGCCCAATTGATCCAGGCCTGGACCAAATTGGGTGTCTACAATCCCTCATCAAACCTCAAGAACTCACACGCCCTTAAAGAGCATTTCAGATTTTACAGGTTTGCTGCCAGTAGCCATTAAAGTGTCTAAAATGGGGACACTTTTTTCAAATGGTCACAAAATCCTATACACTTCGAGCTTTTAGCTGAATGTTTTTGTGCATGCCCACAAAAATACAAGGATCACGTCTACCAAGTTTTGGGCCAAAACTTCTTCTGAAAAAATTAAAAAAATCTCGAACCATAAAAAGTTTTGAAAATCGTGAAAAATAAAAAATGAGTCGTCTTGCCATGAAACTTCACATGAAGGCTTAAGGGACCATTGTATGAATTTACAAGCCATAAAAATGGCATTGGCACGGCAGAAATATGAAGATGTGCCTAAACCCACCTACCACCCTATCGATTCACGGCTTGCGCAACCCGTCTCTCTGGCCGACGTAGTGCCCGCCCGTCTGCCCGCTCCTTTCATCGGTTGCCTTAGGCTTACGGAGTTCATTCCCAGTCTAAGATCGGATCGGACCGAGGGTTCCGGCAGCAGGATTGGCAGCACGCTGAGAGGGGCCCGATCGATCCCCGGCTTGCACATCCTGCCCTCTGGCCGGCTGAGTGCCCGCACGTTCATTTCGTGGGTTGACTTAGGCATATGGAGTTCATTCCCAGTCTAAGATCGGACAGGACCGAGGGTTACGGGTGCACATGCTGGGCTTGGGCATGTGCTGGTGCCGTATTGTTTTTTGCCTAGGGCACCATCGTCAGAGCATCGCCGGAGAACCTGACTGACGGTATTAGGGTTCCGACGACAGGGGGGCCGAGGGGGGTGTGCGCACATGATGTGCGATGCGTGCTGGTACTTGGCCCTTATAGTGGCCCCCTATCCCTCATCAAACCTCGAGAACTCACACCCCCTTAAAGAGCATTTCAGATTTTACAGGTTTGCTGCCAGTAGCCATTAAAGTGTCTGAAATGGGGACACTTTTTTCAAATGGTCACAAAATCCTGTACACTTCGAGTTTTTAGCTGAATTTGTTTGTGCATGCCAACAAAAATACAAGGATCACGTCTGCCAAGTTTGGGGCCAAAACTCCTTCTGAAAAAATTTAAAAAAATCTCGAACCGTAAAAAGTTTCAAAAATCGTGAAAAATAGAAAACGAGTCGTCTTGCCATGAAACTTCACATGAAGGCTTAAGGGACCATTGTATGAATTTACAAGCCATAAAAATGGCATTGGCACGGCAAAAATATGAAGATGTGCCTAAACCCACCTACCACCCTATCGATCCACGGCTTGCGCATCCCACCTCTCTGGCCGGCGTAGTGCCCACCCGCCCGCCCGCCCGCTCCTTTCGTCGGTTGGCTTAGGCATACGGAGTTAATTCCTAGTCTAAGATCCGACCGGACTGAGGGTTATGGCAATAGGATCGGCAACACACTGAGGGGGACCTAGCCGATCCCCGACTTGCGAATCCTGCCCCTCTGGCCGGCTAAGCGCTCGCACGCTCGTTTCATGGGTTGACTTAGGCATACAGAGTTCATTCCCAGTGTAAGCATAAGGAGTTCATTCCCAGTCTAAGCATAAGGAGTTCATTCCCAGCCTAAGATCGGACTAGACCGAGGGTTACGGGTGCACATGCTGGGCTCGAGCATGTCCTGGTGCCGCATTTGTTTTCGCCCGGGGCACCATCATCGGAGAACCTGACCGGCAGCATTGGGATTCCGACGATTGGGGGGGTCGGGGGGTGTGCGCACATGATGTGTGATGGGTGCTGGTACTTGGCCCTTATATTGGCCCCCTATCCCTCATCAAACCTTAAGAACTCACACCCCCTTAAAGAGCATTTGAGATTTTACAGGTTTCCTGCCAGTAGCCATTAAAGTGTCTGAAATAGGGACACTTTTTTCAAATGATCATAAAATCCTATGCACTTCGAGTTTTTAGCTGAATTTTTTTGTGCATGCCTACAAAAATACAAGGATCACGTCTACCAAGTTTAGGGCCAAAACTCCTTCTAAAAAAATTTAAAAAAATCTCGAACCGTAAATAGTTTCAAAAATCATGAAAAATAAAAAATGAGTCGTCTTGCCATGAAATTTCACATGAAGCCTTAAGGGACTGTTATTGAATTTACAAGCCATAAAAATGGTATTGGCACAGCAGAAATATGAAGATGTGCCTAAACCCACCTACCATCCTATTGTTCCACAGCTTACGCATCCCGCCTCTCTGGCCGGTGTAGTGCCCGCCCGCCCGCCTGCTCGTTTCGTCGGTTGGCTTAGGCATACGGAGTTCATTCCCAGTCTAAGATCAGACCAGATCGAGGGTTGAGATAGCAGGATTGGCAGGACACTAAGGGGGACCCGACCGATCCCCGGCTTGCGCATCCTACCCCTCGGGCCGACAGAGCGCCCGCACGCTCAATTCATGGGTTGACTTAGGCATACGGAGTTCATTCTCAGTCTAAGCATACGGAGTTCATTCCTAGTCTAAGATCAGATCGGACCGAGGGTTATGGGTGCACATGCTGGGCTCGGGCTTGTGCTGGTGCCGTATTTTTTTTCGCCAGGGGCACCATCGTCGGAGCATCGTCGGAGAACCTGATCGACGACATTGGGGTTTCGACGATCGGGGGGGTGTGCGCACATGATGTGCGATGGGTGCTGGTACTTGGCCTTTATATTGGCCCCCTATCCCTCATCAAACCTCGAGAACACACACCCCCTTAAAGAGCATTTGAGATTTTACAGGTTTGCTGCCAGTAGCCATTAAAGTGTATGAAAAGAGGACACTTTTTTCAAATGGTCACAAAATCCTGTATACTACACTTCACGTTTTTAGCTGAATTTTTTTGTGCATGCCCAAAAAAATTCAAGGATCACGTCTACCAAGTTTGGGGCCAAAACTCCTTCTGAAAAAATTTAAAAAAATCCCGAACCGTAAAAAGTTTTAAAAATCGTGAAAAATAGAAAACGAGTCGTCTTGCCGTGAAACTTCACATGAAGGCTTAAGGATTACAAGCCATAAAAATGGCATTGGCATGGTAGAAATATGAAGATGTGCCTAAACCCACCTACCACCCTATCGATCCACGCCTTACGCATCTCGCCTCTCTGGCCGGCGTAGTGCCCGCCCGCCTGTTCGTTTCATCGGTTGGCTTAGGCATACGGAGTTCATTCCCCGTCTAAGATCAGATCGGACTGAAGGTTATGGTAGCAGGATCAGTAGCACGCTGAGGGGCACCCAACCGATCCCCAGCTTGCGTATCCTGCCCCTCTGGCCGGCTGAGCGCTCGTACGCTCATTCCGTGGGTTGACTTAGGCATACGGAGTTCATTCCCAATCTAAGCATATGGAGTTCATTCCCAGTCTAAGATCGGACCGGACCGAGGGTTGCGGGTGCACATGCTGGGCTCAGGCATGTGCTGGTGCCACATTTTTTTTCGTTCGGGCCACCATCGTCAGAGCATCGCTTGAGAACCTGACCGACGGCATTGGGGTTCCGACGATTGGGGGGGCCGGGGGGTGTGCACACACGATGTGTGATGGGTGTTGGTACTTGGCCCTTATATTGGACCCCTATCCCTCATCAAACCTCGAAAACTCACACCCCCTTAAAGAGCATTTGAGTTTTTACAGGTTTGCTGCCAATAGCCATTAAAGTGCCTGAAATGGGGACACTTTTTTCAAATGGTCACAAAATCTTGTACACTTCGAGTTTTTAGCTGAATTTTTTTTTGCACGCCAAAAAAAATACAAGGATCACGTCTACCAAGTTTGGGGCCAAAACTCCTTCTAAAAAAATTTTAAAAAAATCCCGAACTGTAAAAAGTTTTGAAAATCGTAAAAAATAAAAAACGAGTCGTCTTGCCAAGAAACATCACATGAAGGCTTAAGGGACCATTGTATGAATTTACAAGCCATTAAAATGGCATTTCATGGCAGAAATATGAAGATGTGCCTAAACCCACCTACCACTGTATCGATCCACGGCTTGCGCATCCCGCCTCTCTAGCTGGCGTAGTGCTTGTCCACCCGCCCGCTCGTTTCGTCAGTTGGCTTAGGCATACGGAGTTCATTCCCAGTCTAAGATCATACCAGACCGAGGGTTGTGACAGCAGGATCTGCAGCATGCTGAGGGGGACCCGATCGATCCCCGTCTTGTGCATCCTGCCCTTCTGGCCGGTTGAGCGCCCGTATGCTCGTTTCATGGGTTGACTTAGGCATATGGAGTTCATTCCCAATCTAAGCATACGGAGTTCATTCCCAGTCTAAGATCGGATCAGACCGAGGGTTGCGGGTGCACATGTTAGGTTCGGGCATGTGCTGGTGCCGCATTTTTTTTCACTCGGGGCATCATCGCCAGAGTATCGTCGGAGAACCTGACCGACGGTATTAGGGTTCCAGCGATTGGGGGGGTCGGGGGGTGTGCGCACATGATGTGCAATGGGTGCTGGTACTTGGCCCTTATATTGGCCCCCTATCCCTCATCAAACCTCGAGAACTCACACCCCCTTAAAGAGCATTTGATTTTTTACAGGTTTGCTACCAGTAGCATTAAAGTGTCTGAAATGGGGACACTTTTTTCAAATGGTCACAAAATCCTATACACTTCGAGTTTTTAGCTGAATTTTTTTGTGCATGCCAAGAAAATATAAGGATCAAGTCTAATAAGTTTGGGGCCAAAACTCCTTCTAAAAAAATTTTAAAAAAATGTCGAACCTTAAAAAGTTTCAAAAATCGTGAAAAATAGAAAAGGAGTCATCTTGCCATGAAACTTCAAATGAAGGCTTAAGGGACCACTATATGAATTTACAAGCCACTAAAATGGCATTGGCATGGTAGAAATATGGAGATGTGCCTAAACCCACCTACCACCGTAACGATCCACGGCTTGCGCATGTCGCCTCTTTGGCCGGCGTAGTGCTCGCCAGCTGGCCCACTCGTTTCATCGGTTGGCTTAGGCATATGGAGTTCATTCCTAGTCTAAGATCAGACCGGACTGGGGGTTACGGCAGCATGATCGGCAGCACACTGAGGGGGACCCGATCGATCCCTGGCTTGCGCATCCTGCCCTTCAGGCCAGCTGAGTGCCCGCACGCTCGTTTCGTGGGTTGACTTAGGCATACAGAGTTCATTCCCAGTCTAAGATCAGACCAGACCAAGGGTTACGGGTGCACATGCTGGGCTCGGGCATGTGCTGGTGCCGCATTTTTTCCCCCGGGCCACCATCTCCGGAGCATCGCCAGAGAAACTGACCGACGGCATTGAGGTTCCAGTGATTGGGGGGGCCGGGGGGTGTGCGCACATGATGTGTGATGGGTGTTGCTACTTGGCCCTTATATTTGCCCCTATCCCTCATCAAACCTCGAGACCTCACACCCCCTTAAAGAGCATTTGAGATTTTACAATTTTGCTACTAGTAGCCATTAAAGTGTCTGAAATGGGGATACTTTTTTCAAATTTTCACAAAATCCTGTACGCTTCGTGTTTTTAGCTGAATTTTTTTATGCATGCCAACAAAAATATGAGGATCACGTCTACCAAGTTCGGGGCCAAAACTCCTTCTGAAAAAATTTAAAAAAAATCCCGAATCGTAAAAAGTTTCAAAAATCGAGAAAAATAGAAAACAAGTCATCTTGCCATGAAACCTCACATGAAGGCTTAAGGGACCATTGTATGAATTTACAAGCCATAAAAATGGCATTGGCATGGCAGAAATATGAAGATGTGCCTATACCCACCTACCACCCTATCGACCCCCGGCCTGCGTATCCTGCCTCTCGGCCGACATAGTGCCCGCCTACCCGCCTACTCATTTCGTCGGTTGGCTTAGGCATACGGAGTTCATTCCTAATCTAAGATCAAATCGGACCGAGGGTTATGGCAGCACGTTGAGGGGGACCCGACTGATCCTCGGTTTACGTATCCTGCACCTCTGGCCGGCTGAGTGCCTACACTCTCGTTTCGTAGGTTGACTTAGGCATACGGAGTAAATTCCCAGTCTAAGATCAGACCGGACCGAGGGTTGTGGGTGCACATGCTGGGCTCGAGCATGTGCTGGTGCCATATTTTTTTTCGCTCAGGGCACCATCGCCGGAGCATCGTCGAAGAACTTGACCGGCGGTATTGGGGTTCCGACGATTGTTGGGGCCGGAGGGGTGTGCACACATGATGTGCGATGGGTGCTGGTACTTGGCCCTTATATTGGCCCCCTATCCCTCATGAAACCTCGAGAACTCACACCCCCTTAAAGAGCATTTGAGATTTTACTGGTTTGCTGCCAGTAGACATTAAAATGTCTAAAATAGGACACTTTTTTCAAATGGTCACAAAATCCTATACACTTCGAGTTTTTAGCTGAATTTTTTTGTGCATGCCAACAAAAATACAAGGATCATGTCTACCAAGTTTGGGACCAAAACTCGTGAAAAAATTTTAAAAAAAATCTTGAACCGTAAAAAGTTTTGAAAATCATGAAAAATAGAAAACGAGTCGTCTTGCCATGAAACTTCACATGAAGGCTTAAGGGACCATTGTATGAATTTACAAGCCATAAAAATGGCATTGGCACGGCAAAAATACAAAGATGTGCCTAAACCCACCTACCACCCAATCGATCCACAGCTTGCGCATCCCACCTCTCCAGCCGACGTAGTGCCCGCCTCCTCGTTTCGTAAGTTGGCTTAGGCAAATGGAGTTCATTCCCAGTCTAAGATTAGACTGGACCGAGGGTTGCGGTAGCAAGATCGGTAACACGCTAAGGGGGACCCGGCCAATCCCCGGCATGTGCATCCTACCCCTCTGGTAGGTTGAACACCTGCACACTCGTTTCGTGGGTTGACTTAGGCATACGGAGTTTGTTCCCAATCTAGGCATACGGAGTTCATTCATAGTATAAGGTCCGACCAGACCAAGGGTTGCTGGTGCACATGCTGGGCTCAGGCACGTGCTGATGTCGTATTTGTTTTCTCCCGGGGCACCATCGCCGGAGCATCGTCGGAGAACCGGACCGGCGGCATTGGGGTTCCGGCGATTGGGGGGTCGGGGGGGTGTGCGCACATGATGTGCGATGGGTGCTGGTACTTGGCCCTTATATTGGCCCCCTATCCCACATCAAACCTCGAGAACTCACACCCCCTTAAAGAGCATTTGAGATTTTACAGGTTTCCTACCAGTAGCCATTAAAGTGTCTGAAATGGGGACACTTTTTTCAAATGGTCCCAAAATCCTGTACACTTCGAGTTTTGAGCTGAATTTTTTTGTGCATACCAACTAAAATACAAGGATCACGTCTACCAGGTTTGGGGCCAAAACTTCTTCTAAAAGAATTTTAAAAAAATCCTGAACCGTAAAAAGTTTCAAAAATCATGAAAAATAGAAAACGAGTCGTCTTGCCATGAAACTTCACATGAAGGCTTAAGGGACCATTGTATGAATTTACAAGCCATAAAAATGGCATTGGCATGGCAAAAATATGAAGATGTGCCTAAACCCACCTACCACCCTATCGATCCACGGCTTGCGCATCCCGCCTTTCTGGTCGGCATAGTGCCCGCTCGCCCGCTCGTTTCGTCAGTTGGCTTAGGCATACGGAGTTCATTCCCAGTCTAAGATTGGCTCGGACAGAGGGTTGCAGTAGCAGGATCGATAGTACGTTGAGAGGGACCCAGCCGTTCCTCGGCTTGCGCATCCTACCCCTCTGGCTGGCTGAGTGCCTGCACGCTCGTTTCATGGGTTGACTTAGGCATACGGAATTCATTCCCAGACTAAGCGTATGGAGTTCATTCCCAGTCTAAGATCAGACCAGACTGAGGGTTGTCGGTGCACATGCTGGGCTTGGGTATGTGCTGGCGCCGTATTTTTTTTCGCCTGGGGCACCATCGCTGGAGCATCGTCGGAGAACCTGACCGGCGGCATTGGGGTTCCGACGATTGGGGGGGTCGGGGGGTGTGCGCACATGATGTGCGATGGGTGCTGGTACTTGGCCCTTATATTGGCCCCCTATCCCTCATGAAACCTCGAGAACTCGCACTCCCTTAAAGAGAGCATTTGAAATTGTACAGGTTTGCTGCCAGTAGCCATTAAAGTGTTTGAATTGGGGATACTTTTTTCAAATGGTCACAAAATCCTATACATTTTTTGTTTTTAGCTGAATTTTTTTTTGCATGCTCAAAAAAATACAAGGATCACATCTACCAAGTTTGGGGCCAAAACTCCTTCTGAAAAAATTTTAAAAAATCCTAAACCATAAAAAGTTTCAAAAATCGTGAAAAATAGAAAATGAGTAGTCTTGCCATCAAACTTCACATGTAGGCTTAAGGGACCATTGTATGAATTTACAAGCCATAAAAATGGCATTGGAACGATAGAAATATGAAGATGTGCCTAAACCCACCTACCACCCTATCGATCCACAGCTTGCGCATCCCGCCTCTCTGACCGACTTAGTGCCCGCCTGCCCGCTAGTTTCGTCGGTTGGCTTTGGCATACGGAGTTCATTCCCAGTCTAAGATCGGATCGGACTGAGGGATGTGGCAGTAGGATCGACAGCACGTAGAGGGGGAGCCGATCGATCCTCGGCTTACGCATCCTGCCCCTTTGGCCGACTGAACGCCCGCAGACTCGTTTCGTGGGTTGACTTAGGCATACGGAGTTCATTCCCAATCTAAGATCGGATTGGACCGAGGGTTGTGGGTGCACATGCTAGGCTCGGGCATGTGCTAGTGCCATATTTTTTTCTTTCGGGCCATCATCATCGGAGAACCTGATCGACGGCATTGGGGTTCCGACGATTGGGGGCGGGGGGTGTACGCACATGATGTGTGATGGGTGCTGGTACTTGGCCCTTATATTGGCCCCCTATCCCTCATCAAACCTTGAGAACTCACACCCCCTTAAAGAGCATTTCAGATTTTACAGGTTTGCTGCCAGTAGCCATTAAAGTGTCTGAAATGGGGACACTTCTTTCAAATGGTCACAAAATCCTGTACACTTCGAGTTTTTAGCTGAATTTTTTTGTGCATGCCACCAAAAACACAAGGATCACGTCTACCAAGTTTGGGGTTAAAACTCTTTCTGAAAAAATTTTAAAAAAATCCCGAACCGTAAAAGATTTCAAAAATCGTAAAAAATAGAAAACGAGTCGTCTTGCCATGAAACTTCACATGAAGGCTTAAGGGACCATTGTATGAATTTACAAGCCATAAAAATGGCATTGGCATGGCAGAAATATGAAGATGTGCCTAAACCCACTTACCACCCTATCGATCCACGACTTACGCATCCCACCTCTCTGGCCGGCTTAGTGCCCGCCCGCCTACTCGTTTCGTCGGTTGGCTTAGGCATACGGAGTTCATTCCCAGTCTAAGATCGGACCGAACTGAGGGTTACAGTAGCTGGATCGGCAGCACGCTGAGGGGGACCCGACCGATCCCTGGCTTGCGCATCCCGCCCCACTGGCGGGCTGAGCATCCGCACGCTCGTTTCGCTGGTTGACTTAGGCAAACGGAGTTCATTCCTAGTCTAAGATCGGACCGGACCAAGGGTTGTAGGTGCACATGCTGGGCTCGGGCATGTGCTGGTGCCATTTTTTTTTTCCCGAGGCACGATCATCGGAGCATCACCGGAGAACCTGACCAACAGCATTGGGGTTCCGACGATTGAGGGGGGTCGGGGGGGTGTGCGCACATGATGTGCGATGGGTGCTGGTACTTGGCCCTTATATTGGCCCCCTATCCCTCATCAAACCTCGAGAACTCACACCCCCTTAAAGAGCATTTGAGATTTTACAGGTTTCTTGCCAGTAGCCATTAAAGTGTCTGAAATGGGGACACTTTTTTCAAATGGTCACAAAATCCTGTACACTTCGAATTTTTAGCTGAATTTTTTTGTGAATGCCAAAAAAAATACAAGGATCAGCTCCACCAAGTGTGGGGCCAAAATTGTTTTTGAAAAAATTTTAAAAAAAACCCAAACCGTAAAAAGTTTCAAAAATCGTAAAAAATAAAAAACGAGTTGTCTTACCATGAAACTTCACATGAAGGCTTAAGGGACCATTGTATGAATTTACAAGCCATAAAAATGGCATTGGCATAGCAGAAATATGAAGATGTGCCTAAACCCACCTATCGCCCTATCGATCCACGGCCTTCGCATCCCCTTTTTCTGACCGGCGTAAGGCCCGACCGCCCGCCCGCTCGTTTCGTCGGTTGGCTTAGGCATACGGAGTTCATTCACAGTCTAACACCAGACCAGACTGAGGATTGTGGCAGCAGGATCGGGAGCACGCTAGGTGGACCCAGCTGATCCCTGGCTTGCGCATCCTGCCCCTCTGGCCGGCTGAGCGCCCGTACGCTCATTTCGTGGGCTAACTTAGGCATACGGGGTTCATTCCCAGTCTAAGCATACGGAGTTCATTCCCAGCCTAAGATCGGACCGGATCGAGGGTTGTGGGTGCACATGCTGGGCTCGGGCATGTGCTGGTGCTACATTTTTTTTCGCCCAGGGCTCTATCGCCGGAGGATTGTCGGAGAACCTGACCGACGGCATTGGGGTTCTGTCGATTGGGGGGGAGGGGGTGTGCGCACATGATGTGCGATGGGTGCTGGTACTTGGCCTTTATATTGGCCCCCTCTCCCTCATCAAACCTTGAGAACTCACACCCCATTGAAGAGCATTTGGGATTTTACAGGTTTGTTGCCAGTAGCCATTAAAGTGTCTAAAATGGGGACACTTTTTTCAAATGGTCACAAAATCCAGTACACTTCGAGTTTTTAGCTGAATTTTTTCGTGCATGCCAAAAAAAATACAAGGATCACATCTACCAAGTTTGGGGCCAAAATTCCTTCTGAAAAAATTTAAAAAAAATCCCAAACCGTAAAAAGTTTAGAAAATCGTGAAAAATAGAAAACGAGTCGTCTTGCCATGAAACTTCACATGAAGGCTTAACGGACCATTGTATGAATTTACAAGCCATAAAAATGGCATTGGCACAGAAAAAATATGAAGATGTGCCTAAACCCACCTACCACCCTAGCGATCCACGGCCTGCGCATCCCGCCTCTCTGGCCGACATAGTGACCGCCCGCCCGCCCGCCTGCCCGCCCGCCCGCCCGCCCGCTTGTATCGTCGGGTGGCTTAGCCATACAGAGTTCATTCATAGTCTAAGATCAGACCTGAAGGTTGTGGTAGTAGGATTGGCAGCATGCTAAGGGGGACCCGGCCGATGCCCCGCTTGCGCATTCTGCCCCTCTGGCCGGCTGTGCGCCGCACGCTCGTTTCATGGGTTGACTTAGGCATATGGAGTTCATTCCCAGTTTAAGCATACGAAGTTCATTCCCAATCTAAGATCGGATCGGATCGAGGGTTGTGGGCACCCATGCTGGGCTCAAGCATGTACTAGTGCCGCATTTTTTTTTGCCCGAGGCTCCATCATCGGAGGATCGTCGGAGAACCTGACCGGCAGCATTGGAGTTCTGACGATTGAGGGCACGAGGGGGGTGGGGGTGTGCGCACATGATGTGCGATGGGTGCTGGTACCTGGCCCTTATATTGGCCCCCTATCCCTCATCAAACCTCAAGAACTCACACCCCTTACAGAGCATTTGAGATTTTATGGGTTTGCTGCCAGTAGCAATTAAAGTGTCTGAAATGGGGACACTTTTTTCAAATTGTCACAAAATCCTATACACTTCGAGTTTTTAGCTGAATTTTTTTGTGCATGCCCAAAAAAATACAAGGATCACGTCTACCAAGTTTGGCCCCAAAACTCCTTTTGAAAAAATTTAAAAAAATTTTGAACCGTAAAAAGTTTCAAAAATTATGAAAAATAGAAAACGAGTCGTCTTGCCATGAAACTTCACATGAAGGCTTAAAGGATCATTGTATGAATTTATAAGCCATAAAAATGGCATTGGCATGGTAGAAATATGAATATGTGCCTAAACCCACCAACCACCCTATCGATCCACGCCATGCGCATCCAGCCTCTATGGCCAACGTAGTGCCCGCCCGCCCGTTCGTTCGTTTCGTCGGTTGGCTTAGGCATACGGAGTTCATTCCCAGTCTAACATTAGACCGAACTGAGGGTTGTGGCAGCAGGATCGACAGCATGCTGAGGGGGACCCGACCGATCCTTGGCATGCGCATCCTGCCCCTTTGGCCGACACAGCGCCCGTACGCTCGTTTCATGGGTTGACTTGGGCATACGGAGTTCATTCCCAGTCTAAGATTGGATCGGACCGAGGGTTGTGATTGCACATGCTAGGCTCGGGCATGTGCTCGTGCCACATTTTTTTCGCTCGGGGCACCATCGTCGGAGCATCGTCGGAGAACCTGACCGGCGGCATTAGGGTTCCGACGATTGGGGGGGTCGAGGGGGTGTGCGCACATGATGTGCGATGGGTGCTGGTACTTGACCCTTTTATTGGCCCCCTATCCCTCATCAATCTCAAGAACTCACACCCCCTTAAAGAGCATTTGAGATTTTACAGGTTTGCTGCCAGTAGCCATTAAAGTGTCTGAAATGGGGACACTCTTTTCAAATGATCACAAAATCCTGTACACTTCGAGTTTTTAGCTGAATTGTTTTGTGCATGCCCATAAAAATACAAGGATCACGTCTACCAAGTTTGGCACCAAAACTCAATCTAAAAAAATTTAAAAAAATCCCAAACCGTAAAAAGTTTCAAAAATCGTGAAAAATAGAAAACAAGTCGTCTTGCCATGAAACTTCACATGAAGGCTTAAGGGACCATTGTATGAATTTAGAAGCTATAAAAATCGCAATGGCATGGTAGAAATATGAAGATGTGCCCAAACCCACCTACCACCCTATCGATCCACGGCTTGTGCGTCCTGCCTCTCTGGCCGTTATATTGCCCACCCACCCGCCCGCTTGTTTCGTCAGTTGGCTTGGGCATACGGAGTTCATTCCCAGTCTAAGATCAGACCAGACTGAGGGTTGTGGTAGCAGGATCGGCAGCATGCTGAGAGGGACCCGGCCGATCCCCAGCTTGCGCATCCTACCCCTCTGGCCGACAGAGCGCCCGCACGCTCGTTTCATGGGTTGACTTAGCATACGGAGTTCATTCCCAGTCTAAGCATACATAGTTCATTCTCAGTCTAAGTTCGGATCGGATCGAGGGTTACGAGTGCACATGCTGGGCTCGAGCATGTGCTGGTGCCGCATTTTTTTTCGCTCGGGCCACCATCGTCGGAGCATCGCCATAGAACCTGATCGGCGGTAATGGGTTCCGACGATTGGGGGGGTCGGGGGGGTGTGTGCACATGATGTGCAATGGGTGCTGGTACTTGGCCCTTATATTGGCCCCCTATCCCTCATCAAACCTCAAGAACTCACACCCCCTTAAAGAGCGTTTGAGATTTTACAGGTTTGCTACCAAAAGCCATTAAAGTGTCTGAAGTGGGGACACTTTTTTCGAATGGTCACAAAATCCTGTACACTTCGAGTTTTTAGCTGCATGTTTTTGTGCTTGCCAACAAAAATACAAGGATCACATCTACCAAGTTTGGGGCCAAAACTCCTTCTGAAAAAATTTTAAAAAGATACGAACCGTAAAAGGTTTTGAAAATCATGAAAAATAGAAAATGAGTCGTCTTGCCATGAAACTTCACATGAAGGCTTAAGGGACCATTGTATGAATTTAAAAGCCATAAAAATGGCATTGGCATGGCAAAAATATGAAGATGTGCCTAAACCCACCTACCACCCTATCGATCCACGGCTTGCGCATCCCGTCTCTCTGGCCGGCATAGTGCCCGCCCGTCCGCCCGCTCATTTCGTCAGTCGGCTTAGGCATAGAGAGTTCATTCCCAATCTAAGATTGGACCAGACTGAGGGTTGCGGCAACAAGCTGAGGGGGACCCGGCCGATCCTCGGCTTGTGCATTCTGCCCCTCTGGCCGACTGAGCGCTCGTATGCTCGTTTCGTGGGTTGACTTAGTCATACAGATTTCATTCCTAATCTAAGATCAGATCGGACTGAGGGTTGTGAGTGCACATGCTGGGCTCGAGCATATGCTGGTGTCGTATTTCTTTTCACCCGGGGCACCATCATCGGAGCATCGTCGGAGAACCTGATCGACGGTATTAGGGTTCTGGCGATTTGGGGGGGTCGAGGGGGTGTGCGCACATGATGTGCGATGGGTGCTAGTACTTGGCCCTTATATTGGCCCCCTATCCCTCATCAAACCTCGAGAACTCACACTCCCTTAAAGAGCATTTGAGATTTTACAGGTTTGCTGCCAGTAGCTGTCATAACGTTTAGATCCGGGGATCTATCGCTAGACATTAACTTTTAGGAGTCGCCACCAATCTTTTTTTTCTAGGTGCAGTTGGCCACCTACAGAATCTATCCTTTCAAGGAACACCTAAGTTTAAGGGCCCCTAAAAGAATAGGTTCAGGTCTACTAACCAGAACAAAGTTCGAAAGTTCGGTTACGTGTGAGGAAGGTTATAGCACCCTCACAACGCCCATCAAAAGATGGTACCAGCATAACTTTATGTTATCCAAATAGCCTTAAAATTTTACCAAGTAATTAATTATTGGAAATTATTCTCAATTGACTCTAATACTTTTGGCAAAAAATTGAGAAAATTCCCTCACCTCAAGAGTATGCAAGAAAAACTACTGTTTCACTTGCAGAGGCTCCGTCGTCAGTTTATTTAAAGAAAAATCAAAATCAAAATTAAAATAAAAAAGAAGAAAAGAATTATTGTTCTTGCGCAGGGAAAATTGATACTTTCAACTTTTCCCTAAAAATATTCTTTTGAAACTTTAATTTAGAGGAAGATTGATACTTTCAACTTTTCCTCAAAAATTGATTTTTTGAAAATTTATTTTTAAGGAAAATTGATACTTTCAACTTTTCCCCAAAAATATTTTTTTTTTGGAAATTTTGATTTTCAAGGAAAATTGATACTTTCAACTTTTCCTCAAAAATAATTTTGGAAACTTTGATTTTCAAGGAAAATTGATACTTTCAACTTTTTCTCAAAAACCTTTTTTTTGAAATTTTATTTTTAAGGAAAATTGATACTTTCAACTTTTCCCCAAAAATTTTTTTTTAGAAACTTTGATTTTCAAGGAAGATTGATACTTTCAACTTTTCCTCAAAAACCCTTTTTTTGAAATTTTATTTTTAAGGAAAATTGAAACTTTCAACTTTTCCCTAAAAATATATTTTTTTTTGGAAACTTTATTTTTAAGGAAAATTGATACTTTCAACTTTTCCCCAAAAATGTTTTTTTTGGAAATTATTTTTAAGGAAAATTAATACTTTCAACTTTTCCCCAAAAATATTTTTTTTTTATTTTTATTTAAAGAAAATAAAATAATAAAACAAAATAAAAGTGAAAATAAAAAAAATAAAATAAAGAAAAGTAAAACAAAAATAATAAAATAAAATAAAAAAATAAAATGAAGGTAAAAAGGATACTAAATAAACCTAATCTAATAAATAAAAATAAATAAATAATAAATAATAAAAAAAAACTGGAATGGCTCGGAGTACGGCTTGGCTCGGCTTGGCTCAAGGAAGAGAAAACGGCTCGGAGAAGTGGCTTGGAACCTCGGATTAGCTCGAAGAGGGGAGACACCCGTGGGTCAGGAAGCGGGTCGACGCTCGAGTCGGGTCGGATCTTGGCAAAACGCGCGGATCCTCTAGGTCACTTAACACAAAAACGATGTCGTTTTGGGAGGGTATATAAGGCTCTTCCCTATGTTTTTTGGTAGAAAGCTCCTCTCCTCTCTCTCTCTTCTTCCTTTTTCTCTGGCTTCTCTCTGAAAAGGCCGAAGAACTCCGATTGAATTTTCATCAGATTCTGGAAAATTTCACCAGAATCTGGGTTTTTCGTCAGAAGTTAACCGAAAGTTTGCCGAAAGTTGCTCGATTTCTGGGATCCTTCGTCGAAAACTGTGCAACTCGTCGAAAACTTCAAAGTTGGTCAAAATTTTCATCGAAAAATGCAACTTTCGTCGAAAAATTCAATCGAAATCTGGAATTTTCCAGAAATTCCCAGAAAAAAAATGCCAAAAATCTTCAAAAAATTTCTGCTAATTCCCAGAACCCTTCTAAACCTTTTCTTAGCTTTCTATACGCCCATTTTCTCTCAAATCAGTGGCTTTGCTCACTGTTCTTTTCTGTGTTTTGCTTCTGTTCCAGGAGGTCCTTTTTATAGGGATTAATCAAGAGTTCCTGATCAATCCCAATTCCTCTTTGGACGGGGATTCAATCTTTGAATCCAATCTGGACTCTTCTGATTGAATCCTCATTCACAGTAGGATTCTTCAGCCTTCAATCACAGCCCCAAAAAAAGAAAAAAAAAATAATAATCAGATAAACGAAAAAGAAAAAAAATTAACAGATAATTAAAAATAAAATAAGATAAATCCAAAAAATATTACAAGATAAAAAAAATAGTAAATAAATAAATTATAATATAATAATATAATAATAAATATATAACTATATAAATAAAATACATATAAATATTAACAAATAAATAAATAAATAAAGATATACATATATTAATACATAGTAATAATAAATAAATAATAAAATGCCTAAAATACAAAAGAAAAAAAATAAAAATAAAAATAATACAAAATAAGAACCGAATTGGGCTTACCCATTTGGGCCAGGACCAATTGATCTGGGCCTGCACCAAATTGGGTGTCTACAACTGCCCCTCTTTGCACATTTTCTGTGAAACAAAAATTACACAAAGACGTAGACACCCAATCAAGACTTAACTCAACATTTTCATTTTTTTTTTGTGTTTTTTTGTTTTTTTTTTTTGTTTTTGTTTTTGACCAAAGCTCCTCTAAACAGAGGCTCAACGACTTTGAGAAACATAAGAGGCACCATGACTTTTGGAGCAATTTATGACTTTGGAAAGTAAATTGCTCCTCTAAACAGAGGCAGCACGACTTTTGGAAAATAAATTGCTCCTCTAAACAGAGGCACCACAACTTTTGGAAAGTAAATTGCTCCTTGACAAACATGTCCAAAGGAGTTGAAAGTTGTGTTTGAAGGAATTTCAGGAGATTATGCCTAAAGGTCTTATAAATCAAACCTGATACCAAAAGACATCCTATTTCAAGGATTAGGACCTTACCTAACAAGTTTCCTCTCAAATTTGCAAAATATCTTAATATCTATCTTCTCTATGTGGGATGTTGGAACACCCCTGCTTCTTGAATTTATACACTATACTTTCCTGAAAGTAGTGCATGCTATGCAATGCATATGAATTTCAATGCATGCTATGCAGATGTTGGCCAATTAATTCCTATTCAATGTATGGTACTCAGGTTTCTCAAGCTCTTTTTTTTTTCTTGGGCATCAAACCTTTTGATTCTTTAAAGATCTAATTACACTACTCTTCTAAGATCAAGCTAGTGTAGCTCTTAATTGTCTCTTCCACTCACATTCTTCTTGTAAGAAATCTTTTCCCAAATTCAATGTCCTAATCAGGAACTGAACATCTCGATTTTGCCTTTATCACTCTTGACTTATTCAATGTAATGTAAAAAATCTTTCATGTTGTTTTTCATTTATCAATCATTATTTTAAACTAAAAAAGTAAGAATGCATTTGCACATTTCTTCATGGTGGGGTATTAAGAAGAAAAGGATCTGAATGGTTGAGAAACAGTCATATAAAAAGACATAAAGAATGAAATAGAATGTCTCTTATTAGCAAAATGTTGACTAATTTTAGCCAAGGGAGAATTACAAGGATAGGCGTAGGGACAAAGCCCAAAATGAACAATCAGATAATCAGGATAACACATCTCAAAGGTTTTTTTTGAAAACCCCATCTTCTGATGTATTTAACAACTTGGAACTCTTCCAAATTTGCTAGCCTCTATATCAGCGGACTTTAAAATTCGATGCTATATTCTCCTTATCTAAGCTGCCTTTTCAGGTTTTCAACTTAGACAAACCCCCTATGACTTAAACCGCCCTTTTAGGGTTTTTGCCTTGAGTCCTCCTTTTTCATTCACTTTTTTTTCATTTTTTTCATTTTTTTCATCATTTTTTTCTTTTTTTTCATTTTTTTAAGCATAGTATTTCTTCACAACATTAGAATTTATAGGATGGGGAAAATTTTTTCCATCCATCTCAGTTAGTATCAGCGCTCCACTCGAAAAAGCCTGTCTCACCACATACGGTCCTTCCCAATTCGGAGTCCATTTTCCTCTACTATCGCGTTGGATTGGGAGAATTCTTTTCAAGACCAACTCTCCTTCTCGAAAGCAACGAGGTTGAATTTTCTTATCATGAGCCCTCATCATTCTTATTTGATACAGCTGATCATGGCACAGTGCAGTCAATCTCTTTTCTTCTATGAAATTTAACTGCTCATAACGTTCTCGAATCCATTAGGCTTCTCCTAACTCAACTTCTTTTAAAACTCTCAAAGAGGGGATCTTTACTTCCACTGGTAGTACAGCTTCCATCTCATAAACCAAAGAAAATGGGGTTACCCCAGTAGAGGTGCGAACTGACGTTCGATATGCATGTAATGCAAATGGCAACTTCTCATGCCAATCTTTGTAAGTTTCAGTCATTTTCTCCAAAATCCTCTTTATGTTCTTATTGGCTGCCTCAACTGCCCCATTCATCTTCGGAAGGTATGGTGCCGAGTTATGATGCCTGATCTTGTATTGAACACATACTTCTTGCATCATCTTACTATTTAGATTCTTGGCATTGTCAGAGATAATTCTCTCCGAAAGTCCATATCTACAGATGATCCCTTTTTTTATGAACTTGAAAACCACAAAGCGTGTCACATTTGCATATGATGCTGCCTCTACCCATTTTGTGAAGTAATCTGTCATCACAAAAATGAATCTATGCCCGTTAGAAGCTTTTGGGGTGATTGGACCAATAACATCCATGCTCCACATTGAAAATGGCCATGGTGGTGCCATAGCATGTAAAGCAGATGGTGGAGCATGAATCTTATCAGCATATATCTGGCATTTATGGCATTTACGAGCATAATCAATACAATCATTCTCCATCATCAACCAGTAATATCTCGCTCTCATGATCTATCTTGCCATCATATGTCCACTAGTATGCACCCCACATATTCCATCATGCACCTCTTTAATGATTTTCTTCGCTTCAGTCTCATTTCACATCTTAATAATACTTGATCTTTGCTTCTTTTGTACAGAACATCCCCATCCAGAAAGAAGCTCATAACTAATCTTCGGATGACCCTTTTATCATTTTTTGTTGCTTGAATTGGATACTGCTGATCCTTGACATACTGTAAGATGTCATAATACCAGGGCTTTCCATCTTTTTCTCCCTCTACATTAGAACAATAAGCTGGTATATCTTTAACATCTAACTTGATGGGCTATATATCGATATTATCATTAATTCGAATCATCACAGCCATAGTAGCCATTGCATCAGCAATTAAATTTTCTTCTCGGGGTAAGTGATCAAACTGGATATCTTCAAATTGTTTCGTCAACTCTAGAATATATTTATGATACGGAATGAGTTTTGAATCTTTCATCTCTCATTCTCCTTTCAACTGATATATGACTAGAACTGAGTCTCTAAACACTTTCAGTACTTTCACTTTTCTATCTATAGTAGCTTGCAAACTTATGACACATGCTTCATATTCAGCGATGTTATTTGTGCAATTGAAATTTAACCTCGCTGTTACAGGACAGTATTGTTCTTCTAGAGAAATCAGAATTGCCCCAATTCCATGCCCCAAGGCATTAGCAGCTCCATCAAAGTACATTCTCCAACATTTTCCTATATGCTCCCCTTCTTTCGGTTGAGAAATAGTCATTAAGTCTTCGTCAGGGAATTCCAGCTTCATCGGCTCATATTCTTCAGTAGCACGATCTGCAAGAAATTTTGCTATAGTGCCTCCTTTTATTGCTTTTTGGCTCACGTATATAATATCGTATTCTAAAAGCATTACTTGCCATCTAGCGATTCTCTCAGACAAAGAAGGCTTATCGAAGATATACTTAATGGGATCTAGTTTCGCTATAAGCCACGTAGTGTGATAGAGCATATACTGTCTGAGTCTTTTAGCAGTCTATGCTAATGCACAACACATTTTTCTCTAATGAAGAATACTTGGATTCATATTCAATGAACTTTTTACTCAAATAATAAATAGCTCTCTCCTTTCAGCTGGCCTCATCTTGCTGTCCCAGCACACATCCCATTGAACCTTCACATACAGTTAAGTATAAGATGAAACGTTTCCCTGGAACAAGTGGCACCAATACTGGAGGGTTTGATAAATATTATCAAATGCCTCTTGACATTCTTCATTCCATTTCCCAAGATTATTCTTACGGAGAAGCTTAAATATGGGATCACATTTGTAAGTAAGCTGAGAGATGAGCCAAGAAATGTAGTTCAATCTCCCCAGAAAACCTTGAACTTCTTTTGGTGTGCTGGGATGTGACAAATTCTGGATGACCCGTATCTTATCGGGATCGACTTCAATTCCTCTTTCAGTGACCACAAAGCCTAGCAACTTCCCTGACTTTACCCCAAAGGTGCACTTGGCTGGGTTTAATTTAAGCTAAAATTTTTTTAATCTTTCAAATAACTTTTCGAGGCTAGTAACATGATCTTCATCCTCACAAGACTTTGCAATCATATCGTTTACATACACCTCAATCTCTTTATGCATCATGTCATGGAAGAGTGTTACCATGGCTCTTTGATATGTTGCCCTAGCATTCTTTAGCCCAAAAGGCATGACTTTATAGCAGAAGGTTCCCTACATGGTCACAAAAGTAGTCTTTTCCATATCTTTCGTAGCCATTTTTATCTTATTATACCTCGAAAAACCATCCATAAAGGAGAAAATCGAATGCTTAGCCGTGTTATCTACCAGTGTGTCAATATGAGGCAAAGGAAAGTTATCTTTTGGGCTAGCCTTATTTAAGTCCCGATAGTCTACACACATTCGTACTTTTCCATCTTTTTTAGGAACTGGGACTATATTGGCTACCCATTCTGGATACTTAGCCACTTGTAGAAAACCTACATCAAATTGTTTCTTCACCTCCTCTTTAATCTTTAGTAGCATTTCGGGCTTCATCCGTCTCAATTTCTACTGAACTGGCTTACATTCTGGCTTTAAAGGTAACCTATGCTCCACTATTTTTGTGCTCAACCCTGGCATATCCTGGTAAGACCAAGCAAATATATCTACAAATTCTTGAAGTAGGTCTGCCAATCGTTGCCTATCTCCAGATGAAAGTGAAGTGCCCATTCTAACCTATTTCTTATTTTTTTCATCTCCCAAATTCACTAAGTCCACTACCTCCTGATGAGGCTCAATTGGCTTATTCTCTTGTTCAATCATCCTCATTAGGTCCAGAGGCATAACATATTCTTCAAAATTTTCTTCATTGTCAAGTTCATTAGTGTTAATTGAATTCTCAAAGCTAACCTCTTGATTGTTATCATGATTATCTTCATGTTCATTTAAAGACCTGCAATTGAATGAAATGGGATATGTTGGCAAGATGTGCTTGGAGAGATAGAAATAATGAAGACACAAGAAGAAATGAATGAAAATGCGTACTTCCTAATTTTTATTAAAAATAATAAATGATGAATGGCCCGAACAAAAAAGATCACCCCAATGCCTTAGGCAATAGCTATTGGGATGTTACAATTACATTGCATCTAAATCAAAAGTCAAAGGCATCTCGATGGCACTCCAATTATTGAGCTCAAAATCTGGTGGACAAAGGCGAACCCACTCCTCTTGATTAACCCTCACTTCATTTTCAACGGCATTAATGGCTAATTGGGCAAAATCGTCTTCCACACTTTTTCTTACATTTAGGTACATGAATCCTCCAGGTCTGAAGGTTTCATACAAGTGTAGGATAAACATCAGTCTTGCTGTCTTTCTTGATGGCCTTCCTTTGACTTCCCACTCTGCCATCTCATAGCCTAGGCCTACCCTGTCGCTATTGTCTATTATTGTCGGAGGCTCTTTAATTCCCTACAAGTTTTTGCCTAGCCCAAGTCTTGGATACCAACCCTTGTTGATGACTTGGCTCACCACTATTTTTGAAAAAGGTTGATTTTGAAAACCTTCACCTACAGAATTGACCAATTCAAAAGATCGGTAGGAGCATTCCAATGCTTCTTCGGCAGCCTCTATGTATGGAGTGTTCAATGGTTGGGTCACTAGCATGTCTTCCTCCGTAACTACCACTACCAATTGACCTTTTACATTAAACTTGATCTTCTGGTGCACAGTAGAAGGCACAGCTCCTGCCATGTGAATCCATGGTCTTCCTAACAGATAGCTGTAGGATGGAGAGATATCCATCACTTGAAATTTTATATTAAAGGTGCATGGCCCAATTTGTAAAGGCATTTCAATATCCCCCAGAACTTCTTTTTTGGTCCCATCAAAGGCTCTCACAATCATCTGACTATCCCTCATATGAGAATAATCAATGGGTAGCCTTGCCAAAATTGACATAGGCATGACGTTGATAGCAGAGCCATTATCGATAAGGACCTTGGCTATAATATGGCTCTTGCACTTGACTGTGATATGTAGAGCCTTGGCATTTCTTTTTCCTTCCAAAGAAATCTCATCCTCGTTGAATGAAATGTGATTTGGCATGACTAAATTTCCAGCCAAGTGGTTCACATATTCAACAGATACATTATATGCCACGTATGCCTGATTCAACACTTTCAGTAGGGCATTTTGGTGTGGCTCTGAGTTCAGCAACAGTGATAATAATGAGATTCGAGCTGGCATTTTATTCAACTGTTCCACAACAGAATACTCACTATGTTTTACTAGTTTCAAAAATTCACAAACCTTTCTTTCTGATACTGGCTTTGGCTGATCTTCTTCAGGTTCTATCTCAGGATTATTTCATCTTTCTCTTTTTTTAGCTTTCTCCCTTTTAGCCTTCTCTAGCATTTCTGGAGTGTAACATCTCCCACTTCGAGTAATGCCTCTTACATTAATAATATTGGAAGCATTGACTTTGGAGACTTCTTCTTTCTTTCCCTGAACTACAATGTCATAGCCATATCTCTAGGGTACAACTTTATCATCTTTATATGAAAAAAAAGTCGGGACTTTAAAAGTTATTGGCCTGGGGAGGAGTTTGTCTATGACTGACTTTGGTTTGTTCCCACATTGAATTGTCACTGGTTTTGGAAACAGCTTTACAGGCCTATCAGTCATGTGCATCTCAACATTCTTCAAGTCTTTTTTTTCTTCATAGATCTCCATCTGATGTGAATCCAAGAGTTTTTGCACCTCCTAGTGAAACTACTCACAGGTTTCAATGGAATGACCCATTGCCCCATTATGATACTTAAAACTAGTACCAGCTATATATGCTCTATGATAGCTGTGTGGACTTACCAGTTGTATCATGTCTGCTTTTCGTAAAATATCGAACAGTTGGCTGAGAGGTGTCTTAATATTTGCCACTTTCTTCTTCACATGATGCTCCTATTTTTCACCTATAGCATTCACATTATGATCCGATAAAGGATTACCACTAACATTCGACGCAGTCATCCCTCTAGTATCAAAGCAAATCATCCCATCCTTGATCAACCATTGCACTTTATGTTTCAGGGTAGTGTAATTTTTGGTAGAGTGACCAGCAATCCCATAATGGTAATCACAGTGGGCGGTGGGATCATACCACTTAGGGTAACGTGGCTTGAGGGTTCTAATTTACTTGGAGCAATCAGATGACTGTTGTAGAGCTCCTTATATAATTCCATATAAGTCATTGGAATTAGGTCAAAAACAGGTTTTTCACGAGTGGTTCGTTGCTCCTGCGAGCCACCAATGGGGTTAGTTGAGCGATTTTGGGGTCTTGGGGTAGGTTGAATGTTAGGACTATGCATGGTATTTTGGGGTCTATGAGGGGTTTGATATGTTTAGGGATATGGTGGTTGTGTAAATGGTTGGTATGGGTGAAAGGAAGTGTTATTTACAGTGAGGTGATATGGCAGATATTCTGATGGTAGGTAAGGTGAATAACCTCTAAGTTGCTATCTATCAAAGCTCACAGCCTGAGCTTCAGTTTTTTTTTCTTCGGGACTCTTTTGCTAGATGCTTCATTTTCTTCTAGCTTGCCATTCTTGATGGCACTCTCAATGATTTCTCTCGAGATTACCATATCAGTAAAATTTTTTGTTGCATTCCCTATCATCTTTTCATAATATGGAGGTTTTAAAGTGCTAACAAACAGCACTATAGTTTCTTTCTCAGTCAGAGGAGGTTGTACCTGAGTAGCAACATCCCTCCACCTCTGGGCATACTCTTTAAAAGACTCGTTTGCTTTTTTCTCCAGATTCTGTAAAGACAAACGATCAGGGGCCAAATCGATGATATGTCGATATTGACTAATGAAGTCATGTGCCATATCACTCTAAGAGCGAATGCGAGTTCTGTCCAACTAAACATACCATCTGGCCGTAGAGCCAGTAAGACTATCCTGAAAAACATGCATCAAGAGTTTTTCATCATGTGCATGAGCTGCCATCTTCCTACAATACATGATGATGTGGGTTTTGGGGCACTTTGTACCATCATATTTTTCAAATTTTGGCACTTTAAACTTATGGGGAATAACCACATCAAGAACTAGGCAGAGCCCACTAGCATCAATTGACCCATAAAAGCTAAATCCTTCCATAGCTCATAGCCTTTCCTTTAGCATGCTTGGAGCTTTCCTGAACTTTCGCTCTTATCTTTTCTTTCTCCTTCTCTTTTAAATCATCTAGATCAGGAATTGGTTCTGCTGCCTTTTCAGTTAAGATAGGATTTACATAGTTGTTATACTACCCTGGGTTAAAAGCTGATGGCATTCCAGGATATGTCGAATATGCAAAGTGTTGTGGTGGGACCTCTTGAGCAGACTGGGCTTGAGGTGGGCCAAAACATGGAGGATACAAAGGGTCAACCATTTCTTGTAATGAGGGAACTTGCTGGCTTGTATTTTTTTCAACTTTTTTTCCTTTATTCATGTTATTAAGAGCCTTCAGAATCTTGCTTAGCTCACTTTCAATCTTCTCCTGTGCTTTTTCTATCTTTTCAAATCTATGGGAATTTTCCTGCTCCATTTGCCTTGCTCTGGATCTTGTGTTGTGTCGATGGGCAGGATTTTCGCTAGATGGAGCTATCCTGGAACCTTGAGTACCATATCTTAAAATTAGTAAATTTGCATGATCATCACATGGTTACTTTGTTAAGTGTAATGAATGGGAATGTAATGAATGAAAAATGCATGTATGCAAAGAACATTTGCCTTAAAATGGTATTCAACTAAAAAATTTCATTTATTCTAAAAAAACTTGGATCTACATTGAGTTTATCATCCTAGAATTATAGCCATAAAATTGCTTGATCTATTCATACTGGGCTCTGGCTTCTTTTATGAAGTTCAAGAGACCTGTCCATGTTCTCCTACTGGGGCCACTACTTGTCTTAATGCCTCTACCTCTTCCACCATCTCTCTTGCCTTACATACCCCTTTATAGATTTGGGTTGTTAAGTGCTCAATGTATTTCTACCTTCCTAAGTTCTCTCTTTTACCACACCAGACTTGGTATGATAATTCTCTATGTTCTCTAACCAATGCAGCGATATGGTCTCCTTGTTAATCCAACTTTTGACTTAGCCTGCTTAAATAACTGTTTAGCATGTTAATTTCTACCTGTGCTTTGGTGCTTTCTTCTTCCAATTTGGCATACTCTTATTTCAATCTTGCATTTTCCTCAGTTAGCTCGACAATGGTTATCTTTTTGGCTCTTTCTCTCACACATAGCCTCTTATGCTCCTGGTGTAACTTTGCTAGGTCTTCAGTAGCTGTATCTCGTTCTCTAGCAATCTTGTGAACTTTAACTTCATAACTTTTGGCTCTACCCTTCCACTGGGCTTTTTCTTCTTGAAGTTTCTGAATCTCTTACTTTAACTTGCTCTTTTCAGACTCAAATTCTTTTGTTACCAGCTCTAATTTTGATGGTGTCTCTTCAAGTTTTTCTTCTGTTGGTGGTTGAGAGATTTCATAAGTGAATACCATTTCTTGTCTTCTTTTTGTTCTCCAAACCAAGTAACCTGGGGTGACTTTTTCAGTGAACGGTCCAGGACTCACTCTTCAGGGATTTTTCCATGCTTTAATCATCTCATTCATCCTTTGAAATGCTTTAGGCTCACTGTAAGAGAAATCTAACTGATGAAGCCCATAAGTCATAGGAATAAACTATTCTCCCCCCAATTGCCTTCTCACTAGGAGTGGTGCATAATTCGTTACTTCCTATAAACCTAGAAGTGGAACCACTGTATTATCCCCATATTGATACAACATAGGCTCACGATTCATCCATGGGGCCAACCATCTCACCCTGGTACTTTCCAACTTTTGTAAGAAAGTTATCCATTCTTGTTTAGACTTCTGCTTTGACCACCCACTTTCGCAAAATTCTTTGATCGAAAAATGATTAAGGATGTAAAGCTTCGAGAAAGCACCATTTCCTTGTTCAAAATGGCTTTTCATCCATAAGTACAATAACTGTATACATCTTATGAAACGCCCTCCATTTCGATGACAATAACTCAAAGATCTGATAGTCTCTGCTAATATTACCGTTGAAGGATTACAGCCATTGATCACACTTTCGAAGAAATCAACCACCGCTATCTCAATATGTCCCAAAACCTTTGGAAAGATTACCAGTCTATATATAGCCAAGGCAAATACATCTAACCCTCGTTCTTCATTGGCATGTTGCATCAGAAACTCATGAAAAAACTTCCAAGGTAGGCAGACCTGTTCTTGTTTCTTCTTCGTATGAGAATCCACAATTTCCTTATCTATCCCCATGAGTTGAGCTAGACTTTTATGAAATCTTGACTTATGTTTTTTGACATATATCTTGTCAGGAGTCTTAAGATGCAAACCCAACAAGATTGAATATTCTTCTATGGTGGGAGTCATATCAGCTTGGTTAAAGATGAAACACTTGTATACAGGATCCTAGAATTGTGTTACAGCTCTAATTAGTTGATCATCAACAACCACTGCTAGAAGGTGTGCTATATGCCCATGTTTCTGACAAAACTGCTCTATCTTGACGGACTCATTTTCTTCCAGATATCAACCAAATCCCCTAAATTGTTCTCTTTAAGGAGGATAGATGTTTCTTGAGGCAGAGTAGAATCATACCCAATTGGCAAGCAATCTCCCATCTTCAGTTGAATCTTTTTTGACTGGGCCCTTACTTCATTAGGTGTCCCACAGGATGCTAATACTGATGAAGAACAAACTAAGCGTTCATTGGCATCCATGAAAAAAATTTGTTAAAGACCGTTTTTTCAAGCAAATGTTCTTTATGCAACTTTATGATATGTGTATGAACCAATGCAAAAGAATAAGAAAAAGGTTAGTATACCCAGAAAAAGAACAAATAACTAAGTAAAATTACACAAAGTAAAAAGGGATGAACCCTATGCTTTTGGTCAATTCTAAAAGGGAAGAGTGATGGCTCTATCTATAGGTTAGGCTCTCTTAAGGTTCACTATATGCGGTTTTAGGGTCAAAGTCTAAAGGTCCTCAAATTGTTCCTTACATCCTTGTCCATTACAGACTAGTAAGGCACCCTAATCCTCACCCATTACAGGCTACAAGCGGAAAAGGTTCAATTTGAGTGGGAGTATTTCGCTAGCCACTGCGGAGGCATTAGACCTTACAAAAGCAATAGGTACTTTACTCCCTCCTAGAGGGACGGAGCTCAGGTGTAGAGCTCATGTTATGGACATACATATGAATGACATAATTAATAAGGTAAATAAACATGAATGAATAATAACACATATATACAAAGGTTCAATTTTATTAGGCTTTTAGATAACACAAATTATTTGTTGGCCTGACTTTCAGTGTCCCCAGTGGAGTCACCAAGCTGTCATAACGTCTAGATCCAAGGATCTATCGCTAGACATTGACTTTTAGGAGTCACCACCATTCTTTTTTATCTAGGTGCGATTGGCCACCTAAAGAATCTATCCCTTCAGGGAACACCTAAGTTTAAGGGCCCCTAAAAGAATAGGTTCAGGTCTACTAACCAGAACAGAGTTCGGGAGTTCGGTTACGTGTGAGGAAGGTTATAGCACCCTCACAATGCCCATCAAAAGATGGTACCGGCATAACTTTGTGTTATCCAAATAGCCTTAAAATTTTACCAAGTAATTAATTATTGGAAATTATTCTCAATTGACTCTAATACTTTTAGCAAAAAATTGAGAAAATTCCCTCACCTCAAGAGTATGCAAGAAAAACTACTGTTTCACTTGAGAGGCTCCGTCGTTGGATTATTTAAAGAAAAATCAAAATCAAAATTAAAATAAAAAGGAAGAAAAGAATGATTGTTCTTGCGCAAGAAAAATTGATACTTTCAACTTTTCCCTAAAAATATTCTTTTGAAACTTTAATTTAGAGGAAGATTGATACTGTCAACTTTTCCTCAAAAATTGATTTTTTGAAAATTTATTTTTGAGGAAAATTGATACTTTCAACTTTTTCCCAAAAATATTTTTTTTTGAAAATTTTGATTTTCAAGGAAAATTGATACTTTCAACTTTTCCCCAAAAATATTTTTTTGGAAACTTTGATTTTCAAGGAAGATTGATACTTTCAACTTTTCCTCAAAAACCCTTTTTTTGAAATTTTATTTTTAAGGAAAATTGATACTTTCAACTTTTCCCCAAAAGTATATATTTTTTTGGAAACTTTATTTTTAAGGAAAATTGATACTTTCAACTTTTCCCCAAAAATTTTTTTTTTGGAAATTTATTTTTAATGAAAATTGATACTTTCAACTTTTCCCCAAAAATAATTTTTTTTTATTTTTATTTAAAGAAAATAAAATAATAAAACAAAATAAAAGTGAAAAAAAAATAAAATAAAGAAAAGTAAAACAAAAATAAAATAATAAAATAAAATAATAAAATAAAGGTAAAAAGGATACTAAATAAACCTAATCTAATAAATAAAAAACAAATAATAAATAAAAAAAAAACCTGGAGCAGCTCGGAGTACGACTTGGCTCGGTTCGGCTCAAGGAAGAGAAAACGGCTCGAAGAAGTGGCTTGGAACCTCAGCTCGGCTCGGCTATCGGCTCGAAGGGGGGAGACACGCACGGGTCAGGAAGCGGGTCGACGCTCGGATCGGGTCGGATCTCAACAAAACGCGCGGATCCTCTGGGTCACTTAACGTAAAAGCGACGTCGTTTTTGGAGGGTATATAAGGCTCTTCCCTCTATTTTTTGCCAGAAAGCACCTCCCCTCTCTCTCTTTTCTTCCTTTTTCTCTCACTTCTCTCTAAAAAGGTCGAAGAAGTCTGGTTGAATTTTCACTGGATTTTGGAAAATTTCGTCGAAATCTGGGTTTTTCGTCAGAAGTTAGCCAGAAGTTCACCGAAAGTTAGTCTGTTTCTGGGATCCTTCGTCGGAAACTGGGCAGCTCACTGGAAACTTCAAAGTTGGCCGAAATTTTCATCGAAAAATGCAACTTTCACTGAAAAATTCAACCGGAATCTGGAATTTTCCAGAAATTCCCAAAAAAACAAAACGCCAAAAATCTTCAAAAAATTTTTGCTAATTCCTAGAACCTTTCTAAACCTTTTCTTAGCTTTCTATGTGCCCATTTTCTTTCAAATCAGTGGCTTTGCTCACTGTTCTTTTCTGTGTTTTGCTTCTGTTCCAAGAGGTCCTTTTTATAGGGATTGATCAGGAGTTCCTGATCAATCCCAATTCCTCTTTGGATGGGGATTCAATCTTTGAAACCAATCTGGACTCTTCTAATTGAATCCCCATTCACAGTAGGATTCTTCAGCCTTCAATCACAGCCCCAAAAAAAGAAAAATAATATTAATAATAATCAGATAAACGAAAAAGAAAAAAAATTAACAGATAATTAAAAATAAAATAAGATAAATCCAAAAAATATTACAAGATAAAAAAAATAATAAATAAATAAATTATAATATAATAATAAATATATAACTATATAAATAAAATAGATATAAATATTAACAATAAAGATACACATATATTAATACATAGTAATAATAAATAAATAATAAAATGCCTAAAATAAAAAAGAAAAAAAATAAAAATAAAAATAATACAAAATAAGAATCGAATTGGGCTTTACCCGTTTGGGCCAGGACCAAATTGGGTGTCTACAGTAGCCATTAAAGTGTCTGAAATGGGGACACTTTTTTCAAATGGTCACAAAATCCTGTACACATCGAGTTTTTAGCTGAATTTTTTTGTGCATGCCAACAAAAATACAAGGATCATGTCTACCAAGTTTGGGGCCAAAACTCCTTTTGAAAAAATTTAAAAAAAATCTTGAACTGTAAAAAGTTTCAAAAATCATGAAAAATAGAAAACGAGTCATCTTGCCATGAAACTTCACATGAAGGCTTAAGGGACCATTGTATGAATTTACAGGCCATAAAAATGGCATTGGCATGGCAGAAATATGAAGATTTGCCTAAACCCACCTACCACCCTATCGATCCACGGCTTGCGCATCCCGCCTCTCTGGCCGACGTAGTGCCCACCCGCTCGCTTGTTTCGTCGATTGGCTTAGGCATACGGAGTGCATTCTCAGCCTAAGATCAGACCGGACCGAGGGTTGTGGCAACATGATCGAAAGGACGTTGAGGGGGACCCGACCAATCCCCGGCTTGCGCATCCTGCCTATCTGGCCGACTGAGCGCCCACACGCTCGTTTCATGGGTTGAATTAGGCATACGGAATTCATTCCCAGTCTAAGCATATGGAGTTCATTCCAGTCTAAGATCAGACCGGACCGAGGGTTGCGGGTGCACATGTTGGGCTTGGACATGTGCTAGTGCCATATTTTTTTTCGCCCGAGGCACCATTGCCGGAGCATCGTCGGAGAACCTGACCGACGGCATTCGGGTTCCGACGATTGGGGGGGCCGGGGGGTGTGCGCACATTATGTCGATGGGTGCTGGTACTTGGCCCTTATATTGGCCCCCTATCCCTCATCAAATCTCGAGAACTCATACCCCCTTAAAGAGCATTTGAGATTTTATAGGTTTACTACCAGTAGCCATTAAAGTGTCTAAAAAGGGGACACTTTTTTCAAATGATCACAAAATCCTGTACACTTCGAGTTTTTGGCTGAATTTTTTTGTGCATGCCAATAAAAATACAAGGATCATGTCTATCAAGTTTGGGGCCAAAACTCCTTTTGAAAAAATTTTAAAAAAATCCCGATAAAAAGTTTCAAAAATCATGAAAAATAGAAAACGAGTCGTCTTGCCATGAAAGTTCACATGAAGGCTTAAGGGACCGTTGTATGAATTTACAAGCCATAAAAATGGCATTGGCATGGCAGGAATATGAAGATGTGCCTAAACCCACTTACCACCCTATCGATCCACGGCTTGCGTATCCCGCCTCTCTGGTCGACGTAGTGCCCGCCCGCCCGCCCGCTCGTTTTGTCGGTTGGCTTACGCATACGGAGTTCATTCCCAGTCTAAAATTGGACCGGACCGAGGGTTACGGTAGCAGCATTGGCAGCACGCTGAGGGGGACCCGACCGATCCCCAGCTTGCGTATCCTGTCCTCTGGTCGGCTGAGTGCCCGCATGCTCGTTTCATGGGTTGACTTAGGCATACGGAGTTCATTCCCAGTCTAAGATCGGATCGGACCAAGGGTTGAGGGTGCACATGCTGGGCTTGGGCATGTGTGGGTGCCGTATTTTTTTTCGCCTGGGGCACCATCACCGGAGCATCGTCGGAGAACCTGACCAACGGTATTGGGGTTTCGGTGATTGGGGGGGCCGGGGGGGTGTGCGCACATGATGTGTGATGGGTGCTGGTACTTGGCCCTTATATTGGCCCCCTATCCCTCATCAAACCTCGAGAACTCACACCCCCTTAAAGAGCATTTGAGATTTTACAGGTTTTCTCCCAGTAGCCATTAAAGTGTCTAAAAAAGGGACACTTTTTTCAAATGGTCACAAAATCCTATACACTTCGAGTTTTTAGCTGAATTTTTTTATGTATGCCAACAAAAATACAAGGATCACATCTACCAAGTTTGGGGCCAAAACTCCTTCTGAAAAAATTTTAAAAAAATCCCGAACCGTAAAAAGTTTCAAAAATCTTGAAAAATAGAAAACGAGTCGTCTTGCAATGAAAGTTCACATGAAGGCTTAAGGGACCATTGTATGAATTTACAAGCCATAAAAATGGCTTTGGCATGGCAAAAATATGAAGATGTGCCTAAACCCACCTACCACCCTGTCGATCCACGGCTTGCGCATCCCGCCTCTCTGGCCGTCGTAGTGCCCGCCCGCCCGCCCGTTCGTTTCGTCGGTTGGCTGAGGCATACGGAGTTCATTCCCAGTCTACGATCAGACCGGACAGAGGGTTGCAGTAGCAAGATCGACAGCATGCTGAGGGGGACCCGACCGATCCTCGGCTTATGCATCCTGCCCCTCTGGCCAGCTGAGCGCCCGCACGCTAGTTTCGTGGGTTGACTTAGGCATACGGTGTTCATTCCCAGTCTAAGATCGGACTGGACCGAGGGTCATGGGCGTACATGCTGGGCTCGGCCATGTGCTGGTGCCGTATTGTTTTTTGCCCGGGGCACCATCGCCGAAGCATCGTCGAAGAACCTGACCGGCGGTACTGGAGTTTCGACGATTGGGGGGGCCGGGGGGTGTGCGCAGATGATGTGCGATGGGTGCTGGTACTTGGCCCTTATATTGGCCCCCTATCCCTCATCAAACCTCGAGAACTCACACCCCCTTAAAGAGCATTTCAGATTTTATAGGTTTGTTGCCAGTAGCCATTAAAGTGTTTGAAATGTGGACACTTTTTTCAAATGCTCACAAAATCCTGTGCACTTTGAGTTTTTAGCTGAACTCTTTTGTGCATGCCCACAAAAATACAAGGATCACATCTACCAAGTTTGGGGCCAAAACTCCTTCTGAAAAAATTTAAAAAAATCCCGAACCGTAAAAAGTTTCAAAAATCGTGAAAAATAAAAAACGAGTCGTCTTTCCATGAAACTTCACATGAAGGCTTAAGGGACCATTGTATGAATTTACAAGCCATAAAAATGGCATTGGCACGACAAAAATATGAAGATGTCCCTAAACCCACCTACCACCCTATCGATCCACGGCTTGCACATCCAGCCTCTCTGGCCGGCGTAGTGCCCGCCCATCCGCCAGCTCATTTCGTCGATTGGCTTAGGCATACGTAGTTCATTCCCAGTCTAAGATCGGATCGAACCGAGGCTTACGATAGCAAGATCGACAGCACACTGAGGGGGATGCAGCCGATCCCTGGCTTGCGCATCCTGCCCCTCTGGCCGGCTGAGCGCCCACACGCTCGTTTCATGGGTTGACTTAGGCATACGGAGTTCATTCCCAGTCTAAGCATACGGTGTTCATTCCCAGTCTAAGATCCTATCGGACCGAGGGTTACGGGTGCACATGCTGGGCTCAGGCATGTGCTGGTGCCACATTTTTTTTGCCCAGGGCACCATTGCCGGAGCATCGCCAGAGAACCTGACCGACGGCATTGGGGTTTCGACAATTAGGGGGGCTGAGGGGGGCGTGCGCATATGATGCGCGATGGGTGCTGGTACTTGGCCCTTATATTGGCCCCCTATCCCTCATCAAACCTCAAGAACTGACACCCCTTAAAGAGCATTTGAGATTTTACAGATTTGCTGCCAGTAGCCATTAAAGTGTTTGAATGGGGACACTTTTTTCAAATGGTCACAAAATCCTGTACACTTCGAGTTTTTAGCTGAACTTTTTTGTGCAAGCCCACAAAAATACAAGGATCATGTTTACAAAGTTTGGGGCCGAAAATCCTTTGAAAAAAATGTAAAAAAATCTCGAACCGTAAAAAGTTTCAAAAATCGTGAAAAATAGAAAACGAGTCGTCTTGCCATGAAACTTCACATGAAGTCTTAAGGGACCATAGAATGAATTTACAAGCCATAAAAATGGCATTGGCAAGGCAGAAATATGAAGATGTGCCTAAACCCACCTACTACCCTATCGATCCACAGCTTGCGCATCCTGCCTCTTTGGCTGGTGTAGTGCCCGCCCGCCCGCTCGTTTCGTCGGTTGGCTTAGGCATATGGAGTTCATTCCTAGTCTAAGATCAGACTGGACCAAGGGTTACGGCAGCAGGATCGGTAGCACACTGAGGGAGACCCAGCCGATCCTCGGCTTGCGCATCCTGCCCCTCTAGTCGGTTGAGCACCCGCACGCTCGTTTCGTGGGTTGACTTAGGCATACGGAGTTCATTCCCAGTCTAAGCATACGGAGTTCATTCCCAATCTAAGATTGGATCAAACCAAGGGTTGCGGGTGCACATGCTGGGCTCGAGCATGTGCTGGTGCCTCATTTTTTCAGAGAACCTGACCGACGGCATTGGGGTTCCGACGATTGGAGGGCCAGGGGGTGTGCGCACATGGTGTGCGTTGGGTGCTGGTACTTGGCCCTTATATTGGCCCTTATCTCTCATCAAACCTCGAGAACTCGCACACCCTTAAAAAGCATTTGAGATTTTACAGGTTTGCTGCCAGTAGCCATGAAAGTGTCTAAAATGGGGACACTTTTTTCAAATGGTCTCCAAATCTTGTACACTACGAGTTTTTAGCTAAATTTTTTTGTGCATGCCAACAAAAATAAAAGGATCATGTCTAACAAGTTTTGGGCCAAAACTCGTTTTGAAAAGATTTTAAAAAAATCTCGAACCGTAAAAACTTTCAAAAATCGTGAAAAATAAAAAACGAGTCGTCTTGCCACGAAACTTCACATGAAGGCTGAAGGGACCATTGCATGAATTTACAAGCCATAAAAATAGCATTGGCAGGGCAAAAATATGAAGATGTGCCTAAACCCACCTACCACCCTATCGATCCATGGCTTGCGCATCCCGCCTCTCTGGCCGGCCTAGTGCCCACCCGCCCGCCTGTTCGTTTCGTCGGTTGGCTTGGGCATACGGAGTTCATTCCCAATCTAAGATCAGATCAGACCTAGGGTTGTGGCAGCAGGATCGGTAGTACGCTGAGGGGGACCCGATCGATCCCTGGCTTGCGCATCCTGCCCCTCTGGCCGACTGAGCGCCCGCACGCTCGTTTCGTGGGTTAACTTAGGCATACGGAGTTCATTACTAGTCTAAGCATACGGAGTTCATTCCTAGTCTAAGATCGGACCGGACCGAGGGTTGCGGGTGCAAATGCTGGGCTCGGGCATGTGCTGGTGCCGTATTTTTTTCACCCAGGGCACCATCGCCAGAGAACCTGACCGGTACACTGGGGTTTCGACGATTGGGGGGGCCGGAGGGGTGTGCACATGATGTGCGATTGGTGCTGGTACTTGGCCCTTATATTGGCCCCCTATCCCTCATCAAACCTCGAGAACTCACACCCTCTTAAAGAGCATTTGAGATTTTACAAGTTTGCTGCCAGTAGCCATTAAAGTGTCTAAAATGGGGACACCTTTTTCAAATGGTCACAAAATCCTGTACACTTCCCGTTTTTAGCTGAACTTCTTTGTGCATGCCCACAAAAATACAAGGATCACGTCCACCAATGTTTGGGGCCAAAACTCCTTCTGAAAAAATTTAAAAAAATCTCGAATCGTAAAAAGTTTCAAAAATCGTGAAAAATAGAAAACGAGTCGTCTTGCCATGAAACTTCACATGAAGGCTTAAGGGACTATTGTATGAATTTACAAGCCATAAAAATGGCATTGGCATTGAAGAAATATGAAGATGTGCCTAAACCCACCTACCACCCTATCGATCCACGGCTTGTGCATCCCGCCTCTCTAGCCGGCGTAGTGCCCACCTGATCGTTTCATCGGTTGGCTTAGGCATACGGAGTTCATTCCCAGTATAAAATCAGATCGGACCGAGGGTTGCGGTAGCAGGATCGATAGCATGCTGAGGGGGAACCGATCGATCCCCGGCTTGCGTATCCTGCCCCTCTGGCCGACTGAGCGCCCGCACGTTCGTTTCATGGGTTGACTTAGGCATACGGAGTTGATTCCCAGTCTATGATCGGATCGGATCGAGAGTTACGAGTGCACATGCTGGGCTCAGGCATATGCTGGTTTCGTATTTTTTTTCACCCGGGCCTTAATTGTCGGAGCATCGTCGGAGATCCTGACCGACGGCATTGGGGTTCCGGCGATTGGGGGGGCCGGGGGGTGTGCGCACATGATGTGCGATGGGAGCTGGTACTTGGCCCTTATATTGGCCCCCTATCCCTCATCAAACCTCGAGAACTCACACCCCCTTAAAGAGCATTTGAGATTTTGCAGGTTTGCTGCCAGTAGCCATTAAAGTGTCTGAAATGGGGAGACTTTTTTCAAATGGTCACAAAATCCTATACACTTTGAGTTTTGAACTGAATGTTTTTGTGCATGCCCACAAAAAAACAAGGATCACGTGTACCAAGTTTGGGGCCAAAACTCCTTCCGAAACAATTTAAAAAAAATCCCGAACCGAAAAAAGTTTCAAAAATCGTGAAAAATAGAAAACGAGTCGTCTTGCCATGAAACTTGACATGAAGGCTTAGGGGACCATTGTATGAATTTACAAGCCATAAAAATGGCATTGGCATGGCAGAAATATGAAGATGTGCCTAAACCCACCTACCGCCCTATCGATCGACAGCTTGCGCATCACGCCTCTCTGGCCGGCGTAGTGCCCTCCTGCCCGCCCGCTCGTTTCGTCAGTTGGCATAGGCATGCGAAGTTCATTCCCAGTCTAAGATCGGATCGGACCAAGGGTTGCAGCAGTAGGATTAGCAGCACACTGAGGGGGACCCGACCGATCCCCGGCTTGAGCATCCTGCCCCTCTGGCCGGCTGAACGCCCGCATGCTCGTTTCGTGGGTTAACTTGGGCATACGGAGTTCATTCCCAGTCTAAGATCGGACCAGACCGAGGGTTACAGGTGCACTTGCTGGACTCGGGCATGTGTTGATACCGCATTTGTTTTCGCCCGGGGCACCATCATCGGGGCATCATCGGAGTACTTGATCAGCGGTATTGGGGTTCTGACGATTGGGGGTTCCGATGATGTGCGATGGGTGCGTGCACATGATGTGCGATGGGTGCTGGTACTTGGCCCTTATATTGGCCCATTATCCCTCATCAAACCTCGAGAACTCACACCACCTTAAAGGGCATTTGAGATTTTACAGGTTTGCTGCCAGTAGCCATTGAAGTGTCTGAAATGGGGACAGTTTTTTCAAATGGTCACAAAATCCTATACACTTCGAGTTTTTAACTGAATTTTTTTGTGCATGCCCACAAAAATACAAGGATCATGTCCACCAAGTTTGGGGCCAAAACTCCTTCTGAAATAATTTAAAATAATCCTGAACCGTAAAAAGTTTTGAAAATCGTGAAAAATAGAAAACGAGTCGTCTTGCCATGAAACTTCACATGAAGGCGTAAGGGACAATTGTATGAATTTACAAGCCATAAAAATGGCATTGGCATGGCAGAAATATGAAGATGTGCCTAAACCCACTTACCACCCTATCGATCTACGGCTTGCGAATCCCGCCTCTCTGCCCGGCGTAGTGCCCACCCACCCGCCCGCTCGTTTTATCTGTTGGCTTAGGCATACGGAGTTCATTCCCAGTCTAAGATTGGACCGGATCAAGGGTTGCGACAGTAGCATCGGCAGCACATTGAGGGGGACTCGATCGATCCCCGGCTTGCGCATCCTGCCCCTCTGGTCGGCTGAACGCCCGCACGCTCATTTAATGGGTTGACTCAAGCATACGGAGTTGATTCCCAGTCTAAGATCGGACCGGACCGAGGGTTGCGGGTGCACATGCTGGGCTTGGGCATGTGTGGGTGCCATATTTTTTTTCGCCTGAGGCACCATCGTCGGAGCATCGTCGGAGTACCTGACCGACGGCATTGGGGTTCCGACGATTGGGGGGCGCGGGGGGGGGGTTGTAGGCACATGATGTGCGGTGGGTGCTGGTACTTGGCCCTTATATTGGCCTCATATCCCTCATCAAACCTCGAGAACTCACAACCCCTTAAAGAGCATTTGAGATTTTACAGGTTTCTGCCAGTAGCCATTAAAGTGTCTGAAATGGGAATACTTTTTTCAAATGGTCACAAAATCCTGTACACTTCGAGTTTTTAGTTGAATTTTTTTATGCATGCCAAAAAAAATACAAGGATCATGTCTACCAAGTTTGGGGCCAAAACACATTCTGAAAAAATTTTAAAAAAATCCCAAACTGTAAAAAGTTTTGAAAATCATGAAAAATAGAAAACGAGTCGTCTTGCCATGAAACTTCACATGAAGGCTTAAGGGACCATTGTATGAATTTGCATGCCATAAAAATGGCATTGGCACGGCAGAAATATGAAGATGTGCCTACACCCACCTACCACCCTATCGATCCACGGCTTGCGCATTCCGCCTCTCTGGCTGGCGTAGTGCCCGCCCACTTGTTTCGTCGGTTGGCTTAGGCGTACGGAGTTCATTCCCAGTCTAAGATTAGACCAGACTGAGGGTTGCTGCAGTAGGATCGACAGCACGTTGAGGGGGACCCGACCAATCCCCGACTTGCGCATCCTGCCGTTCTGGCTGGCTGAGCACCCGCACGTTCATTTCGTGGGTTGACTTAGGCATACGGAGTTCATTCCCAGTCTAAGATCAGACCAAACCGAGGGTTGTGGGTGCACATGCTAGGCTCGGGCATGTGCTGGTGCCGTATTTTTTTTTGCCTGAGGCACCATCTTTGTTGTTCAAGAGTGGGGTAAAGAGAGGGGAACCCTCTTTTGTGGTGGTGTCGATCTACAAAGAAGGGTCAGAAGTAGAACCAATACCTGATGGTGTGGAAAAAATGTTGGAAGAATTCGAAGAGGTGATGCCAGAGATATTACCTAAGGTTTTACCCCCTCGACGAGTAGTGGACCATGAAATTGAGCTCCTGCCAAGAGCGAAACCCCCTGCTAGAGCTCCCTACCGCATGGCCCTGCCAGAGTTGGCCGAACTAAGAAAGCAGTTAGATGAGCTGCTACAAGCCGGGTTCATCAGACCATCAAAGGCTCCTTTCGAAGTGTCAATGCTATTTCAAAAGAAGCATGATGGAAGTTTGCGATTATGTGTTGACTACAGGGCCCTGAACAAAGTCACCATAAGAAACAAATATCCCATTCCCCTTATAGCAGACTTGTTTGATCAATTGAGCCGAGCCAAGTACTTCTCCAAATTGGACCTGAGACCTGGCTACCATCAGGTCAGAATCGTTGAGGGAGATGAGCCAAAGACCACTTGTGTGACACGGTATGGTGCATTTGAATTTCTTGTTATGCCCTTTGGACTGACCAATGCTCATGCCACATTTTGTACATTGATGAATAAAGTGTTCCATGACTACCTAGACAAATTTGTAGTCATCTATTTAGATGATATAGTGGTATATAGCTCCACCTTGGAAGAACATCAAGAGCACCTGCGCCAGGTACTTCAAAGATTACAGGACCACCAGTTATACGTAAAAAGGGAGAAGTGTGCATTTGCTCAAACCTAAATACATTTTCTCGATCAAATTGTCGAACGTGGCCACATTCAAATGGACATGGAAAAGGTTAGGGCCATCAAGGAGTGGACAACACCGAAGAACATTAGTGAACTCTGCTTATTTTTGGGACTAGCCAATTATTATAGAAAGTTTATGGAAGGGTACTCTCGCAAGACCATGGCCCTCACAGAGCTATTGAAGAAGGAGCGTAAATGGTGTTGGACGAATGAGTGCCAAGAGGCCTTTGAGGGATTGAAAGATGCTATTATGAAGGATCCCATCTTAGCTCTCCCTGATATTGAAAAGCCCTTTGAAGTTTAGATGGATGCATCTGATTTTGCTATTGGAGGAGTGCTTTTGCAACAACATCACCCGGTAGCATTTGAAAGTAGGAAGCTAAGTGAAGCTGAAAGGAAATATACAGCCCAGGAAAAAGAACTCCTGGCGGTGGTTCACTGCTTGAGGGCTTGGCGACATTACTTGTTGGGTTCACACTTTGTCGTGAAGACAGACAATACGGCTGTTAGCCATTTTCTCACCCAACCAAGGCTTACGGCAAAACAAGCTACGTGGCAGGAATTTTTAGCGGAATTTGACTTTTATTTTGAGCACACCACTGGAAAGACCAATCAAGTGGCCGATGCATTGAGCAAGCGAGCAAATTTAGTGGCCCTTAGAAGAATTGCCCCAATGGTGGCTAGCAGAGCCACTACAGACATTCACAAGTTGATTGGAGATCACTTAGGAAAGGACCCGCAAGCTTGTGCCATCCTGAAGCTAGTGGAAGAAGGGAAATCCAAGTACTTCTGGCCAGAAAATGGGGTCTTATGGACCAAGGGGCCTCGAGTGTTTGTGCCAAGACCAAAAGGTCTGAGACAGATGCTAATGAGGGAATGTCATGACACACCATGGGTGGGACACCAGAGTTGGCAACGCACTTTGGCGTTATTGAAACAGGGATACTATTGGCCTCACATGCGACAAGATGTGATAGACTATACGAAGACTTGCCTCATTTGCCAACAAGACAAGGTTGAAAGGAGGAAACCTGTAGGCATGCTTGAACCACTACTAGTACCCACTAGACATTGGGAAAGCATCTCCCTCGATTTCATTTCGAGCCTACCCAAGGTTGGTGACCTTGGAGCTATTTTGGTGGTGATTGACCGATTCTCTAAGTATGCCACATTCATTCCCGCTCACAAGTATTGCACTGTGGAAGACACAGCTCGACTATTGTTCAAACATGTGGTCAAATACTGGGGCCTCCCTCAAAATATTGTCAGCGATCGAGATTCGAGATTCATGGGGTCCTTCCGGAGAGAACTTTTCAAGATATTGGGGTCCCAACTCAACATCTCCTCAAGCTATCACCCTCAAACTGATGGTCAAATGGAACAGTTCAACGGATTATTAGAGGAATACTTGAGGGATTAGGGGGTGTGCGCACATGATGTGCAATGGGTGCTGGTACTTGGCCCTTATATTGGCCCCCTATCCCTCATCAAACCTCGAGAACTCACACCCCCTAAAAGAGCATTTTAGATTTTACAGGTTTGCTGCCAGTAGCCATTAAAGTGTCTGAAATGGGGACACTTTTTTCAAATGGTCACAAAATCCTGTACACTTCGAGTTTTGAGCTGAATTTTTTTGTGCCTACCAAAAAAAATACAAGGATCATGTCTACCAAGTTTGGGCCAAAACTCCTTCTGGAAAAATTTTAAAAAAATCCGAAACAGTAAAAAGTTTTAAAAATCGTGAAAAATATAAAACGAGTCGTCCTAGCATGAAACTTCACATGAAGGCCTAAGGGACCATGCTATGAATTTACAAGCCATAAAAATGGCATTGGCACAGTAGAAATATGAAGATGTGCCTAAACCCACCTACCACCCTATCAATCCACGGCTTGCGCATCCCGCCTCTTTGGCCGGCGTAATGCCCACCCACCCGCTCGTTTCGTCGGTTGGCTTAGGCATACAGTGTTCATTCACAGTCTAAGATTGGACCAGATCGAGGGTTGCGGCAGTAGGACTAACAGCACACTGGAGGGGACCCGATCGATCCTCGGTTTGCGCATCCTGTCCCTCTGGCCTGCTGAGCGCCCGCACGCTCATTTCGTGGGTTGACTTAGGCATACGGAGTTCATTCCCAGTGTAAGATCAGACCAGACCAAAGGTTACGGGTGCACATGCTGGGCTCGGGCATGTGCTGGTGCCGCATTTTTTTTTGCCCGACACACCATCGCCGGAGCATCGCCGGAGAACCTGACCGGTGGGATTGGTGTTCCAGTGATTGGGGACGGGGCGGGTGTGTGCCCATGATGTGCGATGGGTGCTGGTATTTGGCCCTTATGTTGGCCCCCTATCCCTCATCAAATGTCGAGAACTCACACCCCCTTAAAGAGCATTTGAGATTTTATAGGTTTGCTGCCAGTAGCCATTAAAGTGTCTGAAACGGGGATACTTTTTTCAAATGGTCACAAAATGCTGTACACTTCGAATTTTTAGCTGAATTTTTTTATGCATGCCAACAAAAATACAGGGATCATGTCTACCAAGTTTGGGGCCAAAACTCTTTCTGAACAAATTTTTAAAAAATTTTAAACCGTAAAAAGTTTCAAAAATCATGAAAAATAGAAAACGAGTTGTCTTGCCATGAAACTTCACATGAAGGCTTAAGGGACCATTATATGAATTTACAAGCCATAAAAATGGCATTGGCATGGCAGAAATATGAAGATGTGCCTAAACCCACCCATCACCCTATCGATCCATGGCTTGTGCATCCCGCCTCTCTGGCCGGCGTAGTGCCCGCCTGTCTGCTCGATTCATCGATTGGCTTAGCCATATGGAGTTCATTCCCAGTCTAAGATAAGATCGGATCAAGGGTTGCGGCTGCAGCATCGGTAGCACGTAGGGGGGACCCAGCCGATCCCTGGCTTGTGCATCCTGCCCCTCTGGCCGACTGAGCACTCGTACGCTCTTTTCGTGGTTTGCCTTAGGCATACGGAGTTTATTCCCAGTGTAAGATCAGACCGGACTAAGGGTTGCGGGTGCACATGTTGGGTTTGGGCATGTGTTGGTGCCGTATTTTTTTTCGAACGAGGCACCATCACCGGAGTTTATTCCCAGTCTAAGATCAGATCAAACCAAGGGTTGCAGCAGCAGGATTGGCAGAATGGAGGGGGGGACCCTGTCGATCCCCGGCTTGTGCATCCTGCCCCTCTGGCTGGCTAAGCGCCCGCACGCTCGTTTCGTGGGTTGACTTAGGCATACAGAGTTCCTTCCCAATCTAAGCATATAGAGTTCATTGCCAGTGTAAGATCGGACCAGATCGAGGGTTGTGGGTGCACATGCTGGGTTCAGGCATGTGCTGGTGCCGTATTTTTTTTTCGCTCGGGGCACTATCGTCAGAGCATCACTGGAGAACCTGACCGATGACATTGGGGTTTCGATGATTGGGGGCAGGGGGGGTGTGCGCACATGATGTGCGATGGGTGCTGGTACTTGGCCCTTATATTGGCCCTCTATCCCTCATCAAACCTCCAGAACTCACACCCCCTTAAAGAGCATTTGAGATTTTACAGATTTGCTACCAGTAGCCATTAAAGTGTTTGAAATGCGGACACTTTTTTCAAATGGTCACAAAATCCTGTACACTTCGACTTTTTAGCTGAATTTTTTTGTGCATGCCAACAAAATACAAGGATCACGTCTACCAAGTTTGGGGCCAAAACTCCTACTAAAAAATTTTAAAAAAATCTCGAACCGTAAAAAGTTTCAAAAATTTTAAAAAATATAAAACGAGTCGTCTTGCCACGAAACTTCACATGAAGGCTTAAGGGACCATTGTATGAATTTACAAGCCATAAAAATGGCATTGGCATGGCAGCAATATGAAGATGTGCCTAAACCAACCTACCACCCTATCGATCCGCGGCTTGCGCATCCCGTCTCTCTGGCCGGCGTAGTGCCTGCCGACCCGCTTGTTTTGTCGGTTGGCTTAGGCATACCGAGTTCATTCCTAGTCTAAGATCGGACCAGACCGAGGGTCATGGCAGCAAGATCAGCAGCACGCAGGGGTGGACCTGGCCGATCCTCGGCTTGCGCATCCTGCCACTCTGGCCGGCTGAGCACCCATACGCTCATTTCGTGGGTTTACTTAGGCTTGCGGAGTTCATTCCCAGTCTAAGCATATGGAGTTCATTCCCAGTGTAAGATCGAACCAAACCGAGGGTTATGGGTGCACATGCTTTGCTCGGGCATGTGCAGGTGCTGCATTTTCTTTTCGCCCGGGGCACCATCGTCGGAGCATCGCCGGAGAACCTGACCAGCGGCATTGCAATTTCAGTGATTGGGGGCGGGGGGTGTGCGCACATGATGTGCGATGGGTGCTGGTACTTGGTCCTTATATTGGCCCCCTATCCCTTATCAAACCTGGAGAACTCACACCCCCTTAAAGACCATTTGAGATTTTATAGGTTTGTTGCCAATAGCCATTAAAGTGTCTGAAATAGGGACACTTTTTTCAAATGGTCACAAAATCCTGTACACTTCGAGTTTTCAGCTGAATTTTTTTTGTGCATGCCAAAAAAAATACAAGGATCACGTCTCCCAAGTTTGGGGCCAAAACTCCTACTGAAAAAATTTTAAAAAAAACTTGAACCATAAAAAGTTTCAAAAATCTTGAAAAATAGAAAATGAGTCGTCTTGCCATGAAACATCACATGAAGGCTAGAGGGACCATTGTATGAATTTACAAGCAATAAAAATGGCATTGGCAGGGCAGAAATATGAAGATGTACATAAACCCACCTACCACCCTATCAATCCACAGCTTGCGCATCCCGCCTCTCTGGCCGATGTAGTGCTCGCCCGCTCGCTCGTTTCATCGGTTGGCTTAGGTATACGGAGTTCATTCCCAGTCTAAAATTAGACCGGACCAAGGGTTGTGGCAACAGGATCAGCTGCACATAGGGGGGACCCGACCGATCCCCGGCTTGCGCATCCTGCCCCTCTGGCCGACTGAGCACCCGCACGCTCGTTTCGTGGGTTGACTTAGGCATACGGAGTTCATTCCCAATCTAAGCATACAGAGTTCATTGCCAGTGTAAGATCAGACCAGATCGAGGGTTGTGGGTGCACATGCTGGGCTCAGGCATGTGCTGGTGCAGCATTTTTTTTCACCCGAGGCACCATCGCTGGAGCATTGTCGAAGAACCTGACCGACGGCATTGGGGTTCCGGCGTTTAGAGGGGCGGGGGGTGTGCGCACATGATGTGCAATGGGTGCTGGTACTTGGCCCTAATATTGGCCCCCTATCCCTCATCGAACCTCGAGAACTCACACCCCCTTAAAGAGCATTTGAGATTTTACAGGTTTGCTTCTAGTAGCCATTAAAGTGTCTGAAATGGGGACACTTTTTTCAAATGGTCACAAAATCTTGTACACTTCAAGTTTTTAGCTGAATTTTTTTGTGCATGCCAACAAAAATACAAGGATTACCTCTACCAAGTTTGGGCTCAAAAATCCTTCTGAAAAAATTTAAAAAAAATCTTGAACCATAAAAAGTTTCAAAAATCGTGAAAAATAGAAAACGAGTCATCTTGCCATGAAACTTCACATGAAGACTTAAGGGACCAATGTATGAATTTACAAGCCATAAAAATGGCATTGGCATGGCAGAAATAAGAAGATGTGCCTAAACCCACCTACCACCCTATTGATCCACGGCTTGCGCATCCCACCTCTCTGGCCGACGTAGTGCCCGCCCTCCCGCTTGTTTCGTCGGTTGGCTTAGGCATACAGAGTTCATTCCTAGTCTAAGATCAGACCAGACCAAGGGTTGTGGCAGCAGGATTGGTAGCACGTAGGAGGGGACCCGGTCGATCCCGGCTTGCGCATCTTGCCCCTCTGACCAGTTGAGCGCCTGCACGCTCGTTTAATGGGTTGACTTAGGCATACGGAGTTCATTCCTGGTCTAAGCATACGGAGTCCATTCCCAGTGTAAGATTGGACCGGATCAAGGGTTGCGGGTGCACATGCTAGGCTTGGCCATGTGCTGGTGCTGCTTTTTTTTTTGCCCAGGGCACCATCGTCGGTGCATCACCGGAGAACCTGATCGGCGGCATTGGGGTTACGGCGATTTGGGGGGCGGGGGGTGTGCCCACATGATGTGCGATGGGTGCTGGTAATTGGCCCTTATATTGGCCCCCCATCCCCCATCAAACCTCAAGAACTCACACCCTCTTAAAGAGCATTTGGGATTTTACAGGTTTGCTGCCAGTAGCCATTAAAGTGTCTGAAATAGGGACACTTTTTTCAAATGGTCACAAAATCTTGTATACTTCGAGTTTTTAGCTGAATTTTTTTATGCATGCCAAAAAAAATACAAGGATCACGTCTACCAAGTTTGGGGCCAAAACTCCTTCTAAAAATTTTTTAAAAAAATCCCGAACCATAAAAAGTTTCAAAAATTATGAAAATAGAAAATGAGTCGTCTTGCCATGAAACTTCACATGAAGGCTTAAGGGACCGTTGTATGAATTTAGAAGCCATAAAAACAGCATTGGCATGGCAAAAATATGAAGATGTGCCTAACCCCACCAACCACCCTATCGATCCACAACTTGCGCATCCCGCCTCTCTGGCCGGCGTAGTGCCCGCCCGCCCGCTCGTTTCGTCAGTTGGCTTAGGCATATGGAGTTCATTCCCAGTCTAAGATCAGACTAGACCAAGGGTTGCGGTAGTAGGATTCGTAGCACGCAGGGTGGGACCTGGCCGATCCCCGGCTTTCGCATCCTGCCCCTCTGGCATGCTGAGCACCCGCACGCTCGTTTTATGGGTTGACTTAGGTGTACGGAGTTCATTCCCAGTCTAAGCATACGACGTTCATTCCTAGTGTAAGATCGGACCGGACCGAGGGTCGCGGGTGCACATGCTGGGCTCGAGCATGTGCTGGTGCCGCATTTTTTTTTGCCCAAGGCACCATTGTCGGAGAAGCTGACGGACGGCATTGGGGTTCTGGCGAATGGGGGGGCTGGGGGTGTGCGCACATGATGTGCGATGGGTGCTGGTACTTGGGCCTTATATTGGCCCCCTATCCCTCATCAAACCGTGAGAACTCACACCCCCTTAAAGAGCATTTGAGATTCTACAGATTTGCTGGTAGTAGCCATTAAAGCGTCTGAAGTGGGGACACTTTTTTCAAATGGTGTCAAAATCCTGTACACTTCGAGTTTTTAGCTGAATTTTTTTTATGCATGCCAACAAAAATAAAAGGATCACATCTACCAAGTTTGGGGCCAATACTTTTTCTAAAAGAATTTTAGAAAATCCCAAGCCGTAAAAAGTTTCGAAATCGTTAAAAATAGAAAATGACTCGTCTTGCCATGAAACTTCACATGAAGGCTTAAGGGACCATTGTATGAATTTACAAGCCATAAAAATGGCATTGGCATGGCAGAAATATGAAGATGTGCCTAAACCCACCTACCACCCTATCGATTCACGGCTTGCGCATCCTGCTCCTCTGATCGACTCAGCGCCCGCACGCTCGGTTCATGGGTTGACTTAGGCATACGGATTTCATTCCTAGTCTAAGCATACGGAGTTCATTCCCAGTGTAAGATCGGACCAGACCCAGGGTTGCGAGTGCAAATGCTGGGCTCGGGCATGTGCTGGTGTCACATTTTTTTTGCCCGGGGCACCATCGCCGGAGAACCTGACCAATGGCATTGGGGTTCCGACGATTGGGGGGCGGGGGGGTGTGCACACATGATGTGCGATGGGTGCTGGTACTTGGCCCTTATATTGGCCCCCTATCCCTCATCAAACCTCGAGAACTCACACCCCTTTAAAGAGCATTTGAGATTTTACAGGTTTGCTACCAGTAGCCATTAAAGTGTCTGAAATGGGTACACTTTTTTCAAATGGTCACAAAATCTTGTACACTTCGAGTTTTTGGCTGAATTTTTTTGTGCAAGCCAACAAAAATACAAGGATCACGTCTACCAAGTTTGATGCCTAAACCCTCCTACCACCCTATCGATCCATGGCTTGCGCATCCCACCTCTCTGGCCGACGTAGTGCTTGCCCACACGCTCGTTTTATAGGTTGACTTATGCATACGAAGTTCATTCCCAGTCTAAGCATACGGAGTTAATTCCCAGTGTAAGATCAGACTGGACCGAGGGTTACAGGTGCACATGCTGGGCTCGGGCTTGTGCTGGTGCCACATTTTTTTTCGCCCGAGGCACCATCGCTGGAGTATCACCGGAGAACCTGACCGGCGTCATTGGGGTTCCGACGATTGGGGGGCGGGGCGGTGTGTGCACATGATGTGCGATGGGTGCTGGTACTTGGCCCTTATATTGGCCCCCTATCCCTCATCAAACCTCAGGAACTCACACCCCCTTAAAGAGCATTTGAGATTTTACAGGTTTGCTGCCAGTAGCTATTAAAGTGTCTGAAATAGGGACACTTTTTTCAAATGCTCACAAAATCTTGTTCACTTCGAGTTTTTAGCTGAATGTTTTTGTTCATGCCAACAAAAATACAAGGATCACATCTACCAAGTGTGGGGCCAAAACTCCTTTTGAAAAATTTTTTAAAAAATCCCAAACCGTAAAAAGTTTCAAAAATCGTGAAAAATAGAAAACAAGTCGTCTTGCCATGAAATTTCACATGAACGCTTAAGGGACCGTTGTATGAATTTACAAGCCATAAAAATGGCATTGGAAGGGTAGAAATATGAAGATGTGCCTAAACCCACCTACCAACCTATCGATCCACGGCTTTCGCATCTCGCTTCTCTGGCCGGCTTAGTGCCTGCCCGCCCGCTCGTTTCGTCGGTTGGCTTAGGCATACGGAGTTCATTCCCAGTCTAAGATCGGATTGCACCGAGGGTCACGGTAGTAGGAATGGCAGCACGCAGGGGGGGACCAGCCGATTCTCGGCTTGCGTATCTTGCCCCTCTAGCCGGCTGAGCGCCCGCACTCTCGTTCCATGGGTTGACTTAGGCAAACGGAGTTCATTCCCAGTCTAAGCATAAGGAGTTCATTCCCAATGTAAGATCAGACCGGACCGAGGGTTACGGGTGCACATGCTGGGCTCGGGCATGTGCTGGTGGCACATTTTTTTTTGCCCGGGGCACCATTGCCGAAGCATCGTCGAAGAACCTGATCGACGTCATTGGGGGTTTCGGCAATTGGGGGGTGCGCGCACATGATGTGCGATGGGTGCTGGTTCTTGGCCCTGATATTGGCCCCCTATCCCTCATCTAACCTTGAGAACTCACACCCCCTTAAAGAGCATTTAAGATTTTACAGGTTTGCTGCCAGTAGCTATTAAAGTGTCTGAAATGGGGACACTTTTTTCAAATGGTCACAAAATCCTGTGCACTTCAAGTTTTTAGCTGAATTTTTTGTGCACGCCAAAAAAAATACAAGGATCACGTCTACCAATTTTGGGGCCAAAACTCCTTCTGAAAAAATTTTAAAAAAATCCCAAACCGTAAAAAGTTTCAAAAATTGTGAACAATAGAAAACGAGTTGTCTTGCCATGAAACTTCACATGAAGGCTTAAGGGACCATTGCATGAATTTACAAGCTATAAAAATGGCATTGGTAGGGTAGAAATATGAAGATGTGCCTAAACCCACCTACCACCCGATCGATCCACGGCTTGCGCATCCCGCCTCTCTGGCTGGTGTAGTGCCCGCCCGCCCGCTCATTTCGTCGATTGGTTTAGGCATACGGAGTTCATTCCCAGTCAAAGATCAGACCGAATCGAAGGTTGCAGCAACAAGATCAACAACACGTAGAGGCAGACCCGACCGATCCTCGGCTTGCTTATCCTGCCCCTATGGTCAGCTGAGCACCCACACGCTCGTTTCGTGGGTTGACTTAGGCATACGGAGTTCATTCCCAGTCTAAGCATACGAAATTCATTTCCAATGTAAGATCGGATCAGACCAAGGGTTGTGGGTGCACATGCTGGGCTTGAGCATGTGTTGGTGCCGCATTTTTTTCGCCTCGGGCACCATCGTTGGAGAATCGTCGGAGAACCTGACCGGCGGCATTGGGGGTTCCGACGATTGGGGGGCGGGGTGGTATGCGCACATGATGTGCGATGGGTGCTTTTACTTGGCCCTTATATTGGCTCCCTATCCCTCATCAAACCTCAAGAACTCACACCCCTTTAAAAAGCATTTGAGATTTTACAGGTTTGCTGTCAGTAGCCATTAAAGTGTCTGAAATGGGGACACTTTTTTTCAAATGCTCACAAAATCCTGTACACTTCGAGTTTTTAGCTGAATTTTTTTATGCATGCCAACAAAAATAAAAGGATCACGTCTACCAAGTTTGGGGCCAGAACTCCATCTGAAAAAATTTTAAAAAAATTCCAAACCGTAAAAACTTTTAAAAATCATGAAAAACAAAAAGTGAGTCGTCTTGCCATGAAACTTCACTTGAAGGCTTAAGGGACCATTGTATGAATTTACAAGCCATAAAAATGGCATTGGCATGGCAGAAATATGAAGGTGTGCCTAAACCCACCTACACCCTATCGATCCACGGCTTGCGCATCCCACCTCTTTGGCCTGCGTAGTGCCCGTCCGCCCGCTCGTTTCGTCGGTTGGCTTAGGCATATGGAGTTCATTCCCAGTATAAGATCAGACCGGACCGAGGGTTGCTACAGCAAGATTGGCAGGACGCAGAGGGGGACCAGGCCGATCCCCAGCTTGCGCATCCTGCCCCTCTGGCCGACTCAACGCCCGCACGCTCGTTTCATGCGTTGACTTAGGCATACGGAGTTCATTCCCAGTCTAAGCATATGGAGTTCATTCCCAGTGTAAGATCGGACCGGACTGAAGGTTGCGGGTGCACATGTTGGGCTGGGCATGTGCTGGTGCCATATTTTTTTTTGCCCGGGAAACCATCAGCAGAGAACCTGACTAACGGCATTGGGGGTTCTGACGATTGGGGGGGCGGGGGGTGTGCGCACATGATGTGTGATGGGTGCTGGTACATGGCCCCTATATTGGCCCTCTATCCCTCGTCAAACCTTGAGAACTCACAACCCCCTTAAAAAGCATTTGAGATTTTACAGATTTGCTGCCAGTAGCAATTAAAGTGTCTGAAATGGGGACACTTTTCTCAAATGGTCACAAAATCCTGTACACTTCGAGTTTTTAACTAAATTGTTTTATGCATGCCAACAAAAATACAACGATGACGTCTTCCAAGTTTGGGGCCAAAACTCCTGAAAAAATTTTAAAAAAATCTCGAACCGTAAAAAGTTTCAAAAATCGTGAAAAATAGAGAACGAGTCGTCTTGCCATCAAACTTCACATGAAGGCTTAAAGGACCATTGTATGAATTTACAAGCCATAAAAATGGCATTGGCACTGCAAAAATATGAAGATGTAACTAAACCCACCTACCACCCTATCGATCCACGGCTTGCGCATCCCGTCTCTCGATCGGAGTAGTGCCCGCCCGTCCGCTCATTTCATCGGTTGGCTTAGGCATACGGAGTTCATTCTCAGTCTAAGATCAGATCGGACTAAGGGTTGCACCAGCAGGATCAACAGCTCACAGAGGGGGACCCGGCTGATCCCCGGCTTGCGCATCCTGCCCCTCTGGTAGGCTGAGAACCTGCTCGCTTGTTTCGTGGGTTGACTTAGGCATACAGAGTTCATTCCCTATCTAAGCATACGGAGTTTATTCTCAATGTAAGATCGAATTAGACCAAGGGATGCAGGTGCACATGTTGGCCTCTGGCATGTGCTGGTGCCGTATTTTTTTCACCTGAGGCACCAATGCCGGAGCATCGCCGGAGAACCTGACCGACGTTATTAGGGGTTCCGGTGATTAGGGGGTGGGGGGTGTGTGCACATGATGTGCACTGGGTGCTGGCACTTGTCCCCTATATTGGCCCCTTATCCCTCATCAAACCTCAAGAACTCACACCCCCCTTAAAGAGCATTTGAGATTTTACAGGTTTGCTGCCAGTAGCCATTAAAGCGTCTAAAATGGGGACATTTTTTTCAAATGGTCACAAAATCCTGTACACTTTGAGTTTTTAGCTGAATTTTTTTGTGCATGCCAATAAAAATACAAGGATCAAGTCTACCAAGTTTGGGGCAAAAACTCCTTCTGAAAAATTTTTTAAAAAATCCCGAACCGTAAAAAGTTTCAAAAATCGTGAAAAATAGAAAATGAATCGTCTTGCCATGAAACTTCACATGAAGGCTTAAGGGATCATTGTATGAATTTACAAGCCATAAAAATGGCATTGGCATTGCAGAAATATGAAGATGTGCCTAAACTCACCTACCACCCTATAAATCCACGGCTTCCGCATCCCGTCTCTCTGGTCAACGTAGTGCCCGCCTGGCTGGTTGTTTCGTCAGCTGGCTTAGGCATACGGAGTTCATTCCCAGTCTAAAATCAGACTGGACCGAGGGTTGTGGTAGTAGGATTGGCAACACATAGAGGGGGAACCGATCGATCCCCGGCTTGCGCATCCTGGCCCTCTGGCTAGCTGAGCGCCCGCACACTCGTTTCATGGGTTGACTTAGGCATACGGAGTTCATTCCCAGTCTAAGCATACGGAGTTCATTCCCAGTGTAAGATCAGACCGGATCGAGGCTTGTGGGTGCACATGTTGGGCTCGGTCAGGTGCTAGTGCCACATTTTTTTCACCCGGGGCACCATCGTCGGAGCATCACCGGAGAACCTAGCTGGCGGCATTGGGGATTCTGGCGATTGGGAGGGCGGGGGAGTGTGCGCACATGATGTACGATGGGTGCTGGTACTTGGCCCCTATATTGGCCCCCTATACCTCATCAAACCTCGAGAACTCACACCCCCTTAAAGAGCATTTGAGATTTTACAGGTTTGCTGCCAGTAGCCATTAAAGTGTATGAAATGGGGACACTTTTTTCAAATGGTCCCAAAATCCTTTACGCTTCAAGTTTTTAGCTGAATTTTTTTGTGCATGCCAAAAAAAATACGAGGATCATGTTTAAAAAGTTTGGGGCCAAAACTCCTTCTGAAAAAATTTTAAAAAAATTCCGAACCGTAAAAGGTTTCAAAAATTGTGAAAAATAGAAAACGAGTCGTCTTGCCATGAAACTTCACATGAAGGCTTAAGGGACCATTGTATGAATTTACAAGCCATAAAATGACATTGGCATGGCAGAAATATGAAGATGTGCCTAAACCCACCTACCACCCTATCGATCCACGGCTTACGCATCCTGCCTCTCTGGCCGGCGTAGTGTCCGCCTGCTCGCTCATTTCGTCGGTTGGCTTAGGCATGCGAAGTTCATTCCCAGTCTAAGATCAGACTGGACCGAGGGTTATGGTAGTAGGATCAGTAGCACACAGAGGAGGACCCAACCGATCCTTAGCTTGTGCATCCTGCCCCTTTGGCCAACTGAGCGCCCGTACGCTCGTTTCGTGGGTTGACTTAGGCATATGGAGATCATTCCCAGTGTAAGCATATGGAGTTCACTCCCAATGTAAGATCAGACCCAATCGAGGGTTACTGGTGCACATGCTGGGCTCGGGCATGTGCTGGTGCCGCATTTTTTTTCTCCCAGGGCACCATCGTCGGAGCATCGCCAGAGAACCTGACCAGCGGCATTAGGGGTTCCGGTGATTGGGGGGTGGGGGGTGTGCGTACATGATGTGCGATGGGTGCTGGTACTTGGCCCTTATATTGGCTCCCTATCCCTCAACAACCCTCAAGAACTCACAGCCCCTTAAAGAGCATTTGAGATTTTGCAGGTTTGCTGCCAGTAGCCATTAAAGTGTCTTAAATGGGGACACTTTTTTCAAATGGTCACAAAATGTTGTACACTTCGAGTTTTTAGCTGAATTTTTTTGTGCATGCCAAAAAAAATACAAGGATCTTGTCTACTAAGTTTGTGCCAAAACTCCTTTTGAAAAAATTAGAAAAAAATCTCAAACCGTAAAAAGTTTCAAAAATCATGAAAAATAGAAAACGAGTCATCTTGCCATGAAACTTCACATGAAGGCTTAAGGGACCATTATATGAATTTACAAGCCATAAAAATGGAATTGGCAGGGCAAAAATATGAAGATGTGCCTAAACCCACCTACCACCCTATCGATCCACGGCTTGCGCATCCTGCCTCTCTAGCCGGCGTAGTGCCCGCCCGCCTGCTCGTTTCGTCGGTTGGCTTAGGCATACGGAGTTCATTCCCTGTCTAGGATCGGACCGGACCAAGGGTTGCAGTAGCAAGATTGGTAGCACACGGAGGGGGACCTAATCGATCCTTGACTTGCACATCCTGCCCCTCTGGCTGGCTGAGCGCCCGCACGCTCGCTTCGTGGGTTGACTTAGGCATACGGAGTTCATTCCCAGTCTAAGCATACGGTGTTAATTCCCAATGTAACATCAGACAGGATCGAGGGTTGCGGGTGCACATGCTGGGCTCGGGCATGTGCTGATGCCGCACTTTTTTTCACCCGGGGCACCATCGCCAGAGCATCGTCGAAGAACCTAACCGACGGCATTGGGTGTTCTGACAATTGGGGGCGGGGGGGATGTGCGCACATGATGTGCGATGGGTGCTGGTACTTGGCCCTTATATTGGCCCCTATCCCTCATCAAACCTTGAGAACTCACACCCCCTTAAAGAGCATTTGTGATTTTATAGGTTTGCTCCCAGTAGCCATTAAAGTGTTTAAAATGGGGTCATTTTTTTCAAATGGTCACAAAATCCTATACACTTCAAGTTTGTAGTTGAATTTTTTTGTGCATGCCAATAAAAATACAAGGATCACGTCTACCAAGTTTGGGGCCCAAACTCCTTCTAAAAAAATTTTAAAAAAACCCGAACCCTAAAAAGTTTTTAAAATTGTGAAAAATAGAGAACGAGTCGTCTTGCCATGAAACTTCACATGAAGGCTTAAGGGACCATTGTATGAATTTACAAGCCAAAAAAATGGCATTGGCATGGTAGAAATATGAAGATGTGCCTAAACCCACCTACCACCCTATCGATCCATGGCTTACGCATCCCGTCTCTCTGGCCGGCATAGTGGCTGCCCGCCTAGTCATTTCATCGGTTGGCTTAGGCATATGGAGTTCATTCCCAGTCTAAGATCAGACCAGACTGAAGGTTGCGCAGTGCCCGCCCGCCCGCCCACTCGTTTCGTCGGTTGGCTTAGGCATATGAAGTTCATTCCCAGTCTAAAATCAGATCGAATCGAGGGTTGTGGTAGCAGGATCGGGAACACACAGAGGGGGACCCGACTGATCCTCGACTTACGTATCCTGCCCCTCTGGCCGGTTGAGCACCTGCACGCTCGTTTCATGGTTTGACTTAGGGATACAGAGTTTATTCCCAGTCTAAGCATACGGAGTTCATTCCCGGCATAAGATCGGACCGAACCGAGGGTTTTGGGTGCACATGCTGGGCTCGGGCATGTGCTGGTGTCGCATTTTTTTTTGCCCGAGGCACCATCACCGGAGCATCGCCGGAGAACCTGACCGACGGCATTGGGTGTTCTAGCAATTGGGGGCGGGGGGTGTGCACACATGATGTGCGATGGGTACTGGTACTTGGCCCTTATATTGGCCCCCTATCCCTCATCAAACCTCGAGAACTCAAAACCCCTTAAAGAGCGTTTGAGATTTTTCAGGTTTGCTGCCAGTAGCCATTAAAGTGTATGAAATGGGGACACTTTTTTCAAATGGTCACAAAATCCTGTACACTTCGAGTTTTTTGCCGAATTGTTTTGTGCATGCCAACAAAAATACAAGGATCATGTCTTCCAAGTTTGGGGCCAAAACTCCTGAAAATATTTAAAAAAAATCCCGAACCGTAAAAAGTTTCCAAAATTGTGAAAAATAGAAAACGAGTCGTCTTGCCATGAAACTTCACATGAAAGCCTAAAGGACCAATTGTATGAATTTAGAAGCCATAAAAATGGTATTGGCACTGCAAAAATATGAAGATGTGCCTAAACCCACCTACCACCCTATCGATCCACAGCTTGCGCATCCCGTCTCTCTGGCCGGTATAGTGGCCGCCCGCCCGGTCGTTTCATCGGTTGGCTTAGGCATACAGAGTTCATTCGCAGTCTAAGATCAGACCAGACAGAAGGTTGCGCAGCAAGATCGATAGCACGTAGAGGGGAACCCGGCCAATCCTCAGCTTGCGCATCCTGCCCCTTTGGCCGGCTGAGCGCTCGCACACTCGTTTCATGGGTTGACTTAGGCATATGGAGTTCATTCCCAGTCTAAGCATACAGAGTTCACTCCCAGTGTAAGATCGGACCAGATCGAGGGTTGTGGGTGCACATGCTGGGCTCGGCCATATGCTACTGTCGCATTTCTTTTCGCCCGGGGCACCATCACCAAAGCATCATGGGAGAACTTGACCGACGGCATTTGGGGTTCCGACGATTGGGGGGGCGGGGGGGGTGTGCGCACATGATGTGCGATGGGTGCTGGTACTTGGCCCTTATATTGGTCCCTATCCCTCATCAAACCTTGAGAACTCACACCCCCTTAAAGAGCATTTGAGATTTTACAGGTTTGCTGCCAGTAGCCATTAAAGTGTCTGAAATGGGGACACTTTTTTCAAATGGTCACAAAATCCTGTACACTTCGAGTTTTTAGCTGAATTTTTTGTGCATGCCAAAAGATATACAAGGATCACGTCTACCAAGTTTAGGGCTAAAACTCCTTCAAAAGAATTTTTAAAAAATCTCGAACCGTAAAAACTTTCCAAAATCATGAAAAATAGAAAACGAGTCGTCTTGCCATGAAACTTCACATGAAGGCTTAAGGGACCATTGTATGAATTTACAAGCCATAAAAATGGCATTGGTACGGTAGAAATATGAAGATGTGCCGAAACCCACCTACCAGCCTATCGATCCACGACTTGCGCATCCTACCTCTATGGCCGGCTTAATGCCCGCCCGTCCGCTCATTTCGTCAGTTGGCTTAGGCATACGGAGTTCATTACCAGTCTAAGATTGGACTGAACCAAGGGTTGTGATAGCAGGATCGGTAGCACGCAGAGGGGGACCCGACTGATCCCCGGCTTGCGCATCCTGCCCCTCTGGTCGGCTGAGCGCCCGCACGCTCGTTTCATGGGTTGACTTAGGCATACGGAGTTCATTCCCAGTCTAAGCATACGAAGTTCATTCCCAGTGTAAGATCAGACTAGACCAAAGGTCACGAGTGCACATGCTGGGCTCTAGCATGTGCTGGTGCCACTTTTTCTTTCGCCCTGGGCACCATCATCGGAGCATCACCGGAGAACCTGACCGACGGCATTGGGGGTTCTGACGATTGGGGGGGCGAGGGGGTGTGCGAACATGATGTGCGATGGGTGCTGGTACTTGCCTTTATATTGGCCCCTATCCCTCATCAAACCTCGAGAGCTCACACCCCCTTAAAGAGCATTTGAGATTTTACAGGTTTGCTGCTAGTGGCCATTAAAGTGTATGAAATGGGGACACTTTTTTCAAATTGTCGCAAAATCCAGTACACTTTGAGTTTTTAGCTGAATTGTTTTGTGCATGCCAACAAAAATGCAAGGATCATGTCTACCAAGTTTGGGGCCAAAACTCCTTCTGAAAAAATTTTTAAAAAATCCCGAACCGTAAAAAGTTTCAAAAATCGTGAAAAATAGAAAACAAGTCGTCTTGCCATGAAACTTCACATGAAGACTTATGGGACCATTGTATGAATTTACAAGCCATAAAAATGGCATTGGCATGGCAGAAATATGAAGATGTGCCTAAACCCACCTACCAACCTATCGATCAACGGCTTGCGCAACCCGTCTCTCTAGCCGGAGTAGTGCCCGTCCGCCCGCCCACTTATTTCGTTAGTTGGCTTAGGGATACGGAGTTCATTCCCAGTCTAAGATTAGACCGGACCGAGGGTTGCAGCAGTAGGATCAGCAGCACGCAGAGGGAGACCTGACCGATCCTCGGCTTACGTATCTTGCCCCTCTGGCCGTCCGAGCGCTTGCATGCTTGTTTCGTGGGTTGACTTAGGCATACGGAGTTCATTCCCAGTCTAAGCATACGGAGTTCGTTCCTAGTGTAAGATCAGATCAGACTGAAAGTTACGGGTGCACATGTTGGGCTCAGGCATGTGCTGGTGCCGTATTTTTTTTTGCCTGGGGCACCATCGCCGGAGCATCACCGGAGAACCTGACCGGCGGCATTGGGGGTTTCAGCGATTGGGAGGGGTGTTCGCACATGATGTGCGATGGGTGCTGGTACTTAGCCCTTATATTGGCACCCTATCTCTCATCAAGCCTCAAGAACTCACACCCCTTAAAGAGCATTTAAGATTTTACAGGTTTGCTACCAATAGCAATTAAAGTGTCTAAAATGGGGAAACTTTTTTCAAATGGTCACAAAATCCTGTACACTTCAAGTTTTTAGCTAATTTTTTTGTGCATGCCAAGAAAAATACAAGGATCATGTCTACCAGGTTTCGGTCCAAAACTCCTTCTGAAATAATTTGAAAAAAATCTCGAATCGTATAAAGTTTCAAAAATCGTGAAAAATAGAAAACGAGTCGTCTTGCCATGAAACTTCGCATGAAGGCTTAAGGGACCATTGTATGAATTTAGAAGCCATAAAAATGGCATTGGCACTGCACAAATATGAAGATTTGCTGAAACCCACCTACCACCCTATCGATCCACGACTTGCGTATCCCGCCTCTCTGGCCAGCGTAGTGCCCGCCCGCCCGCTCGTTTCGTCGGTTGGCTTAGGCATACGGAGTTCATTCTCAGTCTAAGATCAGACCAGACTGAGGGTTGCGGTAGCAGGATTCGTAGCATGCAGAGGGGGACCCATTCGATCCCCAGCTTGCGCATCTTGCCCCTCTGGCCTGTTGAGCCCCCGCACGCTCGTTTCATGGGTTGACTTAGGCATGCGGAGTTCATTGCCAGTCTAAGCATACGGAGTTCATTCCCAGTGTAAGATCAGACCAGACTGAGGGTTGCAGGTGAACATGCTGGGCTTAGGCATGTGCTGGTGCCGCATTTTTTTTTTTGCCCGGGGCACCATCACAGGAGCATCGTCGTAGAACTTGACCGACAGCATTGGGGGTTCCGACGATTGGGGGGTGGGGGGGTGTGTGCACATGATGTGCGATGGGTGCTGGTACTTGGCCCTTATATTGGCCCCCCATCCCTCATCAAACCTCAAGAACTCACACCCCCTTAAAGAGCATTTGAGATTTTACAGGTTTGCTGCCAGTAGCCATTAAAGTGTTTCAAATGGGGACACTTTTTTCAAATGGTCACAAAATCCTGTACACTTTGAGTTTTTAGCTGAATTTTTTTATGCATGCCAACAAAAAGACAAGGATCATGTCTATCAAGTTTGGGGCCAAAACTCCTTCTGAAAAAATTTTTAAGAAATCTCGAACACTAAAAAGTTTTGAAAATCGTGAAAAATAGAAAATGACTCGTCTTGCCATGAAACTTCACATGAAGGCTTAAGGGACCATTGTATGAATTTACAATGCATAAAAATGGCATTGGCATGGTAGAAATATGAAGATGTGCCAAAACCCACCTACCACCCTATCGATCCACAGCTTGCACATCCCGCCTCTCTGGTCGGTGTAATGCCTGCCCGCTCGCTCGTTTTATCGGTTGGCTTAGGCATACAAAGTTCATTCCCAGTCTAAGATGGGACCGGACTGAGGGTTGCAGCAGCAGGATCGATAACATGCAGAGGGGGACCCGATCGATCCCCGACTTCCGCATCCTGCCCTTCTGGCCGGCTGAGTGCCCGTACGCTCGTTTTGTGGGTTGACTTAGGCAAACAGAGTTCATTCCCACTATAAGATCGGACCGCACTGAGGGTTACGGGTGCACGTACTAGGCTCGAGCATGTTCTGGTGCCCCATTTTTTTTCGCCCATGGCACCATCGTCAGAGCATCGTCAGAGAACTTGACTTGCGACATTGGGGGTTCCGACGATTAGGGCAGTAGGGAGGGGTGTGCGTACATGATGTGCGATGGGTGCTGGTACTTGGCCGTTATATTGGCCCCCTTTCCCTCATCAAACCTCGAGAAATCACACCCCCTTAAAGAGCATTTGAGATTTTACAGGTTTACGGCCAGTAGCCATTAAAGTGTCTGAAATAGGGACACTTTTTTCAAATGGTCACAAAATCCTGTACACTTCAAGTTTTTAGCTGAATTTTTTTGTGCATGCCAACAAAAATACAAGGATCCCATCTACCAAGTTTGGGGCCGAAAATCCTTCTGAAAAAATTTTGAAAAAATCCCGAATCATTAAAAGTTTCAAAAATCATGAAAAATAGAAAACGAGTCGTCTTGTATGAAACTTCACATGAAGCCTTAAGGGACCATTGTATGAATTTACAAGCCATAAAAATGGCATTGGCATGCCAAAAATATGAAGATGTGCCTAAACCCACCTACCACTTTATCGATCCACGGCTTGCGCATCTCGCCTCTCTGGCCCGCGTAGTGCCCGCCCGCCCGCTCGTTTCGTCGATTGCTTAGGCATACAGAGTTCATTCCCAGTCTAAGATCGGATCGAATTGAGGGTTGTGGTAGCAGGATCTACAGCACGCAGAGGGGGACCCGATCAATCCCCGGCTTGTGCATCCTGCCCCTCTGGTCGACTGAGCGCCCGCACACTCGTTTCATGGGTTAACTTAGGCATACAGAGTTTATTCCCAGTCTAAGCATACGGAGTTCATTCCCAGTGTAAGATTAGATCAGACCGAGGGTTGCGGGTGCACAGGCTAGGCTACAGCATGTGCTGGTGCCCCATTTTTTTTGTTCGAGGCACCATCACCGGAGCATCACCGGAGAACCTGACCAGCGGCGTTGGGGGTTCCGGCGATTGAGGGGCGGGGGGCGGGGGGCGGGGGGTGTGTGCACATGATGTGCGATGGGTGCTGGTACTTGGCCCTTATATTGGCCCTCTATTCCTCATCAGACCTTGAGAACTCGCACCCCCTTAAAGAGCATTTGAGATTTTACAGGTTTGCTGCCAATAGCCATTAAAGTGTCTAAAATAGGGACACTTTTTTCAAATGGTCACAAAATCCTGTACACTTCGAGTTTTTAGCTGAATTTTTTTGTGCATGCCAAAAAAAATACAAGGATCACGTCTACCAAGTTTGGGGCCAAAACTCCTTTTGAAAAATTTTTTAAAAAATCCTGAACCGTAAAAAGTGTCCAAAATCATGAAAAATAGAAAACGAGTCGTCTTGCCATGAAACTTCACATGAAGGCTTAAGGGACCATTGTATGAATTTACAAGGCATAAAAATGGCATTGGCATGGCAGAAATATGAAGATGTGCCTAAACCCACCTACTACCCTATCGATCCATGGCTTGCGCATCCCACCTCTCTGGCCGGTGTAGTACCCGCCTTCCCGCTCGTTTCATCGGTTGGCTTAGGGATATGAAGTTCATTCCTAGTCTAAGATTGCACCGAACCGAGGGTTGTGGTAGGAGGATTGGCGGCACACAGTGGGGGACCCGACCAATCCCTGGTTTGCACATCCTGCCCCTCTGGCCGGCTGAGCGCCCACACGCTTGTTTCGTGGGTTCACATAGGCATACGGAGTTCATTCCCAGTCTAAGCATACGAAGTTCATTCCCAGTGTAAGATCGGACTAGACCAAGGGTTACATGTGCACATGTCAGGCTCAGGCATGTGCTGGTGCTGCATTTTTTTTCGCCTGGGCCACCATCGTCGGAGCATTATCGGAGAACCTGACCGACGGCATTGGGGGTTCCGACGATTTGGGCGGTGGGGAGGGGGGTGTGCGCACATGATGTGCGATGGGTCCTGGTAATTGGCCCTTATATTTTCCCCCTATCACTCATCAAACCCCGAGAACTCACACCCCCTTAAAGAGTATTTGAGATTTTACAGGTTTGCTGCCAGTAGCCATTAAAGTGTCTGAAATGGGGACACTTTTTTCAAATGGTCACAAAATCCTATACACTTCAAGTTTTTAGCTGAATTTTTTGGTGCATGGCAAAAAAAATAAAAGGATCACATCTCCCAAGTTTGGGGCCAAAACTCCTTCTGAAAAAATTTTAAAAAAATCTTAAACCGTAAAAAGTTTCGAAAATCATGAAAAATAAAAAACGGTTCGTCTTGCCATGAAACTTCACATGAAGGCTTAAGGGACCATTGTATGAATTTACAAGCCATAAAAATGGCATTGCCACCGTAGAAATATGAAGATGTGCCTAAACCCACCTACCACCCTATCGATCCACGGCTTGCGTATCTCGCCTCTCGGCTGGCGTAGTGCCCGCCCGCTCGCTCGCTCGTTTTATGGGTTGGTTTAGGCGCACGGAGTTCATTCCTAGTCTAAAATCAGACTGGACCAAGGGTTGCAGCAGCAGGATCAATAGCATGTAGAGGGGGACCCAGCCGATCCCCGACTTGCGCATCCTGCCCCTCTGGCAGGCTGAGCGCCCACACGCTAATTTTATGGGTTGATTTAGGCATACGGAGTTCATTCCTAGTCTAAGCATACGGAGTTCATTCCCAGTGCAAGATCGGACCAGACCGAGGGTTTCGAGTGCACAGGCTGGGCTCGAACATGTGCTGGTGTCGTATTTTTTTCGCTTGGGGCACCATCATCGGAGCATCGTCGGAGAACCTGACCAGTGGTATTGGGGGTTTCGGCGATTGGAGGGCGGGGGGGTGTGCGCACATGATGCGTGATGGGTGCTGGTACTTGGCCCTTGTATTGGCCCCCTATCCCTCATCAAACCTTGAGAACTCACACCCCTTAAAGAGCATTTGAGATTTTACAGGTTTGCTGCCAGTAGCCATTAAAGTGTCTGAAATGGGGACACTTTTTTCAAATGGTCACAAAATCCTGTACACTTTGAGTTTTTAGCTGAATTTTTTTGTGCATGCCAACAAAAATACAAGAATCACGTCTACTAGGTTTCGGGGCCAAAAATCCTTCTGAAAAAATTAAAAAAAATCCCGAACCATAAGAAGTTTCAAAAATCATGAAAAATAGAAAACGAGTCATCTTGCCATGAAACTTCACATGAAGGCTTAAGGGACCATTGTATGAATTTACAAGCCATAAAAATGGCATTGGCATGGTAGAAATATGAAGATGTGCCTAAACCCACTTGTCACCTTATCGATCCATGGTTGCGTATCCCGCCTCTCTGGCTGGCGTAGTGCCCGCCCGCCCGTTCATTTCGTCGGATGGCTTAGGCATACGGAGTTCATTCCCAGTCTAAGATCAGGCCGGACCAAGGGTTGCGGTAGCAAGATTGACCGCACGAAGAGGGGGACCCGACCGATCCCCGACTTGCGCATCTTGCCCCTCTGGCTGGTTGAGCGCCCGTGCGCTCGTTTCATGGGTCGACATAGGCATACGGAGTTCATTCCTAGTCTAAGCATATGAAGTTCATTCCCAGTGTAAGATCGGATTGGACCGAGGCTTGCGGGTGCACATGATGGGCTTGGGCATGTGCTGGTGCCACATTTTTTTCGCCCAGGGCACCACCACCAGGGCATCGCCAGAGAACTTGACTAGCGACATTGGGGGTTCCGGCGATTGGGGGGCGGGGGGTGTGCGCACATGATGTGCGATGGGTGCTGGTACTTGGCCCTTATATTGGCCCCCTATCCCTCATCAAACCTCTAGAACTCACACCCCCTTAAAGAGCATTTGAGATTTTACAGGTTTGTTGCCAGTAGCCATGAAAGTGTCTGAAATGGGGACACTTTTTTCAAATGGTCACAAAATCTTGTACGCTTTGAGTTTTTAGCTGAATGTTTTTGTGCATGCCAAAAAAAATACAACGATCACGTCTACCAAGTTTGAGGGCAAAACTCGTTCTGAAAAAATTTTAAAAAAATCCCAAACCGTAAAAAATTTCAAAAATTGTGAAAAATTGAAAACGAGTTATCTTGCCATGAAACTTCACATGAAGGCTTAAGGGACCATTGTATGAATTTATGAGCCATAAAAATGGCATTGGCACAACAGAAATATGAAGATGTGCCTAAACCCACCTACCACCCTATCGATCCACGGCTTGCGCATCCTGCTTCTCTGGCCGGCGTAGTGCTCGCCCGCACGCTCGTTTCGTCGGTTGGCTTAGGCATACGGAGTTCATTCCCAGTCTAAGATCAGATCGGACCAAGGGTTGCAGCAGCAGGATTGACAGCACACAGGGGGGGACCCGACCGATCCCCGGCTTGTGCATCCTGCCCCTCTAGTCGGCTGAGTGCTCGTACACTCGTTCTGTGGGTTCACTTAGGCATACGGAGTTCATTCCCAGTCTAAGCATAGGGAGTTCATTGCCAGTGTAAGATCAAACCGAACCAGGGGTTGCGGGTGCACATTTTGGCTCAGGCATGTGCTGGTACCGTAGTTTGTTTCGCCCGGGGCACCATCGCTGGAGCATCTCCAGAGAACCTGACCGACGGTATTGGGGTTCTGGCGATTGGAGGGGCGGGGGGTGTGTGAACATGATGTGTGATGGGTGCTGGTACTTGGCCCTGATTTCTCCCTTTATCTCTCATCAAACCTCGAGAACTCACACCCCCTTAAAGAATATTTGAGATTTTACAGGTTTGCTGCTAGTAGCCATTAAAGTGTCTGAAATGGGGACACGTTTTTCAAATGGTCACAAAATCCTATGAACTTTGAGTTTTTAGCTGAATGTTTTTGTGCATGCCAACAAAAATACAAGGATTACGTTTGCCAAGTGTGGGGCTAAAACTCTTTCTGCAAAAATTTTAAAAAAATCTTGAACCGTAAAAAGTTTCCAAAATCGTGAAAAATAAGAAACGAGTCATCTTGCCATGAAACTTCACATGAAGGCTTAAGGGACCATTGTATCAATTTACAAGCCATAAAAATGGCATTGGCATGGCAGAAATATGAAGATATGCCTAAACCCACCTACCACCCTATCGATCGACGGCTTGCGCATCCCGTCTCTCTGGATAGTGCAGCGCCCGCCCGCCCGCTCGTTTCGTCAGTTGGCTTAGGCATACGGAGTTCATTCCCAGTCTAAGATTGGACCGGACCGAGGGTTGTGGCAGTAGGATTAGTAGCACGCATGGGGGGACCCGGTCGATCCCCAGCTTGCGTATCCTACCCCTCTGGCCGGTTGAGTGCCCGTATGCTTGTTTCGTTGGTTGACTTAGGCATACGGAGTTCATTCCTAGTCTAAGCATACGGAGTTCATTCCTAGTGTAAGATCGGACCGGATCGAGGGTTACGGGTGCACATGCTAGGCTCGAGCATTTGCTGGTGTCACATTTGTTTGTTGCTCGGGGCACCATTACTGGAGCATCGTCGGAGAACCTGACCGGTGGCATTGGCATTTCGATGATTGGGGGGGTGAGGGGGGTGTGCGCACATGATGTGCGATGGGTGCTGGTACATGGCCCTTATATTGGGCTCATATCCCTCATCAAACCTTGAGAACTCACACCCCTTAAAGAGGATTTGAGATTTTACAGGTTTGCTGCCAGTAGCCATTAAAGTGTCTAAAAGGGGGACACTTTTTTCAAATGGTCACAAAATCCTGTACACTTTGAGTTTTTAGCTGAATTTTTTTGTGCATGCCAACACAAATACAAGGATCATGTCTACCAAGTTTTGAAAATCGTGAAAAATAGAAAATGGGTCAACTTGCCATGAAACTTCACATGACGGCTTAAGGGTCAATTGTATGAATTTACAAGCCATAAAAATGGCATTGGCATGGCAAAAATATGAAGATGTGCCTAACCCACCTACCACCCTATCGATCCACGGCTTGCGTATCCCGTCTCTCTGGTCGACGTAGTGCCCGCCCATCCGCTCATTTCATCGGTTGGCTTAGCCATACGGAGTTCATTCCCAGTGTAAGATCGAACCGGACCGAGGGTTGCGGCATTAGGATCGGTAGCACACAGAGGGGGACTCGGCCGATCCTCGACTTGCGCATCCTGCCCCTCTGGTCGGCTAAGTGCCCGCACGTCCGTTTCGTGGTTTGACTTCGGCATACGGAGTACATTCCCAGTCTAAGCATACGGAGTTCATTCCCAGTGTAAGATCGGACCGGACCGAGGGTTGCGAGTTCACATGCTGCGCTCAGGCATGTGCTGGTGCCGCAGTTCTTTTCACCTGGGGCACCATCGCCGGGGGATCGCCGGAGAACCTAATCGACAGCATTGGGGTTTTGGTGATTAGGGGGGGTGTGCGCACATGATGTGTGATGGGTGCTGGTACTTGGCCCTTATATTGGCCCCCTATCCCTCATCAAACCTCGAGAACTCACACCCCCTTAAAGAGATTTGAGATTTTACAAGTTTGCTGCCAGTAGCTATTAAAGTGTCTGACATGGAGGCACTTTTTTCAAATGGTCACAAAATCCTGTACACTTCGAGTTTTTAGCTGAATTTTTTTTCCTGCCAACAAAAATACAAGGATCATGTCTACCAAGTGGGGGGCCAAATCTCCTTCTAAAAAAATTTTAAAAAAATCTTGAACCGTAAAAAGTTTTGAAAATCATGAAAAATAGAAAACAAGTCGTCTTGCCATGAAACTTCACATGAAGGCTTAAGGGACCATTTTATGAATTTACAACCCATAAAAAAGGCATTGGTAGGGCAAAAATATGAAGATGTGCGTAAACCCACCTACCACCCTATCGATCCACGGCTTGCACATCTCGCCTCTCTGGCCGGCATAGTCCTCGCCCACCCGCTCGTTTCATCGGTTGGCTTAGGCATACGGAGTTCATACCCAGTCTAAGATCAGATCGAACTGAGGGTTGCGATAGCAGGATCAACAGCAGGCCGACGGGAACCCGGCTGATCCCTGGCTTGCGTATCCTGCCCCTCTGGCCAGCTGAGCGCCCGCACGCTCGTTTTGTGGGTTGACTTAGGCATACGGAGTTCATTCCCAGTCTAAGCATACGGAGTTCATTCCCAGTGTAAGATCAAACCGGACTGAGGGTTGTAGGTGCACATGCTGGGCTCCGGCATGTGCTGGTGCCATATTTTTTTTTTCGCCCGGGACACCATCGCCAGAGCATCACCGGAGAACCTGACCGACGGCATTAGGGTTCCGACGATTGGGGGTGGGGGGTGTGCGCACATGATGTGTGATGGGTGCTGGTACTTGGCCCTGATATTGGCCACTTATCCCTCGTCAAACCTCGACAACTCACACCCCCTTAAAGGCCATTTGAGATTTTACAGGCTTGCTGCTAGTAGCCATTAAAGTGTTTGAAATGGGGACACTTTTCTCAAATGGCGACAAAATCCTATACACTTTGAGTTTTTAGCTGAATGTTTTTGTGCATGCCAACAAAAATACAAGGATTATGTCTACCAAGTTTGGGGCTTTCTGAACAAATTTTAAAAAAATTTTGAATCGTAAAAAGTTTCAAAAATCATGAAAAATAGAAACGAGTCGTCTTGCCATGAAACTTCACATGAAGGCTTAAGGGACCATTGTATGAATTTACAAGCCAGAAAAATGGCATTGGCATGGTAGAAATATGAAGATGTGCCTAAACCCACCTACCACCCTATCGATCCACGGCTTGCACGTTCGACCTATCTGGCCTGCGTAGTGCCCGCCCGCCCACTCGTTTCGTCGATTGGCTTAGGCATACGGAGTTCATTCCCAGTGTAAGATCGAATCGGACCAAGGGTTACGGCATTAGGATCGGCAGCACACAGGGGGGGACCCGGTCGATCCCCGACTTACGCATCCTGCCCCTCTGGCCGACTGAGCGCCCGTACGCTCGTTTTGTGGGTTGACTTAGGCATACGGAGTTCATTCCCAGTCTAAGCATACGGAGTTCATTCCCAGTGTAAGATCGAACCGGACTGAGGGTTGCGGGTGCACATGCTGGGCTTCGGCATGTGCTGGTGCCATATTTGTTTTTTGCCTAGGGCACCATCGCCAGAGCATCACCGGAGAACCTGACCGGCGGCATTAGGGTTCCAACGATTGGGGGGCCGAGGGGCGTGCGCACATGATGTGTGTTGGGTGCTGGTACTTGGCCCTGATATTGGCCCCTTATCCCTATCAAACCTCGACAACTCACAACCCCTTAAAGACCATTTGAGATTTTATAGGTTTGCTGCTAGTAGCCATTAAAGTGTTTGAAATGGGGACACTTTTTTCAAATGGTGACAAAATCCTATACACTTTGAGTTTTTAGCTGAATGTTTTTGTGCATGCCAACAAAAATACAAGGATTATGTCTACCAAGTTTGGGGCCCAAACTCTTTCTGAACAAATTTTAAAAAAATTTTGAACCGTAAAAAGTTTCAAAAATCGTGAAAAATAGAAAACGAGTCGTCTTGCCATGAAACTTCACATGAAGGCTTAAGGGACCATTGTATGAATTTACAAGTCAAAAAAATGGCATTGGCATGGTAGAAATATGAAGATGTGCCTAAACCCACCTACCACCCTATCGATCCACGGCTTGCGCGTTCTACCTCTCTCGCCGGCGTAGTGCCCGCCCGCCTGCTCGTTTCGTCGATTGGCTTAGGCATACGGAGTTCATTCCCAGTGTAAGATCGAATCGGACCAAGGGTTACGGCATTAGGATCGACAGTACACAGGGGGGGACCCGGTCGATCCCCGACTTACGCATCCTGCCCCTCTGGCCGACTGAGCGCCCGTACGCTCGTTTTGTGGGTTGACTTAGGCATACGGAGTTCATTCCCAGTCTAAGCATACGGAGTTCATTCCCAGTGTAAGATTGAACCGGACTGAAGGTTGCGGGTGCACATGCTGGGCTCCGACATGTGCTGGTGCCATATTTTTTTTTCGCCTAGGGCACCATCGCCAGAGCATCGCCGGAGAACCTGACCGGCGGCATTAGGGTTCCAACGATTGGGGGGCCGAGGGGTGTGCGCACATGATGTGTGTTGGGTGCTGGTACTTGGCCCTGATATTGGCCCCTTATCCCTATCAAACCTCGACAACTCACAACCCCTTAAAGACCATTTGAGATTTTACAGGTTTGCTGCTAGTAGCCATTAAAGTGTTTGAAATGGGGACACTTTTTTCAAATGGTGACAAAATCCTATACACTTTGAGTTTTTAGCTGAATGTTTTTGTGCATGCCAACAAAAATACAAGGATTATGTCTACCAAGTTTGGGGCCAAAACTCTTTCTGAACAAATTTTAAAAAAATTTTGAACCGTAAAAAGTTTCAAAAATCGTGAAAAATAGAAAACGAGTCGTCTTGCCATGGAACTTCACATGAAGGCTTAAGGGACCATTGTATGAATTTACAAGTCAGAAAAATGGCATTGGCATGGTAGAAATATGAAGATGTGCCTAAACCCACCTACCACCCTATCGATCCACGGCTTGCGCGTTCTACCTCTCTCGCCGGCGTAGTGCTCGCCCGCCTGCTCGTTTCGTCGATTGGCTTAGGCATACGGAGTTCATTCCCAGTGTAAGATCGAATCGGACCAAGGGTTACAGCATTAGGATCGGCAGCACACAGGGGGGGACCCGGTCGATCCCCGACTTACGCATCCTGCCCCTCTGGCCGACTGAGCGCCCGTACGCTCGTTTTGTGGGTTGACTTAGGCATACGGAGTTCATTCCCAGTCTAAGCATACGGAGTTCATTCCCAGTGTAAGATCAAACCGGACTGAGGGTTGCGGGTGCACATGCTGGGCTCCGACATGTGCTGGTGCCATATTTTTTTTTCGCCTAGGGCACCATCGCCAGAGCATCGCCGGAGAACCTGACCGGCGGCATTAGGGTTCCAACGATTGGGGGGCCGAGGGGTGTGCGCACATGATGTGTGTTGGGTGCTGGTACTTGGCCCTGATATTGGCCCCTTATCCCTATCAAACCTCGACAACTCATAACCCCTTAAAGACCATTTGAGATTTTACAGGTTTGCTGCTAGTAGCCATTAAAGTGTTTGAAATGGGGACACTTTTTTCAAATGGTGACAAAATCCTATACACTTTGAGTTTTTAGCTGAATGTTTTTGTGCATGCCAACAAAAATACAAGGATTATGTCTACCAAGTTTGGGGCCAAAACTCTTTCTGAACAAATTTTAAAAAAATTTTGAACCGTAAAAAGTTTCAAAAATCGTGAAAAATAGAAAACGAGTCGTCTTGCCATGAAACTTCACATGAAGGCTTAAGGGACCATTGTATGAATTTACAAGTCAGAAAAATGGCATTGGCATGGTAGAAATATGAAGATGTGCCTAAACCCACCTACCACCCTATCGATCCACGGCTTGCGCGTTCTACCTCTCTCGCCGGCGTAGTGCCTGCCCGCCTGCTCGTTTCGTCGATTGGCTTAGGCATACGGAGTTCATTCCTAGTGTAAGATTGAACCAGACCAAGGTTTACGGCATTAGGATTGGCAGCACACAGGGGGGACCCGACCGATCCCTGACTTACGCATCCTGCCCCTCTGGCCGGCTGAGCGCCCGCACGCTCGTTTCGTGGGTTGACTTAGGCATACGGAGTTAATTCCCAGTCTAAGCATACGGAGTTCATTCCCAGTGTAAGATCAGACTAGACCAGGGGTTGCAGGTTCACATGCTGGGCTCAGGCATGTGCTGGTGTCGCAGTTCTTTTCGCTCGGGGCACCATCGTCGGGGCATCACCCGAGAACCTGACCGACAGCATTGGGTTTCGACGATTGGGGGTGGTGCGCGCACATGATGTGTGATGGGTGCTGGTACTTGGCCCTTATATTGGCCCCCTATCCCTCATCAAACCTCAAGAACTCACACCCCCTTAAAGAACATTTGAGATTTTACAGGTTTGCTGCCAGTAGCCATTAAAGTATCTGAAATGGGGGCACTTTTTTCAAATGGTTAGAAAATCTTGTACACTTCGAGTTTTTAGCTGAATTTTTTTGTACCTACCAAAAAAAGTACAAGGATCATGTGTACCAAGTGTGGGGCCATATCTCTTTCTAAAAAAATTTTAAAAAAATCTTAAACAGTAAAAAGTTTTAAAAATCGTGAAAAATAGAAAACGAGTCGTCTTGCCCTAAAACATCACATGAAGGCTTAAGGGACCATTGTATGAATTTACAAGCCATAAAAATGGCATTGACATGGCAGAAATATGAAGATGTGCCTAAACCCACCTACCACCCTATCGATCCACGGCTTCCGCATCCCGCCTCTCTGGACGGTGCAGCGCCCGCCCGCCTGCTTGTTTCATCGGTTGGCTTAGGCATACGGAGTTCATTCCCAGTCTAAGATTGGACCAGACCGAGGGTTGCAGCAGGAGGATCAGCAGCACTTAGAGGGGGACCCGATCGATCCCCAGCTTGTGCATCCTACCCCTCTGGCCGGCTGAGCGCCCGCACGTTCGTTTCCTTGGTTGACTTAGGCATACGGAGTTCATTCCTAGTCTAAGCATACGGAGTTCATTCCCAGTGTAAGATCAGACCGGACCGAGGGTTGCAGGTGCATATGCTTGGCTCGAGCATGTGTTGGTGCCGCATTTGTTTTTTGCTCGAGGCACCATCGTCGGAGCATCACCGAAGAACCTGACCGATGGCATTGGGGTTCCGGTGATTGGGCGGGCGGGGGGGGGGTGTGCGCACATGATGTGCGATGGGTGCTGGTACTTGGCCCTTATATTGGCCCCCTATCCCTCATCAAACCTCGAGAACTCACACCCCCTTAAAGAGGATTTGAGACTTTACAGGTTTGCTACCAGTAGCCATTAAAGTGTCTAAAATGGGTACACTTTTTTCAAATGGTCGGAAAATCCTGTACACTTCGAGTTTTTTGTTGAATTTTTTTGTACAATCCAACAAAAATACAAGGATCGTGTCTACCAAGTGTGGGGCCAAAAATCCAACAGAAAAAATTTTAAAAAAATCCCGAACAGTAAAAAGTTTTGAAAATCATGAAGAATAGAAAATGGGTCGTCTTGCCGTGAAACTTCACATGAAGGCTTAAGGGACCATTGTATGAATTTACAAGACATAAAAATGTTATTGGCATGGCAAAAATATGAAGATGTGCCTAAACCCACCTATCACCCTATCGATCCACGGCTTGCGCATCCCGCCTCTCTGGAGGCGTAGTGCCCGCCCGCCCGCTCGTTTTGTCGGTTGGCTTAGGCATACGGAGTTCATTCCCAGTCTAAGATCGAACCAGACCAAGTGTTGCAGCAACAAGATTGATAGCACGTAGGGGGGACCTGGTCGATCCCCGGCTTGCGCATCCTACCCTTCTGGCCAGCTGAGTGCCCGCACGCTCGTTTCGTGGGTTGACTTAGGCATACGGAGTTCATTCCCGGTCTAAGCATACGGAGTTCATTCCCGGTCTAAGCATACGGAGTTCATTCCCAGTGTATTATCAAACCGGATGGGGGGTTGCGGGTGCACATGCTGGGCTCAGGGATTTGCTGGTGCCGCATTTCTTTTTGCCCAAGGCACCATCGCCAGGGTATCACCGGAGAACCTGACCGGCGGCATTGGGGTTTCGGTGATTGGGGGGCAGGGGGTGTGCGCACATGATGTGCGATGGGTACTGGTACTTAGCCCTTATATTGGCACCCTATCCCTCATCAAACCTCGAGAACTCACACCCCCTTGAAGAGCATTTGAGATTTTACAGGTTTGTTGCCAGTAGCCATTAAAGTGTCTGAAATGGGGACACTTTTTTCAAATGGTCACAAAATCTTGTACACTTCGAGTTTTTAGCTGAATTTTTTTGTGCATGCCAAAAAAAATACAAGGATCACGTCTACCAAATGTGGGGCCAAAACTCCTTCTAAAAAAATTTTAAAAAAATCCAAAATCATAAAAAGTTTCAAAAATCATGAAAAATAGAAAATGAGTCGTCTTGCCATGAAACTTCACATGAAGGCTTAAGGGACCATTGTATGAATTTACAAGCCATAAAAATGGCATTGGCACAGTAGAAATATGAAGATTTTCCTAAACCCACCTACCACCCTATTGATCCATGGCTTGTGCATCCCACTTCACTGGCCGACATAGTGCCCGCCTGTCCGCTTATTTCATCGGTTGGCTTAGGCATACAGAGTTCATTCCCAGTCTAAGATCAAACCAGATTGAGGGTTACGGTAGCAAGATTGGTAGCACATAGGGGGGGACCTGACCGATCCCCGACTTACGCATCCTGCCTCTTTGGCCGGTTGAGCGCCCGCACGCTCATTTCGTGGGTTGACTTAGGCATACGGAGATCATTCCCAGTCTAAGCATATGGAGTTCATTCCCAGTGTAAGATCAGATCAGACCTAGGGTTGCGGGTGCACATACTGGGCTCGGGCATGTGCTGGTGTCACATTTTTTTTTCGTCTGGGGCACCATCGTCGGAGCATCGCTGGAGAACCTGACCGACGGATTGGGGTTTCGACGATTGGGGGGCGGTGGGGTGTGCACACATGATGTACGATGGGTGCTGGTACTTGGCCTTTATATTGGCCCCCTATCCCTCATCAAACCTCGAGTACTCACACCCCCTTAAAGAGCATTTGAGATTTTACAGGTTTGCTGCCAGTAGCCATTAAAGTGTCTGAAATGGGGACACTTTTTTTAAATGGTCACAAAATCCTGTACACTTTGAGTTTTTAGCTGAATTTTTTTGTGCATGCCAACACAAATACAAGGATCACGTCTACCAAGTTTGGGGCCAAAAATCCTTCTGAAAAAATTTTAAAAAAATCTTGAATTGTAAAAAGTTGCAAAAATCGTGAAAAATAGAAAACAAGTCGTCTTGCCATGAAAGTTCACATGAAGGCTTAAGGGACCATTTTATGAATTTACATGCCATAAAAATGGCATTGGCATGGCAAAAATATGAAGATGTGCCTAAACCCACCTACCACCTTATCAATCCACGGCTTTCGCATCCCACTTCTCTGGCCGGCGTTGTGCCCGCCTACCCACTCATTTCGTCGGTTGACTTAGGCATACGGAGTTCATTCCCAATCTAAGATTAGACTGGATCGAGGGTTACGACAGTAGGATCGGTAACATGCAGGTGTCACGAGCTCCGACCTTAGACTCAGAATCCGTGCGACCTTAGGCTTGGAATCTCCTCCTTTGTGCCTAAGTTAGCCTAAAACACAATTGTGCGGGCACTAGAACAATGGGAAGTGCTGATTATGCAAGTTAAAGAGAAACAGGATAAGAAGACAAAATTCTGGAAATGCTCTTGTATTCACTGAAACAGAAGTGTTTGATGGTGTACAAATGAGGGTGGAGTAGCCCTCTATTTATAGTTGAGGCTCCAGCTACAACTTAATGGCATATCCTTAGAATAAAGGCTAAAATCATGGGATTACAATCAATTAGGATGCTAACTCCTGATTTTTAGGGTCAACCAAATTTGCCAGGATGCTCTTACCTATTTCCAGAAGCTTCCCTTGCATGTCCAGCACCTTGGACCCTTCTGGATGTGGTGCGGGCAGCTTGTATGCCAGGCCTTGGTCTCACGGGCTAGCCTGCAAGTCGGGCGGGCGTTCTGAGCTCGTTTACTAGGCTTTGCATATAGATACCTGCCAGCACACCAGGTCTGCGGGCCTCAACCTCTGGCTCACCTACTGGTCTGCCTGATGTGCCTGGCATGTCCGCCCAGGGCGTGACATTCTCCCCTACCTAATTGCACAACGCCCTCGTTGCATCTTCTGCATGGTACTACCTGATCTGGTCCTCGAACTGCCATAAGTCCTTTGTTGGTTCCTAGCTCACCTCACTATCTAGAAGTCCCTTCCAGCACACCAAGTACTTATGTCTTGGTTGATAGTTCTTCTGTCTCACCTCTCGATCAGCTATGATGCTGTGGACCTCCTTTTCATATGAAGCCCTTGCTCCCAATGGCGCACACTTTGACTCTGTCCGTCCTAGATCTCCCTCATCCTCATGGAACAGCTTAGGCATGCTCACGTGGAACACCGGGTGTACCCTCAACTTGGGTGGCATATCCAGTTTGTAGGCAACCTTGCCTACCCTCTTGACTATTTGAAAAGGTCCCTCATACCTCCGGACTAGGCCTTTGTGTAGCCCCCTGTGGCGTACAATGGGATGTAGCTTTACCAACACCAAGTCTCCAACCTGGAACTGCACGTCCCGCCTATTTTGGTCTGCCCACTTCTTCGACCTCTTGGTCGCCTTGTGTAGACAAATTCTAGCCAAATTAGTTTGCTCCTGCCATGCCTTGGCAAACTTGTATGCTGCTGGATTCAACCCTGTATAACCTGCAGCAATCAAATTGGGTGTTAGTGGTTGTTGCCCTATCATGACCTCAAATGGGCCTTGGTTTGTTGCCTCGCTCCTTTGCAAGTTGTAGGAAACTGCACAATATCTAGCAGCTTTGGCTAGTCCCTTTGTGTGGCACTCACATAGTGCCTGAGGTAGACCTCCAATAGTTCATTCACTCGTTCTATCTGCCCATTGGTCTGCAGATGCATGCTGGTGGAAAAGTTCAAGTCTGACCCCAATAGCTTGAACAACTCAGTCCAGAACCTGCCCATGAACCACCCGTCCTGACCACTAACAATGGTCCTCGACACTCCCCAGTACTTAACCATGTTCTTCAGGAACAATCGAGCTGCCTCCTCGGCTAGGCACTCCTTGGTTGCTGGAATGAAAATTCCATACTTGGAAAACCTGTCCACCACTACCATGATGCTTCCAAACCCCTCTGTCTTGGGTGGACCGACTATAAAGTCCAGAGAAACACTCTCCCATGGTCACTCTGGCACTGGCAATAGCTTCAAGAGACCCATTAGTTTCTTGAGCTCCACCTTGTCCTGTTGGCACACAAGACAAGTCTTCATATAGGCCTCCACATCGTCCTTCATGTGCGGCCAGTAGTATCGATCCTCGATCAGTGCCAAGGTGCGTTTCACTCTAGGGTGTCCAGCTCACCTTGAATCATGACATTCTTGTAAAACTTCCTTATGGAGCTTCCCGTGCTGCAGCACAAACAGTCTACTGCCCTTGGTGTACAACAAACCATCCTGCAGCCAAAACTGCCTAGTCTTACCTTGTTGGGTGTACTCCATCAAAGCCTTGGCTATAGGATCATGTGCAAGTCCCTCCTTGATGCATGGCACCTGTGACCCCTCTGGTTGGCTAATGGCAGCAAGGTTAGCCTTCCTGCTTAGGGCGTCTGCCACTAGGTTTGCCCGTCCTGGCTTGTACTCCATTTAGAAATCAAATTCTGTAAGAAAATCTTGCGATCTCGCCTGCTTGGGGGATAGCTTCTTCTGCGTCTAGAAGTAGCTGGTCGCCACATTATCCATCCTCACCATGAACCTCGACCCCAATAGGTAATGGCGCCAAGTGCGCAAGCAGTGCACCACTGCAGTTATCTCCTTTTTTTAGACTGTGTACTTGCATTTAGTCTCATTCAGCTTCAACACACCTTCTATGGCAAAGTCTGATGCATCTATATGCACCTCATACAGCTTGGCATGGTCTGGCAAGGCCAAGACTGGCTCCTCGATCACAGCCCGCTTTAACTTGTCATAGGCTTCCTAGCACCCTACGCTCCACTCCCATGCTCTCCCTTTCTTGAGCAAGTCAGTCAATGGCGTGGCTATTGCTGAGTGACCTTTGATGAAGTGCCTGTAGTAGTTAACCAGCCCAAGGAATGATCTCAACTCAGTGACCTTGGCTGGCGGTTACCACTCCAGGATGGCAGGTATCTTGCCTTCATCCATGCGTATCCTGCCACCTCCCACTATGTGGCCTAGGAACGGGATCTCCTGCTGGGTGAATGAGCAGTTCTCCCTCTTGACAAATAGCTTGTGTGCCCACAACACCTTAAACACCTGTCTCAAGTGGTCTACATGCACTCCCAAAGTCTAGCTGTAGATCACAATGTCATCCAAATAAACCACAACAAACCGATCAAAGAATGACTAAAGTACCTTGTTCATAAGGGTGCAAAATGTTGCTGGGGCATTCGTGAGTTCGAAAGGCATCACCAAGAACTCATACGAACCATACTGAGTGACACATGCTGTCTTTGGCTCATCTCCCTCTGCGATCTTGATTTGATAGTAGCCTGACCTCAAATCTAGCTTGGTGAACCACTTTGGCTCCCAAGTTGATCGAACAAGTCCGCAATGAGTGGGATGGGGTACTTGTTCTTGATGGTCAGGTTGTTCAAGGCCCAGTAGTCTATGCACAGCTACAACGACCCATCATGCTTGTGCTGGAATAGAACCGGTGCACTATAGGGTGCCTTCGATGGCCTGATGAAGCCAGTATCAACTAACTCCTTGAGCTGCTTCCTTAACTCCTCTAACTCTGGTGGAGACATTCGGTAAGGGGCTCTGGCTGGTGGCTTGGCCTCGGACACCAACTCGATCTTATGGTCCACCTCCCTCTTCGGTGGTAGCTTGCTAGGTAGCTTTCTGGGCATCACATCACTAAAGGTCTTCAGCACCTTTAGCACCTCTAAGGGTGACTCGATCTCTTTCTCCCTTGGCTCATCATATTTCAGGGCTACCAAGAAGGTGTCTTCTTGTCTGCTTATCGCCTTGGCAAATTGGATGGCTGACACCACCCGTGACCCAACTCTAGACCCTCTTCTCAATGGCATTAGACATTGGCACCGTGCATCCAAGATGCAAACATAATCGGTAAAAGGCACAAGGAGGGCGTTAATCCGAACAAGGAAATCTAACCCAATCACAAACTCATAGTCGTCAAGGGGTATTACCTCAATGGTCTCCTTGCCTTTCCAGTCTCCAAGTTGCAACTCCACTCCCCGTGCTACTCCAATGGCTGGAACTTCCTTAGAGTTCACTGTTTTAATGGTACCAGTCCCTTTCTGCACTTTTAGTTCGAGCTTTTGGGCTCCATCACCTGAAATAAAAAGATGTGAGGCACCTATATCCACCAGTGTGCTCACCTTCTGACCCGGAACCATCAGATCCGCAAACATCAAGCCCTTTGGCTTACGGCTCCCCTTACTCTGGATAGCATTGAGCACCAACAACCCAAGCTTTGTTGCCCCTGACTCTAGCTTCTCGTCAGACTCCTTGTCTACAGCAGCCAGCTTGCCCTTCTGAGGGTAATTGCATGCTATGTGGCTCCCTCCACATAGGTAGCATGCTAGTGGCTCTCGGTCTTCTTTTACTTTCCACTTGTCTGCTGGTGGCTTCCTCTCGCCATCTTTGGTTGAACGGTCTCAGTCTCCATCCTTGGACTCTCAGTCACGGTCCTTCCCCTTAGACTGTTTCTTCTGGTCCCTATTGTCCCTACCCTTACCCTTGGGCTTGGAAGACTCGAACTTGTTCAGAGGCTTGAACTCTATCAAGGCCTCGACAGTAGTCATGGCTTTAGCCAAGTCATGAACTCCTCACCTTTGTAGTTCATGCTTCACCCACGGCTTCAGCCCATCCACGAAAGCAAAGAATGCATCCTTCTCACCTAGATCTGAGAGATGTAGCATCAGTTCAGAGAATTTCTGGACATACTCCCTTATGTCCCCTTGCTGGCTCAACCTACGTAACTTTGCCTGTGCCTCATCATCGACATACTCCGGGTAAAATTATTCTCTGAACTCCTTTTGGAACTTTGCCCAGGTTCCAATCTTGGCGCTCCCACGCCTGACATCATCACACCTGCACCTCCACCACAATAAGGCTACATCAGTGAGATACATAGTAGCGGTGCTTACCTTTATCGCCTTGTCTTGCATGTCCATGGCCTAAAAGTACTACTTCATACCCCAAAGGTAGTTGTCTACTTCCTTTGCCGCCCTAGTCCCCTTAAACTCCTTAGGCTTGGGGATATCCAATCTGGATTTGGACACTCCAGCAAACATGTCATTCCCAATGGCAGTCTTGCAAGTAACGAGCTCACTGGTAAGCTCTTCCATGGCCTCCATGCCATCGCGTAAGGTCCGCACTTCAGCCTCCAGGGTCTGGTTCTTTTTGGTGAACACGTCCAAGCCTTTGTTGAGAGCAGCTTCTAGCTCACTTTGGATCTCCTCCCCCATGGAGTCTAGCGATGCAATGTGAGTCTCTACTTCCTCAAGCTTCTCCCCCATGTCACCTATGGTCACCTCCACCTTGGCCAGCCTACCGTCCATGGTAGACCAGATATCTCTAGAACTGGCTTTCTTGCCTCTTCCCCGGCCATGCTCCTGGGCCTCTGGTTGTTGGCTAGCAACGTCGCTTTGGGATGCCATCTCCTCAATCACGATCTAACCTGCACAACACAAACACGCAGAATTGAACTTGCTCTGATACCAACTGTCACGGGCTCCGACCTTAGACTCAGAATCCGTGCGGCTTTAGGCTTGGAATCTCTTCTTTTGTGCCTAAGTCAGCCTAAAACACAAGCGTGCGGGAACAAGCACAATGGGCAGGGCTGATTACGCAAGTTAAAGAGAAATAGATAAGAAGACAAAATTCTGGAAATGCTCTTGTATTCACTGAAACAGAAGTGTTTGATGGTGTACAAATGAGGGTGGAGCAGCCCTCTATTTATACTTGAGGCTCAAGCTACAACTTAATGGCATATCCCTAGAATAAAGGCCAAAATCATGGGATTACAATCAATCAGGATGCTAACTCCTGATTTTCAGGGTCAACCAAATCTGCCAAGATGCTCCTGCCTATTTCCAGAAGCTTCCCTTGCGTGTCAAGCACTTTGGGCCCTTCTGAATGTGGTGTGGGCAGCTTGCATGCCAGGCCTTGGTCTCACGGGCATATGGAGTTCATTCCCAATCTAAGCATATGGAGTTCATTTCCAGTGTAAGATTGGATCGGACTGAGGGTTGCGGGTGCACATGTTGGGCTCGAGCATGTGCTCGTGCCATATTTTTCTTCACCTAGGGCACCATCGTCAGAGCATCGTCGGAGAACCTGATCGGCAGCATTGGGGTTCCGACGATTGGGGGGTGGGAGGGTGTGCGCACATGATGTGCGATGGGTGCTGGTACTTGGCCCTTATATTGGTCCCCTATCCCTCATCAAACCTCGACAACTCACACCCCCTTAAAGAGCATTTGAGATTTTATAGGTTTGCTGCCAGTAGCCATTAAAGTGTCTGAAATGGGGACATTTTTTTCAAATGGTCACAAAATCCTGTACAATTTGAGTTTTTAGCTGAATTTTTTTGTGCATGCCAACAAAAATACAAGGATCATGTCTACCAAGTTTGGGGCCAAAACTCCTTGCGAAAAAATTTTAAAAAAATCACGAATCGTAAAAAGTTTTAAAAATCATGAAAAATAGAAAACGAGTCATCTTGCCATGAAACTTCACATGAAGGCTTAAGGGACCATTGTAAGAATTTACAAGCCATAAAAATGGCATTGGCATGGCAAAAATATGAAGATGTTCCTAAACCCACCTACCACCCTATTGATCCACGGCTTGCGCATCCCGCCTCTCTGGCCGGCTAGTGCCTGCCCACCCACTCGTTTCGTCGGTTGGTTGAGGTAGACGAAGTTCATTCCCAGTTTAAGATCAGACCGGATCAAGGGTTCCGGCAGCAGGATTAGCAGCACACAAGGGGGGACCCAACCGATCCCCGGCTTGCACATCCTGCCCCTCTGGCCGGCTGAGCGCCCGTACGCTCGTTTCGTGGGTTGACTTAGGCATACGGAGTTCATTCCCAATCTAAGCATACGGAGTTCATTCCCAATGTAAGATCAGACTGAACTGAGGGTTGCAAGTGCACATGCTGGGCTCGGGCATGTGCTGGTGCCGCATTTTTTTCACCCAGGGCACTATCGTCGGAGCATCGCCTGAGAACCTGACCGACGGCATTGGGGTTCCAGTGATTGGGGGGGCGGGGGGGGTGTGCGCACATGATGTGCAATGGGTGCTGGTACTTGGCCCTTATATTGGCCCCCTATCCCTCATCAAACCTCAAGAACTCACACCCCCTTAAAGAGCATTTGAGATTTTACAAGCTTGCTGCTAGTATCCGTTAAAGTGTTTGAAATGGGGACACTTTTTTCAAATGGTCAGAAAATCCTGTACACTTCGAGTTTTTAGCTAAATTTTTTTGGGCATGCCGACAAAAATACAAGGATCACGTCTACCAAGTTTGGGGCCAAAACTCCTTTTGAAAAAATTTAAAAAACATCCTGAACCATAAAAAGTTTCAAAAATCATGAAAAGTAGAAAACGAGTCATCTTGCCATGAAACTTCACATGAGGGCTTAAGGGACCATTGTATGAATTCACAAGTCATAAAAAAGGCATTGGCATGGCAAAAATATGAAGATGTGCCTAAACCCACCTACCACCCTATCGATCCACGGCTCGCACATCCCGCCTCTCTGGCCGACGTAGTGCCTGCCCGCCAGCTCGTTTCATCGGATGGCTTAGGCATACGGAGTTCATTCCCAGTCTAAGATTAGATTGGACCAAAGGTTGTGACAGTAGGATCAGTAGCACGCAGTGGGGGACCCGACCGATCCCCGACTTGCGGATCCTGCCCCTCTGATCGGCTGAGCGCCCGCACGCTCATTTCATTGGTTGACTTAGGCATACGGAGTTCATTCCCAGTGTAAGATCGGATCGGACCGAGGGTTACGGGTGCACATGCTGGGCAAGGGTATGTACTGGTGCCGCATTTTTTTTTGCTCGGGGCACCATCACCAGAGCATCGTCGGAGAACTTGACCGGCGGCATTAAGGGTTCCAGTGATGATTGGGGGGCGGGGGGGTGTGCGCACATGATGTGCGATGGGTGCTGGTACTTGGCCCTTTATTGGCCCCCTATCCCTCATCAAACCTTGAGAACTCACACCCCCTTAAAGAGCATTTGAGATTTTGCAGGTTTGTTGCCAGTAGCCATTAAAGTGTCTGAAATGGGGATACTTTTTTCAAATGGTCACAAAATCCTATACACTTCGAGTTTTTAGCTGAATTTTTTTGTGCATGCCAAAAAAAATACAAGGATCATGTCTACGAAGTTTGGGGCCAAAACCCCTTCTGAAAAAATTTTAAAAAAATCCCAAACCGTAAAAAGTTTCAAAAATCGTGAAAAATAGAAAATGAGTCATCTTGCCATGAAACTTCACCTGAAGGCTTAAGGGACCATTGTATGAATTTACAAGCCATAAAAATGGCATTGGAATGGTAGAAATATGAAGATGTGCCTAAACCCACCTACCACCCTATCGATCCACGGCTTGAAATTCCCGCCTCTTTGGCGGGCGTAGTGCCCGCCCGCCCGCTCGTTTCGTCAGTTGGCTTAGGCATACGAAGTTCATTCCCAGTCTAAGATCAGACCGAACCGAGGGTTGCAGTAGTAGGATCAATAGCATGCAGTAGGGGACCCAGTCAATCCCCGACTTACGCATCCTACCCCTCTGGCCGACAGAGCGCCCGCACGCTCATTTCGTTGGTTGACTTAGGCATACGGAGTTCATTCCCAATCTAAGCATATGGAGTTCATTCCCAGTGCAAGATCGGATCGGACCAAGGGTTGTGGGTGCACATGTTGGGCTCGAGCAAGTGCTGGTGCCGTATTTTTTTTCGCCTGGGAAACCATCGCCGGGGCATCATCGGAGAACCTGAGTTGCGGCATTGGGGGTTCCGACGATTGGGGGGTCGGGGGGTGTGCGCACATGATGTGCGATTGGTGCTGGTATTTGGCCCTTATATTGGCCCCCTATCCCTCATCAAACCTCAAGAACTCACACCCCCTTAAAGAGCATTTGAGATTTTATAGGTTTGCTGCCAGTAGCCATTAAAGTGTCTGAAGTGGGGACACTTTTTTCAAACGGTCACAAAATCCTGTTCACTTCTAGTTTTTACCTGAATTTTTTTATGCATGCCAAAAAAAATACAAGGATCACATCTACGAAGTTTGGGGCCAAAACCCCTTCTGAAAAAATTTAAAAAAAATCCTGAACCGTAAAAAGTTTCAAAAATCGTGAAAAATAGAAAACGAGTCATCTTGCCATGAAACTTCACATGAAGGCTTAAAGGACCGTTGTATGAATTTACAAGCCATAAAAATGACATTGGCATGGCAGAAATATGAAGATGTGCCTAAACCCACCTACCACCCTATCGATCCAGGGCTTGCGCATCTCGCTTCTCTGGCCGGCGTAGTGCCCGCCTACCCGCTCGTTTCATCGGTTGGCTTAGGCATACGGAGTTCATTCCCTGTCTAAGATCAGACCAGACCGAGGGTTGTGGCAGCAGGATTGGTAGCACATAGTGGGGGACCCGATCGATCCCCGACTTGCACATCCTGCACCTCTGGCCGGTTGAGCGCCCGCACGATCATTTCGTTGGTTGACTTAGGCATATGGAGTTCTTTCCCAATCTAAGCATACGGAGTTCATTCCCAGTGTAAGATCAGATCGGACCGAGGGTTGCGGGTGCATATGCTAGGCTCAGGCGTGTGCTTGTACCGCATTTTTTCACCCTGGGCACCATCGTCGGAGCATCACCGGAGAACCTGACTGGCGATATTGGGGTTCCGGCTATTGCGGGGGCGGGCGGTGTTCGCACATGATGTGCGATGGGTGCTGGTACTTGGCCCTTATATTGGCCCACTATCCCTCATCAAACCTTGAGAACTCACACCCCCTTAAAGAGCATTTGGGATTTTACAGGTTTGCTGCCAGTAGCCATTAAAGTGTCAGAAATGGTGACACTTTTTTCAAATGGTCATAAAATCCTGTACACTACAAGTTTTTAGCTGAATTTTTTTGTGCATGCCAACAAAAATACAAGGATCACGCCTACCAAGTTTGGGGCCAAAAATCCTTCTACAAAAATATTAAAAAAATCTTGAACCGTAAAAAGTTTCAAAAATCATGAAAAATAGAAAACGAGTCGTCTTGCCATGAAACTTCACATGAAGGCTTAAGGGACCATTGTATGAATTTACAAGCCATAAAAATGGCATTGGCATGGCAGAAATATGAAGATGTGCCTAAACCAACCTACCACCCTATCGATCCACGGCTTGCGCATCCAGCCTCACTGGCCAGTGTAGTGCCCGCCCGCTCATTTCGTCGGTTGGCTTAGGCATACGGAGTTCATTCCCAGTCTAAGATCGGACTAGATTGAGGGTTATGGTAGTGGGATCGGTAGCATGCAAGGGGAACCTGGCAGATCCTTGGCTTGCGTATCTTGCCCCACTGGCTGGTTGATCGCCCGCACGCTCATTTCGTGGGTTGACTTAGGCATACGGAGTCCATTCCCAGTCTAAGCATACGGAGTTCATTCCCAATCTAAGCATACGGAGTTCATTCCCAGTGTGAGATCGGATCGGACCGAGGGTTGCGGATGCACATGCTGGGCTCGGGCATGTGCTTGTTCCGCATTTTTTTTCACCCAAAGCACCATCACCCTTAGCATTGCCAGAGAACCTGTCCGGCGGCATTGGGGTTTTGGCGATTAGGGGGGCGGGGGGGTGTGCACACATGATGTGCGATGGGTGCTGGTAGTTGGCCCTTATATTGGCCCCCTATCCCTCATCAAACCTTGAGAACTCACACCCCCTTAAAGAGCATTTGAGATTTTACATGTTTGCTGCCAGTAGCCATTAAAGTGTCTGAAGTGGGGACACTTTTTTCAAATGGTCACAAAATCCTGTACACTTTGAGTTTTTAGCTGAAGTTTTTTGTGCATGCCAAAAAAAAAATAAGGATCTTGTCTACCAAGTTTGGGGCTAAAGCCCCTTCTGAAAATATTTTAAAAAAATCCCAAACCGTAAAAAGTTTCAAAAATCATGAAAAATAGAAAACGAGTCGTCTTGCCATGAAACTTCACATGAAGGCTTAAAGGACCATTGTGTGTATTTACAAGCCATAAAAATGGCATTGGCATGGCAGAAATATGAAGATGTGCCTAAACCCACCTACCACCCTATCGATCCAGGGCTTGCGCATCTCGCTTCTCTGGTCGACGTAGTGCCGGCCTACCCGCTCATTTCGTCGGTTGGCTTAGGCATACAGAGTTCATTACCTATCTAAGATCAGACTAGACCGAGGGTTGTGGCAGTAGGATCGATAGCACGTAGTGGGGGACCCGGTCGATCCCCGACTTGCGCATTCTGCACCTCTGGCCGGCTGAGCGCCCGCACGCTCATTTCGTTGGTTGACTTAGGCATATGGAGTTCTTTCCCAATCTAAGCATACGTTGTTCATTCCCAGTGTAAGATCGGATCGGACCGAGGGTTGCGGGTGCACATGCTAGGCTTAGGCATGTGCTTGTACCGCATTTTTTCACCTGGGGCACCATCGTCGGAGCATCACCGGAGAACCTGACTGGCAACATTAGCGTTCCGGCTATTGCGGGGGCGGGGGGCGTTCGCACATGATGTGCGATGGGTGCTGGTACTTGGCTCTTATATTGGCCCCCTATCCCTCATCAAACCTCGAGAACTCACACCCCCTTAAAGAGCATTTGGGATTTTATAGGTTTGCTGCCATAGCCATTATAGTGTCTGAAATGGGGACACTTTTTTCAAATGGTCATAAAATCCTGTACACTACGAGTTTTTAGCTGAATTTCTCTTTGCATGCCAAAAAAAATACAAGGATCACGCCTACCAAGTTTGGGGCCAAAAATCCTTCTGCAAAAATATTAAAAAAATCTTGAACCGTAAAAAGTTTCAAAAATCGTGAAAAATAGAAAATGAGTCATCTTGCCATGAAACTTCACATGAAGGCTTAAGGGACCATTGTATGAATTTACAAGCCATAAAAATGGCATTGGCATGGCAGAAATATGAAGATGTGCCTAAACCAACCTACCACCCTATCGATCCACGACTTGCGCATCCAGTCTCACTGGCCAGTATAGTGCCCGCCCGCTCATTTCGTCGGTTGGCTTAGGCATACGGAGTTCATTCCCAATCTAAGATCGGACTAGATTAAAGGTTACGGTAGCAGGATCAGTAGCATGCAAGGGGGACCTGGCAGATCCTCGGCTTGCGTATCTTGCCCCACTGGCTGGTTGATCGCCCGCACGCTCATTTCGTGGGTTGACTTAGGCATACGAAGTCCATTCCCAGTCTAAGCATATGGAGTTCATTCCCAATCTAAGCATACGGAGTCCATTCCCAGTGTAAGATCGGATCGGACCGAGGGTTGTGGATAGACATGCTGGGCTCGGGCATGTGCTTGTTTCGTAGTTTTTTCACCCGAAGCACCATCACCCTTAGCATCGCCGGAGAACCTGTCCGGCGGCATTGGGGTTCTGGCGATTAGAGGGGGCGGGGGGGTGTGCGCACATGATGTGTGATGGGTGCTGGTACTTGGCCCTTATATTGGCCCCCTATCCCTCATCAAACCTCGAGAACTCACACCCCCTTAAAGAGCATTTGAGATTTTACATGTTTGCTGCCAGTAGCTATTGAAGTGTCTAAAATGGGGACACTTTTTTCAAATGGTCACAAAATCTTGTACACTTCGAGTTTTTAGCTGAAGTTTTTTGTGCATACCAAAAAAAAAATAAGGATCATGTCTACCAAGTTTGGGGCTAAAACCCCTTCTGAAAATATTTTAAAAGAATCCCGAACCGTAAAAAGTTTCAAAAATCATGAAAAATAGAAAACGAGTCGTCTTGCCATGAAACTTCACATGAAGGCTTAAGGGACCATTGTATGTATTTACAAGCCATAAAAATGGCATGGGCATGGCAGAAATATGAAGATGTGCCTAAACCCACCTACCACCCTATCGATCCACGGCTTGCGCATCCTGCCTCTCTGGCCGGCGTAGTGCCCACCTGTCCGCTCGTTTCGTCAGTTTGCTTAGGCATATGGAGTTCATTCCCAGTCAAAGATTGGACCGGACTGAGGGTTACAGCAGCAAGATCGGCAGCACAAAGAAGGGGACCTGACCGATCCCTGGCTTGTGCATCCTGCCCCTCTGGCCGACTGAGTGCCCGTACGCTTGTTTCGTGCGTTGACTTAGGCATACGGAGTTCATTCCCAGTCTAAGCTTATGGAGTTCATTCCCAGTGTAAAATTGGACTGGACCGAGGGTTACGGGTGCACATGTTGGGCTCGGGTATGTGCTGGTGCTGCATTTTTTTTTGTCGGGGCACCATTGCCGGAGCATCGTCGGAGAACCTGACCGATGGCATTGGGGGTTCCGACGATTGGGGGGACGGGGGGTGTGCACCCAAGATGTGCGATGGATGCTGGTACTTGGCCCTTATATTGGCCCCCTATCCTTCATCAAACCTCGAGAACTCACACCCCCTTAAGGAGCATTTGAGATTTTGCAGGTTTGCTGCCAATAGCCATTAAAGTGTCTGAAATGGGGACACTTTTTTCAAATGGTCACAAAATCCTGTAGACTTCGAGTTTATAGCTGAATTTTTTTTTGCATGCCAAAAAAAAATACAAGGATCACATCTACCAAGTTTGGGGCCAAAACTCCTTCTGAAAAAATTTTAAAAAAATCCCAAACCGTTAAAAGTTTTAAAAATCGTGAAAAATAGAAAACGGGTTGTCTTGCCATGAAACTTCACATGAAGGCTTAAGGGACCATTGGATGAATTTACAAGCCATAAAAATGGCAATTGCATGGCAAAAATATGAAGATGTGCCTAAACCCAGCTACCACCCTATCGATCCACGGCTTGTGCATCCCATCTCTCTGGCTGGTGTAGTGCCCGCCCACCCGCTCATTTCATCGGTTGGCTTAGGCATACGAGTTCATTCCCAGTCTAAGATTAGACCAGACCTAGGGTTGCAGTAGCAGGATTGACAAAACAAAGGGGGGGACCCGATCGATCCCCGGTTGCGCATCTTACCCCTCTGGTCGGCTGAGCGCCCACACGTTCGTTTTTTCGGTTGACTTAGGCATACGGAGTTCATTCTCAGTATAAGCATACGAAGTTCATTCCCAGTGTAAGATTGGACCAGACTGAGGCTTGCGGGTGCACATGCTAGGCTCGAGCATGTGCTGGTGCTGCATTTTTTTTCGCCCGGGGATCGCCGGAGAACCTGACCGACGGCATTGGAGTTCCGTCGATTGGGGGGCGGGGGGGTGTGCGGACATGATGTGTGATGGGTGCTGGTACTTGGCCCTTATATTGGCCCCTTATCCCTAATCAAACCTCCAGAACTCACACCCCCTTAAAGGGCATTTGAGATTTTACAGGTTTTCTGCCAGTAGCCATTAAAGTGTCTGAAATGGGGACACTTTTTTCAAGTGGTCACAAAATCCTGTACACTTCGAGTTTTTAGCTAAAATTTTTTGTGCATACCAAAAAAAATACAAGGATCACGTCTACCAAGTTTGGGGCCAAAAATCATTCTGAAAAAATTTTAAAAAAATCTCGAACCGTAAAAAGTTTTGAAAATCATGAAAAAGAGAAAACGAGTCGTCTTGCCATGAAACTTCACATGAAGGCTTAAGGGACCATTGTATGAATTTACAAGCCATAAAAATGGCATTGGCATGGCAGAAATATGAAGATGTGCCTAAACCCACCTACCACCCTACTGATCCACGGCTTGCGCATCCCGCCTCTCTGGCCGGCGTTGTGCCCGCCCGCCTGCTCGTTTCATCGGTTGGCTTAGGCATACGGAGTTCATTCATAGTCTAAGATTAGACCAGACCAAATGTTGTGGAAGCAGGATCAACAGCACGTAGGGGGACCTGACCGATCCCCGGCTTGCGCATCCTGCTCCTCTGGCCAGCTGAACACCCGCACGCCCATTTCGTGGGTTGACTTACGCATACGGAGTTCATTCCCAGTGTAAGATCAGACTGGACCAAGGGTTGCGGGTGCAGATGCTGGGCTCGGGCATGTGTTGGTGTTGCATTTTTTTTTCGCCCGAGGCACCATCGTCGGAGAATCACCGGAGAACCTGACCGACGGCATTACAGTTTCGATGATTGGGGGGGCGGGGGGTGTGCGCACATGATGCACGATGGGTGCAGGTACTTGGCCCTTATATTGGCCCCCTATCCCTCATCAAACCTCAAGAACTCACACCCCCTTAAAGAGCATTTGAGATTTTACAAGTTTGCTGCCAGTAGGCATTAAAGTGTCTGAAATGGGGACACTTTTTTCTAATGGTCACAAAATCCTGTACGCTTCGAGTTTTGAGCTGACTTTTTTTGTGCATGGCAAAAAAAATACAAGGATCATGTCTATCAACTTTGGGGCCAAAACCCCTTTGGAAAAAATTTGAAAAAAATCCTGAACCGTAAAAAGTTTCAAAAATCATGAAAAATAGAAAACGAGTCGTCTTGCCGTGAAACTTCACATGACGGCCTAAGGGACCATTGTATGAATTTACAAGCCATAAAAGTGGCATTGGCATGGCAAAAATATGAATATGTGCCTAAACCCACCTACCACCGTATCGATCCACGACTTGTGCATCCCGCCTCTCTGGCCGGCGTAGTGCCCGCCCGTCCACTTATTTCGTCGGTTGGCTTAGGCATACGGAGTTCAATCCTAGTCTAATATCAGACCGGATCGAGGGTTGTGGTAGCAGGACTGGAAGCACACAGGGGGGGACCCGACCGATCCCCGGCTAGTGCATCCTACCCCTTTGGCCGGCTGAGCACCGCACGCTCGTTTCGTGGGTTAACTTAGGCATACAGAGTTCATTTCCAGTCTAAGCATATGGAGTTCATTCCCAGTGTAAGATCAGATCAGATCGAGGGTTGCGGCTGCACATGTTGGGCTCAGGAATGTGCTGGTGCCACATTTTTTTTCGCCCGGGGCACCATCATCGGAGCATCACCGGAGAACCTGACCGACGACATTGGGGTTCCGACGATTCGGGGGGTAGAAGGGGTGTGCGCACATGATGTGCGATGGGTGCTGGTACTTGGCCCTTATATTGGCCCCCTATCCCTCATCAAACCTCGAGAACTCACACCCCTTAAAGAGCATTTGAGATTTTACAGGTTTGCTGCCAGTAGCCATTAAAGTGTCTGAAATGGGGACACTTTTTTTAAATAGTCACAAAATCCTGTACAATTCGAGTTTTTAGCTAAATTGTTTTGTGCATGCCAACAAAAATACAAGGATCACATCTACCAAGTTTGGGGCCAAAACTCCTTCTGAAAAAACTTTAAAAAAATCTCGAACCATAAAAAGTTTCAAAAATTGTGAAAAATAGAAAACGTGTCGTCTTGCCATGAAACTTCACATGAAGGCTTAAGGGACCATTGTATGAATCTACAAGCCATAAAAATGGCATTGGCATGGCAGAAATATGAAGATGTGTGTAAACCCACCTACCACCCTATCGATCCACGGCTTGCGCATCTCGTCTCTCTGGCCGACGTAATGCCCACCCTCCTGCTCGTTTCGTCAGTTGGCTTAGGCATACGGAGTTCATTCCTAGTCTAAGATCAGACCAGACTGAGGGTTACAGTAGTAGGATCGGTAGCATGCAGGTGTCACGGGGTCTGACCTTAGACTCAGAATCCGTGCGGCCTTAGGCTTGGAATCTCCTCCTTTGTGCCTAAGTCAGCCTAAAACACAAGCATGCGAGCACTAGAACAATGGGTAGGGCTGATTACGCAAGTTAAAGAGAAACAGGATAAGAAAATAGAATTCTGGAAATGCTCTTGTATTCACTAAAATGGAAGTGTTTGATCGTGTACAAATGAGGGTGGAGTAGCCCTCTATTTATAGTTGAGGCTCCAACTACAACTTAATGGCATATCCCTAGAATAAAGGCTAAAATCATGGGATTACAATCAATCAGGATGCTAACTCCTAATTTTTAGGGTCAACCAAATCTGCTAGGATGCTCCTACTCATTTCCAGAAGCTTCCCTTGCGTGTCCAGCACCTTGGACCCTTTTGGATGTGATGCGGGTAGCTTGTATGCCAAGCCTTGGTCTCACGGGCTGGCCTCCAAGTCGGGCAGGCGTTCTAAGCTCGTTTGCTAGGCTTTGCGCACAGATACTACACGCTTGGTTTACGGGGCCTCAACCTCTGGCTCGCCTGCTGGTCTGCCTAATATGCCTGGTATGTTCACCCAGGGCGTGACATTCTCCCTCACCTGATTGCGTAATGCCCTCGTTGCATCTTTTGCATGGTACTGCCTGATCTGGTCCTCGAACTGCCATAAGTCCTATGCTAGTTCCCAGCTCGCCTCACTATTTGGAAGTCCCTTCTAGCGCACCAAGTACTCATGTCTTGGTTGATAGTTCTTCCGTCTCACCTCCCGATCAGCTATGAGGCTATGGACCTCCTTCTCATATGAGGCCCTTGCTCCCAATGGCACACACTTTGACTCTACCCATCTTGGATCTCCTTCATCCTCATGGAACGGCTTGAGCATGCTCACATAGAACACCACGTGTACCCTCAGCTTGGGTGGCATATCCAGCTTGTAGGCAACCTTGCCTACCCTCTTGACTATTCGAAAAGGTCTCTCATACCTCCGGACTAGGCCTTTGTGCAGCTCCCTGTGGTGCACAATGGGATGCAGCTTTACCAACACCAAGTCTCCAACCTGGAACTGCATGCCCCACCTATTCTGGTCTACCCATTTCTTCTACCTCTTAGCCGCCTTGTGTAGACAAACTCTGGCCAAGTCAGTTTGCTCTTGCCATGCCTTGGCAAACTTGTATGCTGTTGGATTCAACCCTGTATAACCTGCAGCAATCGAACCTGGTGTTAATGGTTGTTACCCTGTGACAACCTCAAATGGGCTTTGGTTCGTTACCTGGTTCCTTTGCAAGTTGTAGGAAAGCTAGCAATATCTAGCAGCTTTGGCTAGTCCCTTTGTGTGGCACTCATATAGTGCCTGAAGTAGACCTCCAATAGACCATTCACTTATTCTGTCTGCCCATCGGTCTACGGATGCATGCTGGTGGAAAAGTTCAAGTCTGACCCCAATAGCTTGAACAACTTAGTCCAGAACTTGCCCATGAACCGCCCGTCCCGATCACTAACAATGGTCCTCGACACTCTCCAGTACTTCACCATGTTCTTCAGGAACAATCGAGCTACCTCCTCCGCTGGGCACTCATTGGTTGCTAGAATGAAAATTCCATACTTGGAAAACCTATCCACCACTACCATGATGCTTCCAAACCCTTCTGTATTGGGTGGACCGACTATAAAGTCCAGAGAAACACTCTCCCATGGTCGCTTTGGAATTGGCAATGGCTCAAAGAGACGACCTGGTTTCTTGAGCTCCACCTTGTCCTGTTGGCACACAAGACAAGTCTTCACATAGGCCTCCACATCGCCCCTCATGTGTGGCCAGTAGAACCGATCCTCAATCAGCGCCAAGGTACGGCTCACTCCAAGGTGTCCAGCCCACCTTGAATCATGACATTCTTGTAAAACTTCCTTACGGATCTTCCCATGCTGCGGCACTAACAGTCTACTGCCCCTGGTGTACAACCAACCATCCTGCAACCAAAATCGCATAGTCTTACCTTGCTGGGCGTACTCCATCAAAGCCTTGGCTGTAGGATCATGCACAAGTCCATCCTTGATGCGCGGCACCAGTGACCCCTTTGGTTGGCTAATGGCAGTAAGGTTAGCCTTCCTGCTCAGGGCATCTGCCACTAGGTTCACCCGTCCTGGCTTGTACTCCATTTGGAAATCAAATTCTGCAAGAAAATCTTGCCATCTCGTCTGCTTGGGGGATAGCTTCTTCTGCATTTGGAAGTAGCTGGTCGCCACATTATCCGTCCTCACCAAGAACCTCGACCCCAACAGGTAATGGCGCCAAGTGCACAAGCAGTGCACCACTACAGTCATCTTTTTCTCTTGGACTATGTACTTGCGTTCAATCTCATTTAGCTTCCTGCTCTCGAACGCGACTAGACATCCCTCCTGCATCAACACGCCCCCTATGGCAAAGTCTGATGCATCTGTATGCACCTAATATGGCTTGGCATAGTCTGGCAAGGCCAAGACTGGCTCCTCGATCATAGCCCGCTTTAACCTGTCAAAGGCTTCCTGGCACCCTACGCTCCACTCCCATGCTCTCCCTTTCTTGAGCAAGTCAGTCAATGGCGTGGCTATTGCTGAGTGACCTTTGATGAAGTGCCTGTAGTAGTTAACCAGCCCAAGGAATGATCTCAACTCAATAACCTTGGCTGGCGGTTGCCACTTCAGGATGGCGTGTATCTTGCCTTCATCCATGCGTATCCTGCCACCTCCCACTATGTGGCCTAAGAAAGGGATCTCCTACTGGGTGAATGAGCACTTCTCCCTCTTGACAAACAGCTTGTGTGCCCGCAACACCTCGAACACCTGTCTCAAGTGGTTTACATGCTCTCCCAAAGTCTGGCTGTAGATCACAATGTCATCCAAATAAACCATAACAAACCGATTAAGGAATGACTGAAGTACCTTGTTCATAAGGGTGCAGAATGTTACTGGGGCATTCGTGAGTCCGAAAGGCATCACAAGAACTCATACGAACCATACCGAGTGACACATGCTATCTTTGGCTTATCTCCCTCTGCAATCCTAACTTGATAGTAGCCTGACCTCAAATCCAGCTTGGTGAACCACCTTGCGCTCCCAAGTCGATCAAACAAGTCCGCAATGAGTGGGATGGGGTACTTATTCTTGATGGTCAGCTTGTTCAAGGCCCGGTAGTCTATGCACAGCTGTAACGACCCATGATGCTTGCACTGGAATAGAATCGGTGCACCATAGGGTGCCTTCGATGGCCCGATGAAGCTAGCATCAACTAACTCCTTGAGCTGCTTCCTTAACTCCTCCAACTCTGGTGGAGACATTCGGTAAGGGGCTTTGGCTGGTGGCTTGGCCTCGGACACCAGCTTGATCTTGTGGTCCACCTCCCTCTTAGGTGGTAGCTTGCTGGCAGCTTTACGGGCATCACATCACTAAAGATCTTCAGCACCTTTAGCACCTCCAAGGGTGACTCGATCTCCTTCTCCCTTGGCTCATCATATTTCAAGGCTGCCAAGAAGGTGTCTTCTTGTCTGCTTACCGCCTTGGTAAATTGGATGGCTGACACCACCCGCGACCCAACTCCAGACCCTCTTCTCAATGGCACTAGGCATTGGCACCATGCATCCAAGATGCAAACACAATCGACAAAAGGCACAAGGAGGGCGTTAATCCGAATAAGGAAATCCAACCCAATCACAAACTCATAGTTGTCAAGGTGTATTACCTCAATGGTCTCCTTGCCTTTCCAGTCTCCAAGCTATAACTCCACTCCCCGTGCTACTCCAATGGCTGGAACTTCCTTGGACTTCATTGTTTTAATGGTACCAGTCCCTTTTCTGCACCTTTAGTCTGAGCTTCTGGGCTCCATCACCTAAAATAAAAAGATGTAAGGCACCTGTGTCCACCAGTGCGCTCACCTTCTGACCCGCAACCATCAGATCCGCAAACATCAAGCCTTTTGGCTTGCAGCTCCCCTTACTCTGGATAGCATTGAGCACTAATGACCCAAGCTTTGCTGCCCCTAACTCTGGCTCCTTGTCAGACTCCTTGTCTACAGTAGCCAGCTTGCCCTTCTACGGGCAATTACGTGCTATGTGGCTCCCTCCACATAGGTAGCATGCTAGTGGCTCTTGGTCCCCCTTTGCTTTCCACTTACCTGCTGGTGGCTTCCTCTCACCATCCTTGGTTGAACGTCTCGATCTCCATCCTTGGACTCTCGATCACAGTCCTTCCCCTTGGACTACTTCTTCTGGTCGCTATCATCCCTACCCTTACCCTTAGGCTTGGAAGACTCGAACTTGTTCAGAGGCTTGAACTCTATCAAGGCCTCGGTAGTAGTCATAGCTTTAGCCAAGTCATGAACTCCTTTCCTTTGTAGCTCATGCTTCACCCATGGCTTCAGCCCATCCATGAGAGCAAAGAATGCATCCTTCTCCCCTAGATCTGAGATCTGTAGCATCAATTTAGAAAATTTCTGGACATACTCCCTTATGTCCCCTTGCTGGCTCAACCTGCATAACTTTGCCCGTGCCTCATCATCGGCATACTCCGGGTAAAATTGTTCTCTGAACTCATTTTGGAACTTTGCCTAGGTTCCAATCTTGACACTCCCATACCTGACATCATCACACCTGCGCCTCCACCACAATAAGGCTACATCAGTGAGATACATAGCAGCGGTGCTGATCTTTATCACCTTGTCTTGCATGCCCATGGCCTGAAAGTACTGCTCCATACCCCAAAGGTAGTTGTCTACTTCCTTGGCTACCCTAGTCCCTTTAAACTTCTTAGGCTTGGGGACATCCAATCTGGATTTGGACACTCCAGCAAACATGTCATTCCCAATGGCAGTCTTGCAAGTAACGAGCTCACTGGTAAGCTCTTCCATCCACTAGCGCATGGCCTCGATGCCATCGTGCAAGGTCTGCACTTCAGCCTCTAAGGTCTGGTTCTTTTTGGTGAACATGTCCAAGCCTTTGTTGAGAGCAGCTTCTAGCTCACTTTGGATCTCTTCCCCCATGGAGTCTAGCAATGTAATGTGAGTCTCTACTTCCTCAAGCTTCTCCCCCATGTCATCTACGGTCACCTCTACCTTGGCCAGCCTACCGTCCATGGTAGACCAGATATCTTTAGAACTGGCTTTCTTGCCTCTTTCCCAACCATGCTTCTAGGCCTTTGGTTGTTGGCTCGCAACATCGCTTTGGGATGCCATCTCCTCAATCACGATCTAACCTGCACAACACAAACATGCAGAATCGAACTTGCTCTGATACCAACTATCATGGGCTCCAACCTTAGACTTAGAATCCGTGCGGCCTTAGGCTTGGAATCTCCTTCTTTATGCCTAAGTCAGCCTAAAACACAAGCGTGCGGGCACTAGAACAATGGGAAGGGCTGATTACGCAAGTTAAAGAGAAACAGGATAAGAAGACAGAATTTTGGAAATGCTCTTGTATTCACTGAAACAGAAGTGTTTGATGGTGTACAAATGAGGGTAGAGCAGCCCTCTATTTATAGTTGAGGCTCCAGCTACAACTTAATGGCATATCCCTAGAATAAAGGCTAAAATCATGGGATTACAATCAATCAGGATGCTAACTCCTGATTTTCAAGGTCAACCAAATCTGCCAGGATGCTCCTACCTATTTCCAGAAGCTTTCCTTGTGTGTCCAGAACTTTGGGCCCTTCTGGATGTGGTGCAGGCAGCTTGTATGCCAGGCCTTGGTCTCACGGGCTGGCCTATAAGTCGGGCGGGCATTCTAAGCTCGTTTGCTAGGCTTTGTGCGTAAATACCTGTCAGCATGCCTGGTCTGCGAGCCTCAACTTCTGGCTTGCCTGTTGGTCTGCCTGATGTGCCTGGCGTGCCTGCCCAGGGTGTGTCATAGATAGGGACCCGATCGATCCCTGGATTGCGTATCTTGGCCCTCTGGCTAGCTGAGCGCCCGTACATTCGTTTCATGGGTTGACTTAGGCATACGGAGTTCATTCTCAGTCTAAGCATACGAAGTTCATTCCCAGTGCAAGATCAGATCAGACCAAGGGTTACGGGTGCACATGCTGGGCTCAGGCATGTGCTGGTGCCTTATTTTCTTTCGCCCAGGGCACCATCGCTGGAGCATCATCGTAGAATCTAACCGGCGGCATTGGGGTTCCGACGATTGAGGGGAAGAGGGGGGTGTGCGCACATGATGTGTGATGGGTGCTGGTACTTGGCCCTTATATGGGCCCCCTATCCCTCATCAAACCTCGAGAACTCACACCTCCTTAAAGAGCATTTGAGATTTTACAGGTTTGCTGCCAGTAGCCATTAAAATGTCTGAAATGGGGACACCTTTTTCAAATGGTCGCAAAATCCTGTACACTTCAAATTTTTAGCTGAAATTTTTTTGCATGCCAAAAAAAAATACAAGGATCATGTCTACCAAGTTTGGGGCCAAAACTCCTTCTGAAAAAATTTTAAAAAAATCTCAAACCGTAAAAAGTTTCAAAAATCATGAAAAATAGAAAATGAGTCATCTTGCCATGAAACATCACATGAAGGCTTAAGGGACAATTGAATGAATTTATAAGCCATAAAAATGGCATTCACACAGCAAAAATATGAAGAGGTGCCTAAACCCACCTACCACCCTATCGATCCACGGCTTGTGCATCCCGCCTCTCTGGTCGACGTAGTGCCCGCCCGCCTGCTCATTTCGTCAGTTGGCTTAGGCGTATGGAGTTCATTCCCAGTCTAAGATCAGCCCGGATGGAGGGTTGTGGCAGCAAGATTGACAGCATGTAAGGGGGACCCGATCGATCCCCGGCTTGGGCATCTTGCCCCTCTGGCTGGTTGAGCGCCCGCACACTCGTTTCGTGGGTTGACTAGGCATACGGAGTTCATTCCCAGTCTAAGCATACGGAGTTCATTCCCAGTGTAAGATCGGATTGGACCGAGAGTTACGGGTGCACATGCTGGGCTTGGGCATGTGCTGGTGCCACATTTTTTTTTGCCCAGGACACCATCGCGAAGCATCGTCGGAGAACCTAACCGACGGCATTGGGGTTCCGGCGATTGGGGGGCGGGGGGGTGTGCACACATGATGTGCGATGGGTGCTGGTACTTAGCCCTTATATTGGCCCCCTATCCCTCATCAAACCTTGAGAACTCACACCCTTTTAAAGAGCATTTTAGATTTTACAGGTTTGCTGCCAGTAGCCATTAAAGTGTCTGAAATGGGGACACATTTTTCAAATGGTCACAAAATCCTGTACACCTCGAGTTTTTAGCTGAATTATTTTGTGCATGCCAACAAAAATACAAGGATCACATCTACCATGTTTGGAGCCAAAACTCCTTCTGAAAAAATCTTTAAAAAATCCCAAACCGTAAAATGTTTCCAAAATCGTGAAAAATAAAAAACGAGTTGTCTTGCCATGAAACTTCACATGAAGGCTTAAGGGACCATTGTACGAATTTACAAGCCATAAAAATGGCATTGGCATGGCAGAAATATGAAGATGTGCCTAAACCCACCTACCACCCTATCGATCCACGGCTTACGCATCCCGCCTCTCTAGCCGACGTAGTGCCCGCCCGCCCGCTCGCCCGCTCGTTTCATCGGTTGGCTTAGGCATACGGAGTTCATTCCCAGTCTAAGATAGGACCAGACTGAGGGTTGCAGCAACAGGATCGGTAGCACGCAAGGGTGGACCCAGCCGGTCCCCGACTTGGGCGTCCTGCCCCTCTGGTCGGCTGAGCGCCCGCACGTTCATTTCATGGGTTGACTTAGGCATACGGAGTCCATTCCCAGTCTAAGCATACGAAGTTCATTCCCAGTGTAAGATCGGATCAGACCGAGGGTTGCGGGTGCACATGCTGGCCTCGGGCATGTGCTGGTGGTGCATTTTTTTCGCCCAGGGCACCATCATCGGAGCATCATCAGAGAACCTGATCGACGGCATTGGGGTTCTGACAATTGGGGGGTAGGGGGTGTGCGCACATGATGTGTGATGGGTGCTGGTACTTGGCCATTATATTGGCCACCTATCCCTCATCAAACCTCGAGAACTCACACCCCTTAAAGAGCATTTGAGATTTTACAAGTTGGCTGCCAGTAGCCATTAAAATGTTTAAAATGGGGACACTTTTTTCAAATGGTCACAAAATCCTGTACACTACGAGTTTTTAGCTGAATTTTTTTGTGCATGCCGAAAAAAATAAAAGGATCACGTCTACCATGTTTGGGGCCAAAACTCCTTCTGAAATAATTTTAAAAAAATCTTGAACCGTAAAAAGTTTTAAAAATCGTGAAAAATAGAAAATGATTCGGCTTGCCATGAAACTTCACATGAAGGCTTAAGGACCATTGTATGAAATTACAAGCCATAAAAATGGCATTGGCATGGCAGAAATATGAAGATGTGCCTAAATCCACCTACCACCCTATCAATCCACGGCTTGCGCATCCCGTCTCTCTAGCCGGCTTAGTGCCCTCCCTCCCGCTCATTTCGTCGATTGGCTTAGGCATACGGAGTTCATTCCCAGTCTAAGATCGGACAGGATCGAGGGTTACGATAGTTGGAACCTCTTGGTCAGCTTGTGTAGAGAAACTCTGGCCAAGTCAGTTTGCTCCTGCCATGTCTTGGCAAACTTGTATGCTGCTGGATTCGACCCTATATAACCTGCAGCAATCGAACCAAGTGTTAGTGGTTATTACCCTATCACAACCTCAAATGGGCTCTGGTTCATTGCCTTGCTCCTTTGCAAATTGTAGGAAAACTGTGCAATATCTAGTAGCTTTGGCCAGTCCCTTTGTGTGGCACTCACATAGTGCCTAAGGTAGACCTCTAATAGTCCATTCACTCATTCTGTCTGCCCATCGATCTGCAGATGCATGCTGGTGGAAAAGTTCAAGTCTAACCCTAACAGCTTGAACAACTCACTCCAAAACCTGCCCATGAACTGCCCGTCTCGATCACTAACAATGGTCCTCGACACTCCCCAGTACTTAACCATGTTCTTCAAGAACAATCAAGCTGCCTCTTCAGCTGGGCACTCCTTGGTTGCTGAAATGAAAATTCCATACTTGGAAAACCTGTTCGCCACTACCATGATGCTTCCAAACCCCTCTGTCTTGGGTAGACTGACTATAAAGTCCAGAGAAACACTCTCCCATGGTCGCTCTGGCACTAGCAATGGCTCCAAGAGACCGCCTGGTTTCTTGAGCTCCACCTTGTCCTGTTGGCACACAAGACAAGTCTTCACATAGGCCTCCACATCGTCCCTTATATGCGGCCAATAGTACCGATCCTCGATCAACGCCAAGGTGTGGCTCACTCCAGGGTGTCCAGCCCACCTTGAATCATGACATTCTTACAAAACTTCCTTACGGAGCTTTCTGTGCTGCGGCACAAACAAACTACTACCCCTGGTGTACAACAAACCATCCTGCAACCAAAATCGCCTAGTCTTACCTTGCTGGGCGTACTCCATCAAAGCCTTGGCTGTAGGATCATGCACAAGTCCCTCCCTGATGCATGACACCAGTGACCCCTCTGGTTGGCTAATGGCAGCAAGGTTAGCCTTCCTGCTCAGGGCGTCTACCACTAGGTTCACCCATCCTGGCTTGTACTCCATCTGGAAATCAAATTCTACAAGAAAATCTTGCCATCTCGCCTGCTTGGGGGACAGCTTCTTTTGCGTCTAGAAGTAGCTGGTCACCACATTGTTCGTCCTCACCACGAACCTTGACCCCAACAAGTAATGGCACTAAGTGCGCAAACAGTGCACCACTGCAGTCATCTCCTTCTATTGGACCGTGTACTTGCGTTCAGTCTCATTTAGCTTTTTGCTCTCGAACGTGACTGGACGTCCCTCCTACATCAACACGCCCTCTATGGCAAAGTCTGATGCATTCGTATTGTCATAACGTCTAGATCCGAGGATCTATCGCTAGACATTGACTTAAGGGAGTCACCATCAATCTTTTTTATCTAAGAGCGATTGGCCACCTAAAGAATCTGTCTTTTGAGGGAATACCTAAGTTTAAGGGTCCCTAAAAGAATAGGTTTAAGTTTACTAACCAGAACAAGGTTTGGGAGTTCGATTACATGTGAGGAAGGTTAGAGCACCCTCACAACGCCCATCAAAAGATGGTACTAGCTAAAATTTGTGTTATCCAATGAGCCTTAAAATTTTACCGAGTAATTAATTATTGGAAATTATTCTCAATTGACTCTAATTCTTTTAGCAGAAAATTGAGAAAATTCCCTCACCTCAAGAGTATGCAAGAAAAACTACTGTTTCACTTGCAGAGGCTCCGTCGTTGGATTATTTAAAGAAAAATCAAAATCAAAATAAAAAGGAAGGAAAGGATGATTGTTCTTGTGCAGGGAAAATTGATACTTTCAACATTTCCCCGAAAATTGATTTTTTTTTAAATTTATTTTTTTAAAGAAAATTGATACTTTCAACTTTTCCCCAAGAAATATTTTTTTGGAAATTTTGATTTTCAAGGAAAATTGATATTTTCAACTTTTCCTCAAAAAAACCTTTTTTTTTTTGAAATTTTATTTTTAACGAAAATTGATACTTTCAACTTTTCCTCAAAAATCCTTTTTTTGAAATTTTATTTTTAGAGGAAAAAAAAATAAAACAAAATAAAAGTGAAAAGAAAAAAAAATAAAAAAAACAAAAAAATAAAGAAAAGTAAACAAAAATAAATATAAAATAAATATAAAAAGAATATTAAATAAACCTAATCTAATAAATAAATAAATTCAAAAAAAAAAACCTGGAGCAGCTCGGCTCAAGGAAGAAAAAATGGCTCGAAGAAGCGGCTTTGGAGCTCGGCTCGACTCAGAAGGGGGCAGACACGCACGGGTCAAGAAGCGGATCGACGCTCGGGTCGGGTCAGATCTCGGTAAAACACGCTGATCCTCTGGGTCACTTAAGGCAAAAACGACGTCATTTTGGGAGGGTATATAAGGCTCTTCCCTCTGTTTTTCGGCAGAAAGCTCCTTCCCTCTCTCTCTCTTTTTCCCCTTCTCTCCTGCTTCTCTCTAAACTGCTGAAGAACTCCGGTTGAATGTACGCCAGATTCTTGAAAATTTCATCAAAATATGGATTTTTTGCCGGAAGGTGGTCGGTTTCTGAGAAAGGTCGCCGAAAACTGGACAGCTCGTCGGAAACTTCAAAGTGGCTGAAATTTCCACAAAAAAATTTAACTTTCACCGAAAAATTCAATCGAAATCTGGAATTTTCCAAAAATTCCCAAAAAAAAATTACCAAAAATCTTCAAAAAAAAAATTCCTACTAACTCCCAGAATACTTCTTAGCCTTCTATACTCTTCTATCTCTCAAATCAGTAGCTTTGCTCACGTTTTTTCTCTGTGTTTCATTTTGCTCCAGGAGGTCCATTTTATAGGGATTGATCAGGAGTTTTTGATCAATCTCAATTCCTTTTTGGACGGGGATTCAGTCTTTGAGTCCAATCTGGACTCTAATTGATTGAATCCCAATCCAAGTCAGATAAATCAAAAAAAAATAAAAAAAATAAAAAAAAATCAAACAAAAATAAATCAGATAAATTAACAGATAAATTAAAATTAAATAACAGATAATTACATAAATATTAACAGAAAAAAAAGAAGAGAAAAAAATAATAAAATAATAATAATAATAATAAAGATATATACATATTAATAAATACATAAATCCCTAAAAAATAATAATAAAAGAAAAGAAAAAAATATATATATACATATATAAAATAATAATAAAAATAAATTAAAAAAAATAAAAATAAAATGAAGAGAAAAAATATATATATACAGACTTACCCATTTGGATCAGGCCCAATTGATCCGGGCCTGGACCAAATTGGGTGTCTACAGCTGCCCCTCTTTGCACATTTTCTGTGAAACAGAAATTGCGCAAAGACGTAGACACCCAATCAAATCTCAACTCGACTTTTTTACTTTTTTTGTTTTTCTGTTTTTTTTTTTTGTTTTTGATCAAAGCTCCTCTGAACAGAGGCTCAACGACTTTGAGAAACATAAATGGCTCTTTTAATCAGAGGCTCAACGACTTTGGAAAAATAAACTGCTCCTCTAAACAGAGGCACCACGACTTTGAAAAATAAATTGCTCCTCTAAACAGAGGCACCACGACTTTGAAAAGTAAATTGCTCCTCTAAATAGAGGCACCATGACTTTGAAAAGTAAATTACTCCTTGACAATCATTTCCAAAGGAGTTAAAAGTTGTGTTTGAAGGAATTTCAGGAGATTATGCCCAAAGGTCTTATAAATCAACCCTGATACCAAAAGACATCCTATTTCGAGGATTAGGAACTTACCTGACAAACTTTTTCTTTCTCAATTTTGAAAATGTCTCTATATCTGTCTTCTCTATGTGGGATGTTGGAACACCTTACTTCTTGAATTTATACACTATACTTTCTTGAAAGTAGTGTTTGCTATGCAAATGCATATGAATTTCAATGCATGCTATGCAAATGTTGGCCAATTAATTCCTGTTCAATGTATGGTACTCAAGTTTCTCAAGCTTTTCTTGGGCATCAAGCCTTTTGATTCTTCAAAGATCCAATTACATTGCTCTTCTAAGATCGAACCAGTGTAGCTCATAATTGTCTCTTCCACTCATATTCTTTTTGTAAAAAATCTCTTCCCAGATTCAATGTCCTAATCAAGAGTTGAACATCTCGATTATGTTTTTTTCACTTTTGACTTATTCAATGTAATGTAAAAATCTTTCATGTTGTTATTCATTCATCAATCATTATTTCAAACTCAAAAAGTAAGAATGCATTTGCACATTTCTTCAATGGTGGGGTATTAAGAAGAAAAGAATCTAAATGTTGAGAAACAGTCATAAGAAAAAGGAACAAAGAATGAAATAAAATGTTTTTTTATTAGCAAAATGTTGGCAAACTTTGGCCAAGAAAGAATTACAAGGATAGGTATGGGGACAAAGCCAAAAATGAACAATCAGATAATCATGATAACACATCTCAAAGTTTTTTTTGAAAACTCAACCCTCTGATGTATTTAACAACTTGGAACTCTTTCGAACTTGCTAGCCCCCATATCAGCAGACTTTTAAACTCGATGCTATATTCTCCTTATCTAAGCTACCTTTGCAGGTTTTCAACTTAGACAAACCCCCTATGACTCAAACCGCCCTTTTAGGGTTTTTGCCTTGAGTCCTCCTTTTTCACTTTTTCTTTTTTCATTTTTTCATTTTTCATCATTTTTTTCTCGTTTTCTCATTTTTTCACCATTTTTTTTTCATTTTCTCATTTTTTCATTTTTTTTCAAGCATAGTATTTCTTCACAGCATCAAAATTTATAGGATGGGGTAAATCATTTCCATCCATCTCAGTCAGTATCAGCGTTCCACCTGAAAAAGCCCGTCTCACCACATACGATCCTTCCCAATTCGGAGTTGATTTTCCTCTACTATCATGCTGGATTGAGAGAATTCTTTTCAAAACCAACTCTCCTTTTTGAAAGCAATGGGGCCGAATCTTCTTATCATTAGCCTTCATCATTCTTCTTTGATATAGCTGACCATGGCACAACACGATCAATCTTTTTTCTTCTATGAAATTTAACTGCTCATAACATTCTCGAATCCATTTAGCTTTTTCCAACTCGACTTCTTTTAAGACTCTCAAAGAGGGGATCTTTACTTCCACTGGTAGTACAGCTTCCATCCCATAAACCAAAGAAAATGGGGTTGCCCCAGTAGAAGTGCGAACTGACGTTCGATATGCATGCAATGCAAATGGCAACTTCTCATGCCAATCTTTGTAAGTCTCGGTCATCTTTTCCAAAATCCTCTTTATGTTCTTATTAGCTGCCTCAACTGCCCCATTCATTTTCGGACGGTATGGTGCTGAGTTATGATTCTTGATCTTATATTGAGCACATATTTCTTGCATCATCTTACTATTTAGATTCTTAGCATTGTCTAAAATAATTCTCTCCGAAAGTCCATATCTATAGATGATCTCTTTCTTTATGAACTTGCAAACCATGGAATGTGTCACATTTGCATATGATGCTGCTTCTACCCATTTTGTGAAGTAATCTATCATCACAAAAATGAATCTGTGCCAATTAGAAGCCTTTGGGGTAATTGAACCAATGACATCTATGCCCCACATTGAAAATGGCCATGGTGGTGCCATAACATGTAAAGCAGATGGTGAAGCATGGATCTTATCAGCATATATCTGGCATTTATGGCATTTACGAGCATAATCAATGCAATCATTCTTCATCGTCAACCAGTAATATCCTGCCCTCATGATCTACCTTGCCATCATATGTCCACTAGTATGTGCCCCACATATTCCATCATGCACCTTTTTAATGATTTTCTTCGCTTCAGTCTCATTTACGCACCTCAATAATACTTGATCTTTGCTTCTTTTGTAAAGGACATCCCCATCCAGGAAAAAGCTCATAGCCATCTTCGGATGATCCTTTTATCATTTTTTGTTGCTTGAACTGGATATTGCTGATCCTTAATATACTGTAGGATGTCATAATACCAGGGCTTTCCATCTTCTTCTCCTTCTACATTAGAGCAATAAGCTGGTATATCCTTAACATCTAACTTGATGGGCTGAATGTCGGTATTATCATTAATTCAAATCATCACAGCCAGAGTAGCCAATGCGTTAGCAATCAAATTCTCTTCTCGAGGTAAGTGATCAAACTGGATATCTCTAAATTGTTTCATCAACTCTAGAATATACTTATGATATGGAACGAGTTTTGAATCTCTCATCTCTCATTCTCCTTTCAACTGATATATAACTAGAGTCGAGTCTCCAAACACTTTCAGTACTTTCACTCTTCTATCTATAGCAGCTTGTAAGCCCATGACACATGCCTCATATTCAACAATGTTATTTGTGCAATTAAAATTTAACCTCGCTGTTACAGGACAGTATTATTCTTCTGGAGAAATCAGAATCACCCCAATTATATGCCCCAAGGCATTAGCAGCTCTATCAAAGTACATTCTCTAACATTTTTCCACATACTCCCCTTCTTCCAATTAGGAAATAGTCATTAAGTCTTCATCAGAGAATTCCAGCTTTATCGGCTCATACTCTTCAGTAGCATGATTTGCAAGAAATTCTGCTATAGCCCCCCCTTTTATTGCTTTTTGGCTCACATATATAATATCATATTTCGAGAGCATTACTTGCCATCTAGCGATTCTTCCAGACAAAGAAGGCTTCTCGAAGATATACTTAAAGGGATCCAGTTTTGCTATGAGCCACATAGTGTGATAGAGCATATACTGTCTGAGTCTTTTGGCAGTCCACGCTAATGCACAACACATTTTTTCCAATGAAGAATACTTGGATTCATATTCCGTGAACTTTTTACTCAGATAGTAAATAGCTCTCTCCTTTCAGCTAGCCTCATCTTGCTGCCCCAGCACACATCCCATTGAATTTTCACATACGGTTAAGTATAAGATTAAAGGTTTCCTTGGAACAGGTGGCACCAATACTGGAGGGTTCGATAAATATTGCTTAATTTTATCAAACGCCTCTTGACATTCTTCATTCCATTTTCCAGGATTATCTTTACGGAGAAGCTTAAATATGGGATCACATTTGTAAGTAAGCTGAGAGATGAACCGAGAAATGTAGTTCAATCTTCCCAGAAAACTTTGAACTTCTTTTGGTGTGCTGGGAGGTGACAAATTTTGGATGGCCTGTATCTTATCGGGATCAACTTCAATTCCTCTTTCACTGACCACAAAGCCTAGCAACTTTCCTGACTTTACCCTAAAGGTGCACTTGGCTGGGTTTAATTTGAGCTGAAATTTTCTTAATCTTTCAAATAACTTTCTGAGGTTAGTAACATGATCTTCATCCTCACAAGACTTTGCAATCATATCGTCTACATACACCTCAATCTCTTTGTGCATCATGTCATGGAAGAGTGTTACCATGGCCCTTTGATATGTTGCCCCAGCATTCTTTAACCCAAAAGGCATGACTTTATAGCAGAAGGTTCCCCACATGGTCATAAAAGTAGTCTTTTCCATATCCTCCGTAGCCATTTTTATCTGATTATACCCCGAGAAACCATCCATAAAAAAGAAAATCGAATGCTTAGTCATGTTATCTACCAGTGTGTCGATATGAGGCAAAGAAAAGTTATCATTTGGGCTAGCCTTATTCAAGTCCCGATAGTCTACACACATTCGTACTTTTCCATCTTTCTTAAGAACTAGGACTATATTGGCTACCCATTCTAGATACTTAGCCACTTGTAGAAAACCTGCATCAAATTGTTTCTTCACCTTCTCTTTAATCTTTAGTAGTATTTCGGGCTTCATCCGTCTCAGTTTCTGTTGAACTAGCTTACATTCTGGCTTTAGGGGCAATCTATGCTCCACTATCTCTGTGCTTAGCCTTGGTATATCCTGGTAAGACGAAGCAAATGTATCTACAAATTCTTGAAGTAAGTCTACCAATCGTTGCCTATTTTTTGATGAAAGTGAAGTGCCCATTCTGACCTCTTTCTTATTCTCTTCATTTCTCAGATTCACTAAGTCCACTACCTCTTAATGAGGCTCTATTGGCTTATTTTCTTGTTCAATCATCCTCATTAGGTCTGGAGGCATAACATATTCTTCAGAATTCTCTTCATTGTCAAGTTCATCAGTGTTAATTGAATTCTCAAAGCTAACCTCTTGATTGTTATCATGATTATCCTCATATTCATTTAAAGACCTGAAATTGAATGAAATGGGATATGTTGGCAAAATGTGCTTAGAAAGATGGAAATAATAAAGACACAAGAAGAAATGAATGAAAATGCATACTTCCTAATTTTTATTAAAAATAATAAATGATGAATGGCCCGAACAAAAAAGATCACCTCAATACCTTGGGCAATAGCTATTGGGATGTTACAATTACATTGCATCTAAATCAAAAGTCAAAGGCATCTCGATGGCACTCCAATTATTGAGCTCAAAATCTAGTGGACAAAGGTGAACCCACTTCTCTTGATTAACCTTCACTTCATCTTCAACAGCATTAATGGCTAACTGGGTAAAATCATCTTCCACACTTTTTCTTGCATCTGGGTACATGAATCCTCTAGGTCTGAAGGTTTCATATAAATGTGGGATAAACATCAGCCTTGCTGTCTTTCTTGATGGCCTTCTTTTGACTTCCCACTTTGCCATCTCATAGCCTAGGCCCACCCTATTGCTATTGTCTATTATTGTTGGAGGTTCTTTAATTCCCTATAAGTTTTTACCTAGCCCAAGTCTTGGATACCAGCCCTTGTTGATGACTTAGCTCACCACTATTTTTGAAAAAGACTGATTTTGAAATCCTTCACCTACAAAATTGACCAATTCAAAAGATCAATAGGAGCATTCCAATGCTTCTTCGACAGCCTCTACGTATGGAATGTTCAATGGTTGGGTCACCAGCATGTCTTCCTCCCCAACTACCACTACTAATTGACCTTCTACATTGAACTTGATCTTCTAGTGCAAAGTAGAAGGCACAGCTCCTGCCATGTGAATCCATGGTCTTCCTAACAGACAGCTGTAAGATGGAGAGATATCCATCACTTGAAATTTTATATTGAAGTTGTATGGCCTAATTTGTAAAAGCATTTCAATATCTCCCAAGACTTTTTTTGGTCCCATCAAAGGCTCTCACAATCATCTGACTATCCCTCATATGAGAATAATTAATGGGTAGCCTTGCCAAAGTTGACATAGGCATGACGTTGATAGCAGAGCGATTATCGATAAGGACCTTGGCTATAATATGGCTCATGCACTTGACTGTGATATGTAGAGCCTTGGCATTTCTTTTTCCCACTAAAGGAATCTCATCATCACTGAATGAAATGTGATTTGGCATGACTAAATTTCCAACCAGGTGGTTTACATATTCAACATATACATTATGTGCCACGTATGCCTGATTCAACACTTTCAATAGGGCATTTCGGTGTGGCTCTGAGTTCAGCAATAGTGATAATAATGAGATTCGAGCTGGCATTTTATTCAACTATTCCATAACTGAATACTCACTATGTTTTACCAGTTTCAGGAATTCACACACCTCTCTTTCTGAAACTGGCTTCGGTTGATCTTCTTCAGGTTCTGTTTCAGGATTATTTCATCTTTCTCCTTCTTTAGCCTTTTCTCTTCTAGCTTTTTCTAGCATTTCTGGAGTGTAACATCTCCCACTTCGAGTAATGCCTCTACACCAGTAATATTGGAAGCATCGACTTTGGAGACCTCTTCTTTCTGTCCCTAAACTATAATGTCATAGCCATATCTCCAGGGTATAGCTTTATCATCTTTGTATGGAAAAAAAGTCAGGATTTTAAAAGTTATCGGCCTGGGAAGGAGTTTATCTATGACTGACTTTGGTTTGTTCCCACACTGAATTATCACTGGTTTAAAAAATAGCTTTACAGGCCTATCAGTCATGTGCACCTTAACATTCTTAAAATCTTCTTTTTCTTCGTAGACCTCCATCTGATATAAATCCAAGAGTTTTTGTACCTCTTGGTGAAACTACTCATTGGTCTCAATGGAACGGTCCATTACCCCATTAGGATACTTACAACTAGTACCTCTATATATGCTCCATGATAGCTATGTGGACTTACCAGTTGTATCATGTCTGCTCTTCATAAAACATTAAATAGTTGGCCGAGAGGTGTCTTAATATTTGCCACTTTCTTTTTCACATGGCGCTCCTGTTCTTCACCTATAGCATTCACATTATGATCCGGTAAAGGATTACCACTAACATTCGGTGCAGTCATCCCTCTAGTATCAAAGCAAATCATCCCATCCTTGATAAATCATTGCACTTTGTGTTTCAGGGTAGTACAATTTTTGATAGAGTGACCAGCAATCCCATAATGGTAATCACAGTGGGTGGTGGGATCATACCACTTAGGGTAAGGTGGCTTGAGGGTTCTAATTTACTTGGAGCAATCAAATGACTATTGTAGGCTCCTTATATAATTCCGTATAAGTCATTGGAATTGGGTCAAAAATGGATTTCTCACGAGTGGTTCGTTGCTCCCGTAAGCCACCAATGGGGTTAGTTGAGTGATTTTGGGGTCTTGAGGTAGGTTGAATGTTAGGACTATACATGGTATTTTAGGGTTTATGAGGGGCTTGATATCTTTGGGGGTATGGTGGTTGTGTAAATGGTTGGTATGGATAAAAGCAAGTGTTATTTACAGTGGGGTGATATGGCAGATATTCTGGTGATGGGTAAGTGAATAACCTCTAAGTTGCTGTCTACCAAAACTCACCGCCTGAGCTTCAGTTTCTTTTTTGTTTGGGACTCTTTTACTAGATGCTTCATTTCCTTCTAGCTTGCCATTCTTGATGGCACTCTCAATGATTTCTCTCGAGATTACCATATCAGTAAAATTTTTCATTGTATTCCCTATCATCTTTTCATAATAGGAAGGTTTTAAAGTGCTAACAAATAGCACTGTAGTTTCTTTCTCAGTCAGAGAAGGTTGTACCTGAGAAGCAACATCCCTCCATCTCTGGGCATACTCTTTAAAAGACTCGTTTGCCTTTTTCTCCAGATTCTGTAAAGACAAATGATTAGGGGCCAAATCGATGATATGTCGATATTGGCTGATAAAGTCATGTGCTATATCGCTCCAAGAGCGAATGCGAGTCCTGTCCAACTGAACATACCATCTAGCCGTAGAGCTAGTAAGACTGTCTTGAAAAACATGCATCAATAGTTTTTCATCATACGCATGAGCTGCCATCTTCCTACAATACATGGTGATATGGGTTTTGGGGCACTTTGTACCGTCATATTTTTCAAATTTCAATGCTTTGAACTTATGGGGGATAACCATATCAGGAACTAAGCAGAGCCCAATAGCATCAACCGACCCATAAAAGCTAAATCCTTCCACAGCCTTAGCCTTTGCTCTAGCATGCTAATCTTGGAACTTTCTTGAACTTCCACTCTCATCTTTTCCTTCTCCTTCTCTTTTAAATCATCTAGATCAGAAATTGGTTCTGCTATCTTTTCAGTGAAGACAGGATTTATATAGCTATTATACTGCCCTGGGTTGAAAGCTAATGGCATTCCAGGATATGTTGGATATGCGAAGTGTTATGACGGGACATCTTAGGCAAACTGGGCCTAAGGTGGGCCAAAACCTAGAGGGTACAAAAGGTCAGCCACTTCTTGTAATGAGGGAACTTGCTGGCTTGTATTTTCTACAACTCCTTTTCCTTTATTCATATTATTAAGAGCCTCCAGAATCTTGCTTAGCTCACTTTCAATCTTTTCTTGTGCTTTTTCTATCTTTTCAAATCTATGGGAATTTTCCCCCTCCATTTGCCTTGCTCTGGATCTTGTGTTGTATCGATGGGCAGGATTTTCACTAGATGGAGCTATCTTGGGACCTTAAGTACCATATCTCAAAATTAGTAAATTTGCATGATCATCACATGGTTGCTTTGTTAAGTGTAATGAATGAGAATGCAATGAATGAAAAATGCATGTATTTAAAGAACATTTGCCTTAAAACGGTATTCAACTAAAAAATTTCATTTATTCCCAAAAAAATTTGATCTACATTGAGTTTATCATCCTAGAATTATAACCATAAAATTGTTTGATCTGTTCATACTGGGCCTTGGCTTCTTCTGTGAAGTTTAACAAACGTTGTCCATGTTCTTTTACTGGGGCCACCACTTGTCTTAATGCCTCTGCCTCTTCCACCATCTATCTTGCCTTACATACCCCTTTATGGATTTGGGTTGTTAAGTGCTCAATGTATTTCTGCCTTCCTAAGTTCTCTCTTTTACCACACCAGACTTGATATGATAATTCTCTATGTTCCCTAACTAATGCAGCGATGTGATCTCCTTGTTCATCCAACTTTTGACTTAGCCTGCTTAAATAACTATTTAGCATATTAATTTCTGTCTATGTTTTTGTACTTTCTTCTTCCAACTCGACATACTCTTGTTTCATTCTTGAATTTTCCTTAGTCAGCTCGACAATGGTTATCTCTTTGGCCCTTTCTCTCACACATAGGCTCTTATGCTCTTGGTGTAACTTTGCTAGATCTTCAGTAGCTGTATCACGTTCTCTAGCAATCTTGTGAACTTTAACTTCATAACTTTCGGCTCTACCTTTCCACTGGGCTTTTTCTTCTTGAAGTTCCTGAATCTCTTTCTTTAACTTGATCTTTTCAAACTTAAATTCTTTTGTTGCCAGCTCTAACTCTGATGGTGTCTCTTCAAGTTTTTCTTCTGTTGGTGGTTGAGAGATTTCATAAGTGAATACCATTTCTTGTCTTCGCTTTGTTCTCCAAACCAAGTAACCTAGGGTGACTTTTTCAGTGAATGGTCCATGACTCACTCTTTGGGGATTTTTCCATGCTTTGATCATCTCATTCATCATCTGAAATGCTTTAGGCTCACTGTAAGAGAAATCTAACTGATGAAGCCCATAAGTCATAGGAATGAACTGTTCTCCCCCCAATTGCCTTCTCACTAAGAATGATGCATAATTTGTAACTCCCCATAAACCCAGAAGTGGAACCACTGTACTATCCCCACATTGGTATAACATAGGCTCAAGATTCATCCATGGGGCCAACCATCTCACCCTGGCACTTTCTAATTTTTGTAAGAAAGTAATCCATTCTTGTTTAGACTTTCGCTTTGACCACCCACTTTCATAGAATCCTTGATTGGAAAATGATTACAGATGTAAAGCTTTGAGAAAGCACCATTTCCTTATTCAAAATGGCTTTTCATCCATAAGTACAATAACTGTATGCATCCTATGAAGCACCCTCCATTTTGACGACAATAACTCAAAGATCTGATAGTCTCTGCTATTATCACCATTGAAGGATTACAGCCATTGATCACACTTTCAAAGAAATCAACCACCGCTACTCAATATGTCCCAAAACCTTTGGAAAGATTACCAGTCCATATATAGCCAAGGCAAATATGTCTAACCCCCGTTCTTCATTGGCATGTTGCATCAAAAACTCATGAAAGAACTTCCAAGGTAGGCAAACCTGTTCCTATTTCTTCTTTGTATGAGAATCCACAACTTTCTTGTCTATCCCTATGAGTTGAGCTAGACTTTTACGATATCCTGACTTGTGTTTTTTGCCATATATCTTGTCAGGAGTCTTGAGATGCAAACCTACCAAGATCGAATATTCTTCAATAGTGGGAGTCATATCAGCTTCATTAAAGATGAAACACTTGTATGCAGGATCCCAGAATTGTGTTGCAACTCTGATTAGCTAATCATCAACAGCCACTGCTAGAAGGTGTGCTATATGCCCATATTTTTGACAAAACTGCTCTTGTCTTAACGGACTCATCTTCTTTCAGATATCAACCAAATCTTCTAAATTGTTCTGTTTGAGGAGGATAGATGTTTCCTGAGACATAGTAGAATCATACCTAATTGGCAAGCAATCTCCCATCTTCAGTTGAGTCTTTTCTGACAGGGCCCTTACTTCACTGGGTGTCCCACTGATGAAGAACAAACTAAGCGTTCATTGGCATCCATGAAAAAAATTTGTTGAAGACCGTTTTTCAAGCAAATGTTCTGTATTCAACTTTATGATATGCGTATGAACCAATGCAAAAGAAATAAGAAAAAGGTTAGTATACCTAGAAAAAGAACAAATAACTAAGTAAATCTAAACATCACACAAAGTAAAAGGGATGAATCCTATGCTTTTGGTCAATTCTAAAAGGGAAGAGTGATGGCTCTATCTATAGGTTAGGCACTCTTAAGGTTCACTATATGCGATTTTAGGGTCAAAGTCTAAAGGTCCTCAAATTGTTCCTTACATTCTTGTCCATCACAGACTAGTAAGGCACCCTAATCCTCACCTATTAAAGGCTACAAGCGGAAAAGGTTCAATTTGAGTGGGAGTATTTTGCTAGCCACTGCGGAGGAATTAGAACTCACGAAAGCAATAGGTACTTTACTCCCTCCTAGAGGGACGGAGCTCGGGTATAGAGCTCATGTTATGCACATGCACATGAATGACATAATTAATAAAGTAAATAAACATGAATGAATAATAATACATATATACAAAAGGGTTCAATTTTATTAGGCTTTTGGATAACACAAATTATTTGCTGGCCTGACTCTCAAAGTTCCCCAGCGGAGTTGCCAAGCTGTCATAACGTCTAGATCTGGGGATCTATCACTAGACATTGACTTAAGGGAGTCGCCACCAATCTTTTTTATCTAGGTGCGATTGGCCACCTAAAGAATCTGTCCTTTGAGGGAATACCTAAGTTTAAGGGTCCCTAAAAGAATAGGTTCAGGTCTACTAACCAGAACAAGGTTCGGGAGTTCGATTACGTGTGAGGAAGGTTATAGCACCCTCACAACACCCATCAAAAGATGGTACCAGCTAAAATTTATGTTATCCAATGAGCCTTAAAATTTTATCGAGTAATTAATTATTGGAAATTATTCTCAATTGACTTTAATACTTTTAGCAGAAAATTGAAAAAATTCCCTCACCTCAAGAGTATGCAAGAAAAACTACTATTTCACTTGCAGAGGCTCCGACGTCAGATTATTTAAAGAAAAATCAAAATCAAAATCAAAATAAAAAGGAAAAAAATGATGATTGTTCTTGTGCAGGGAAAATTGATACTTTCAACTTTTCCTAAAAAAAACCCTTTTTTGAAATTTTATTTTTAAGGAAAATTGATACTTTCAACTTTTCCTCAAAAATATTTTTGGAAACTTTGATTTTCAAGGAAAATTGATACTTTCAACTTTTCCTCAAAAAAACCTTTTTTTTTTTTGAAATTTTATTTTTAAGGAAAATTGATACTTTCAACTTTTCCTTAAAAATCCTTTTTTTGAAATTTTATTTTTAGAGGAAAAAAAATAAAATAAAATAAAAGTGAAAAGAAAAAAAAATAAAAAAAATAAAAAAATAAAAGAAAGTAAAAAAAATAAATAGAAAAAGAATATTAAATAAACCTAATCTAATAAATAAAAAAAATAAACAAATAAATAAATAAATTCAAAAAAAAAAAACCTGGAGCGGCTCGGAGGGCGGCTCGGCTTGGCTCAAAGAAGAAAAAATGGCTCGGAGAAGCGGCTTTGGAGCTCGACTCGACTCGGAAGGGGGCAGACACACGCGGGTCAGGAAGCAGGACTACGCTCGGGTCAGGTCGAATCTCAGTAAAACATGTGGATCCTCTGGGTCACTTAAGGCAAAAACGATGTCGTTTTGGGAGGGTATATAAGGCTCTTCCCTTTGTTTTTCGACAGAAAGCTCCTTCCCTCTCTCTCTCTTCTTCCTCTTCTCTCCTGTTTCTCTCTAATTTGCTGAAGAACTCCGGTTGAATGTACGTTGGATTCTAGAAAATTTCGTCGAAATCTAGATTTTTCACCGGAAGTTCATCGGAAGTTGGTCGAAAGGTGGTCGATTTCTGGGAAAGGTCGTCAGAAACTGGGCTGCTCGCTGGAAACTTCAAAGTGGCCGAAATTTTCACCGAAAAATTTAACTTTCGTCAAAAAATTCAACCGAAATCTGGAATTTTCCAAAAATTCCCAGAAAAAAATCGCTAAAAATCTTCAAAAAAAATTCCTACTAACTCCCAGAATACTTCTTAGCCTTTTATACTCTTCTATCTCTCAAAGCAGTAGCTTTGCTCACGTTTTTTCTCTGTGTTTCATTCTATTCTAGGAGGTCCCTTTTATAAGGATTGATCAGGAGTTTCTGATCAATCCCAATTCCTCTTTGGACGGGGATTCAGTCTTTGAGTCCAATCTGGACTCTAATTGATTGAATCCCAATCCAAGTCAGATAAATAAATAAAATAAAATAAAATAAAATAAAAAATCAAATGAAAATAAATTAGATAAATCAGATAAATTAACAGATAAATTAAAATTAAATAACAGATAATTACATAAATATTAACAAAAAAAAGAGAAAAAAAATAATAAAATAATAATAATAATAATAAAGATATATACATATTAATAAATACATAAATCCCTAAAAAAATAATAATAAAAGAAAAGGAAAAAGTATATATATACATATATAAAATAATAATAATAAAAATAAAATAAAATAAAAATGTAAAAATACAAAATAAAAATAAAATAAAAAAATAAAAATAAAATGAAGAGAAAAAAAATATATACAGACTTACCCATTTGGACCAGGCCCAATTGATCTGGGCCTGGAGCAAATTGGGTGCTACACGTATGCACCTCATACGGTTTGGCATGGTCTGGCAAGGCCAAGACTGGCTCCTCGGTCACAGCCCACTTCAACCTGTCAAAGGCTTATTGGCACCCTGTGCTCCACTCCCATGCTCTCCCTTTCTTGAGCAAGTCAGTCAATGGCGTGGCTATTGCTGAGTGACCTTTGATGAAGTGCCTGTAGTAGTTAACTAGCCCCAGGAACGATCTCAACTCAGTGACCTTGGCTGGTGGTTGCCACTCCAGGATGGCGTGTATCTTGCCTTCATCCATGCATATCCTGCCACCTCCCACTATGTGGCCTAAGAATGAGATCTCCTGCTGGGTGAATGAGCACTTCTCCCTCTTGACAAACAGCTTGTGCTCCCGTGACACCTCGAACACCTGTCTCAAGTGGTCTACATGCTCTCCCAAAGTCTGGCTGTAGATCACAATGTCATCCAAATAAACCACAACAAACCGATCAAGGAATGATTGAAATACCTTGTTCATAAGGGTGCAGAATGTTGCTGGGGCATTCGTGAGTCCGAAAGGCATCACCAAGAACTCATACGAACCAGACCGAGTGACACATGCTATCTTTGGCTCATCTTCCTCCACGATCCTGACTTGATAGTAGCCTGACCTCAAATCCAGCTTGGTGAACCACCTTGCGCTCCCAAGTTGATCGAAAAAGTCCGCAATGAGTGGGATGGGGTACTTGTTCTTGATGGTCAGCTTGTTCAAGGCCCGGTAGTCTATGCACAGCTGCAATGACCCATCATGCTTGCGCTAGAATAGAACCAGTGCACCATAGGGTGCCTTCGATGGCCTGATGAAGCCAGCATCAACTAACTCCTTGAGCTGCTTCCTTAACTCCTCCAACTCTGGTGGAGACATTCGGTAAGGGGCTCTAGCTGATGGCTTGGCCTCGGACACCAGCTCGATCTTGTGGTCCACCTCTCTCTTAGGTGGTAGCTTGCTAGGCAGCTTTACGGGCATCACATCACTAAAGTTCTTCAGCACCTTTAGCACCTCCAAGGGTGACTCGATCTCCTTCTCCCTTGGCTCATCATATTTCAAGGCTGCCAAGAAGGTGTCTTCTTGTCTGCTTACCGCCTTGGCAAATTGGATGGCTGACACCACCCGCGACCCAACTCCAGACCCTCTTCTCAATGGCACTAGGCATTGGCACCGTGCATCCAAGTTGCAAACACAATCGGCAAAAGGCACAAGGAGGGTGTTAATCCGAACAAAGAAATCTAACCCAATCACAAACTCATAGTTGTCAAAGGGTATTACCTCAATGGTCTCCTTGCCTTTCCAGTCTCCAAGCTGTAACTCCACTCTCCATGCCACTCTAATGGCTGGAACTTCCTTGGACTTGACTGTTTTAATGGTACCAGTCCCTTTTTGTACCTTTAGTTCAAGCTTCCGGGCTCTATCACCTGAAATAAAAAGATGTGAGGCACCTGTGTCCACCAGTGCCCTCACCTTTTGACCCACAACCATCAGATCTGTAAACATCAAGCTCTTTGGCTTATGGCTCCCTTATTCTGGACAGCATTGAGCACCAACGACCCAAGCTTTGTTGCCCCTGACTCTGGCTCCTCGTCAGACTCCTTGTCTACAGTAGCCGGCTTACCTTTCTGTGGGTAATTACGTGCTATGTGGCTTCCTCCACATAGGTAGCATGCTAGTGGCTCTTGGTCCCCCTTTGCTTTCCACTTGCCTGCTGGTGGCTTCCTCTCACCATCCTTGGTTGAACGATCTCGGTCTCTATCCTTGGACTCCCGACCACAATCCTTTCCCTTGGACTGCTTCTTCTGGTCCCTATCGTCCCTGCCCTTACCCTTGGGCTTGAAAGACTCGAACTTGTTTAGAGGCTTGAACTGTATCAAGGCCTTGGCAGTAGTCATGGCTTTAGCCAAGTCATGGCTTTAGCCATGTCATGAACTCCTTTCCTTTGTAGCTCATGCTTCACCCATGACTTCAGCCCATCCATGAAAGCAAAGAATGCATCCTTCTCACCTATATTTGAGATCTGTAGCATCAGTTCAGAGAATTTCTAGACATACTCCCTTATGTCCCCTTGCTGGCTCAACCTGCGTAACTTTGCCCGCGCCTCATCATCAGCATACTCCGAGTAAAATTATTCTCTGAACTCCTTTTAGAACTCTGCCCAGGTTCCAATCTTGGCGCTCCCACGCCTGACATCATCACACCTGCGCCTCCACCACAATAAGGCTACATCAGTGAGATACATAGCAGCGGTGCTTACCTTTATCACCTCGACTTATGTGCCCATGGCCTAGAAGTACTGCTCCATACCTCAAAGGTAGTTGTCTATTTCCTTAGCCGCCCTAGTCCCCTTAAACTCCTTAGGCTTGGGGACATCCAATCTAGATTTGGACACTCTAGCAAACATGCCATTCCCAATGGCAGTCTTGCAAGTAACCAGCTCACTGGTAAGCTCTTCCATCCGTTGGCGCATGGCCTCCATGCCATCGGGCAAGGTCCACACTTCAGCCTCCAAGGTCTGGTTCTTTTTGGTGAACATGTCCAAGCCTTTGTTGAGAGCAGCTTCTAGCTCACTTTGGATCTCCTCCCCCATAGAGTCTAGCGATGCAATGTTATTCTCTACTTCCTCAAGCTTCTCCCTCATGTCGCCTACGGTCACCTCCACCTTGGCCAGCCTACCGTCCATGGTAGACCAGATATCTCTAGAACTGGCTTTCTTGCCTCTTCCTCGGCCATGCTTCTGGGCCTCTGGTTGTTGGCTAGCAACATCGCTTTGGGATGTCATCTCCTCAATCACGATCTAACCTATACAACACAAACATGCAGAATTGAACTTGCTCTGATACCAACTGTCACGGGCTTCAACCTTAGACTTAGAATCCGTGTGACCTTAGGCTTGGAATCTCCTCCTTTGTGCCTAAGTCAGCCTAAAACACAACCGTGCAAGCACTAGAACAATTGGAAGGGTTGATTACACAAGTTAAAGAGAAATAGGATAAGAAGACAGAATTCTGGAAATGCTCTTGTATTCACTGAAACAGAAGTGTTTGATGGTGTACAAATGAGGGTGGAGCAGCCCTCTATTTATAGTTGAGGCTCCAGCTACAACTTAATGGCATATCCCTAGAATAAAGGCTAAAATCATGGGATTACAATCAATCAGGATGCTAACTCCTGATTTTCAGGGTCAACCAAATCTGCCAGGATGCTCCTGCCTATTTCCAGAAGCTTCCCTTGTGTGTCCAGCACCTTAGGCCCTTCTGGATGTGGTGCGAGCAGCTTGTATGCCAGGCCTTGGTCTCACGGGCTAGCCTACAAGTCGAGCGGGCGTTCTGAGCTCGTTTGCTAGCCTTTGCGCACAGATACCCATCAACACGCCTGGTCTGCAAGCCTCAACCTCTGGCTTGCCTGCTGGTCTGCTTGATGTGCCCGGCACGCCCGCCTAGGGTGTGACACAGGAGGGGACCCGACCTATCCCCGGCTCACGCATCCTGCCCGTTTTGTCAGCTGAGCGCCCGCACGCTCGTTTCATGGGTTGACTTGGCATACAGAGTTCATTCCCAGTCTAAGTATACGGAGTTCATTCTCAGTGTAAGATCGGACTGGACCGAGGGTTGCGCGTGCACATGCTAGGCTCAGGCATGTGTTGGAGCCACATTTTTTTCGCCCGGGGAACCATCCCTGGGGCATCGCCAGAGAACCTGATCGGCGGCATTGGGGTTCCGGCGATTGGGGGGGCAAGGGGGTGTGCGCAATGGGTGCTGGTACTTGGCCCTTATATTGGTCCCCTATCCCTCATCAAACCTCGAGAACTCACACCCCCATAAAGAGCATTTGAGATTTTACAGGTTTGCTGCTAGTAGCCATTAAAGTGTCTGAAATGGGGACACTTTTTCCAAATGGTCACAAAATCCTGTACACTTTGAGTTTTTAGCTGAATGTTATTATGCATGCCAACAAAAATACAAGGATCACGTCTACCAAGTTTGGGGCCAAAAATCCTTCTGAAAAAATTTTAAAAAAATCCCGAACCATAAAAAGTTTCAAAAATCGTGAAAAATAGAAAACGAGTCGTCTTACCATGAAACTTCACATGAAAGCTTAAGGGACCATTGTATGAATTTACAAGCCACAAAAATGGCATTGGCATGGCAGAAATATGAAGATGTGCCTAAACCCACCTACCACCCTATCGATCCACTGCTTGTGCATCCCGCCTCTCTGGTCGACATAGTGCCCGCCTACCCGTTTGTTTCGTCGGTTGGCTTGGGCATATGGAGTTCATTCCTAGTCTAAGATCAGACTGGACTGAGGGTTACGGCAGTAGGATCCATAGCACGAAGGGGGGGACCCGACTGCTCCCTGGCTTACGCATCCTGCCCCTCTGGCCGACTGAGCACCTGCACGCTCGTTTTATGGGTTTAGGCATACGGAGTTCATTCCCAGTCTAAGCATACGGAGTTTATTCCCAGTGTAAGATCGGACTAGAGTGGGGGTTATGGGTGCACATGTTGGGCTCGAGCATGTGCCGGTGCCGTATTTTTTTTTCGTCCGAGGCACCATCGTCGGAGCATCATCAGAGAACCTGACCGGCGGCATAAGGGTTCCGACGATTGGGGGGTGGGGGGGTGAGCGCACATGATGTGCGATGGGTGCTGGTACTTGGCCCTTATATTGGCCCCTTATCCCTCATCAAACCTCGAGAACTCACACCCCTTTGAAGAGCATTTGAGATTTTACAGGTTTGCTGCCAGTAGCCATTAAAGTGTCTGAAATGGGGACACTTTTTTCAAATGATCACAAAATTCTGTACACTTCGAGTTTTTAGCTGAATTTTTTTTTTGCATGCCAACAAAAATACAAGGATCACGTCTACCAAGTTTGGGGCCAAAACTCCTTTTGAAAAAATTTCAAAAAAATCCCAAACTGTAAAAAGTTTCAAAATTCATGAAAAATAGAAAACAAGTCGTCTTGCCATGAAACTTCACATGAAGGCTTAAGGGACCATTGTATGAATTTACAAGCCATAAAAATGGCATTGGCATGGCAGAAATATGAAATGTGCCTAAAACCACCTACCACCCTATCGATACACGGCTTGCGCATCCCGCCTCTCTGGCCGACGTAGTGCCCGCCCGCCCGCTCGTTTCGTGGGTTGGCTTAGGTATACGGAGTTCATTCCCAGTCTAAGATCGGACCGGACTGAGGGTTTTGGTACTAGGATCGGCAGCACACAGGGGGGACCCGATCGATCCCAGGCTTGCGCATCCTGCCCCTTTGGCCGGTTGAGCGCCCGCACGCTCGTTTCGTGGGTTCACTTAGGCATACAGTGTTCATTCCCAGTCTAAGCATACGAAGTTCATTCCTAGTGTAACATCGGATCGGACCGGGGGTTGCGGGTGCACATGTTGGGCTCGGGCATTTGCTGGTGCCGCATTTTTTTTGCTCGGTATAGGGGTTCTGGCGATTAAGGGGCGGGGGTGAGCGAACATAATGTACGATGGGTGCTGGTACTTGGCCCTTATATTGGCCCCCTATCCCTCATCAAACCTCGAGAACTCACACCCCTTTAAAGAGCATTTGAGATTTTACAGGTTTGCTACCAGTAGCCATTAAAGTGTCTGAAATAGGGACAATTTTTTCAAATGGTCACAAAATCCTGTACACTTCGAGTTTTTAGCTGAATTTTTTTGTGCATGCCAAAAAAAGTACAAGCATCACGTCTACTGAGTGTGGGGCCAAAACTCCTTCTGAAAAAATTTTAAAAAAATCTCGAACCGTAAAAAATTTTGAAAATCGTGAAAAATAAAAAACGAGTCGTCTTGCCATGAAACTTCACATGAAGGCTTAAGGGACCATTGTATGAATTTACAAGGCATAAAAATGGCATTGGCATGGCAAAAATATGAAGATGTGCCTAAACCCAACTACCACCCTATCGATCCACGGCTTGCGCATCCCATCTCTCTAGCCGGCGTAGTGCCCGCCCGCCCGCCCGCCCGCTCGTTTCATCGGTTGGCTTAGGCATACGGAGTTCATTCTCAGTCTAAGATCAGACCAGATCAAGGGTCATGGCAGCAAGATTAGCAACACATAGGGGGGACCCGACCGATCCTTGGCTTGCACATCCTGCCCCTCTGGTCGGCTGAGCACCCGCACGCTCGTTTCATGGGTTGACTTAGGCATACAGAGTTCATACCCAGTCTAAGCATACGAAGTTCATTCTCAGTGTAACATCAGATCGAAATGAGGGTTGAGGGTGCACATACTGGGCTCGGGCATGTGCTAGTGCCATTTTTTTTTCAAACGGGGCACCATTGTCGGAGCATCGTCGGAGAATCTGGCCGACGGCATTGGGTTCTGGCGATTCGGGGGGCGGGGGGGGTGTACGCACTTGATGTGCGATGGGTGTCGGTACTTGGCCCTTATATGGGCCCCCTATCCCTCATCAAACCTCGAGAACTCACACCCCCTTAAAGAGCATTTGAGATTTTACAGGTTTGCTGCCAGTAGCCATTAAAGTGTCTGAAATGGGGACATTTTTTTCAAATGGTCACAAAATCCTGTACGCTTTGAGTTTTTAGCTGAATTTTTTTGTGCACGCCAAAAAAAATACAAGGATCATGTCTACCAAGTTTGGCACCAAAACGCCTTCTGAAAAAGTTTTAAAAAAATCCCGAACCATAAAAAGTTTCAAAAATCATGAAAAATAGAAAGCGAGTCGTCTTGCCATGAAACTTTACATGAAAGCTTAAAGGACCATTGCATGAATTTAAAAGCCATAAAAATGGCATTGGCATGGCAAAAATATGAAAAGGTGCCTAAACCCACCTACCACCCTATCGATCCACGGCTTGTGCATCCTGTCTCTCTAACTGGCGTGGTGCCCGCTCGCCCACTCGTTTCGTCGGTTGGCTTAGGCATACGGAGTTTATTCCCAGTCTAAGATCGAACCGAACTGAGGGTTACGGTAGCAGGATCGGCAGCATGCAGGGGGGACCCGATCGATCCCTGGCTATGCATCCTGCCCCAATGGCCGACTGAGCACTCGCATACTCGTTTCATGGGTTGACTTAGGCATACGGAGTTCATTTCTAGTCTAAGCATACGAAGTTCATTCCCAGTGTAAGATCGGATCGGACTGAGGGTTACAGGTGCACATACTGGGCTCGGGCATGTGCTGGTGCCGTATTTTTTTTCACCTGGGGAACCATCGTCGGAGAACCTGACCGACGGGATTGGGGTTTCGACGACTGGGGGGGCGGGGGGTGTGCGCACATGATGTGTGAGGGGTGCTCATACTTGGCCCTTATATTGAACCCCTATCCCTCATCAAACCTTAAGAACTCACATCCCCTTAAAGAGCGTTTGAGATTTTACACGTTTGCTGCCAGTAGCCATTAAAGTGTCTGAAATAGGGACACTTTTTTCAAATGGTCACACAATCTTGTACACTTCGAGTTTTTTGCTGAATTTTATTGTGCATGCCAAAAAAAATACAAGGATCATGTCTACCAAGTTTGGGGCCAAAACTCCTTCTGAAAAAATTTTTAAAAAATCCCGAACCGTAAAAAGTTTCAAAAATCGTGAAAAATAGAAAACGAGTCGTCTTGCCATGAAACTTCACATGAAGGCTTAAAGGACCATTGTATGAATTTACAAGCCATAAAAGTGGCATTGGCATGGCAAAAATATGAAGATGTGCCTAAACCCACCTACCACCTTATCAATCCACGGCTTGCGCATCCCGCCTCTCTGGCCGGTGTAGTGCCCGCCCGCCCGCTCGTTTCGTCGGTTGGCTTAGGTATACGGAGTTGATTCCCAGTCTAAGATTGGACCAGACCGAGGGTTACAGCAACAGGATCGGCAGCACGTAGGGGGGACCTGGCCGATCCCTGGCTTGCGCATCCTGCCCATCTGGCTGGCTGAGCGCCCGTACGCTCGTTTCATGGGTTGACTTAGGCATACGAAGTTCATTCCCAGTCTAAGCATACGGAGTTCATTCCCAGTGTATGATCAGACCAGAGCGAGGGTTACGGGTGCACATGCTTGGCTCGGGCATGTGCTGGTGCCACATTTTTCTTTCGCCCGAAGCACCATCGCCAGAGCATCGCTGGAGAACCTGACCGGTGGCATTGGGGTTCCGGCGATTGGGGGGGCGGGGGGGTGTGTGCACATGATGGGTGCTGGTACTTGGCCCTTATATTGGCCCCCTATCCCTCATCAAACCTTAAGAACTCACACCCTCTTAAAGAGCATTTGAGATTTTACAGGTATGCTGCCAGTAGCCATTAAAGTGTCTGAAATAGGGACACTTTTTTCAAATTGTCACAAAATCTTGTACACTTTGAGTTTTTAGCTAAATTTTTTTGTGCATGCCAACAAAAATACAAGGATGACGTCTACCAAGTTTGGGGCCAAAACTACTTCTAAAAAAATTTTAAAAAAATCCCGAATCATAAAAAGTTTTGAAAATCATGAGAAATAGAAAACGAGTCGTCTTGCCATGAAACTTCACATGAAGGCTTAAGGGACCATTGTATGAATTTACAAGGCATAAAAATGGCATTGGCATGGAAGAAATATAAAGATGTTCCTAAACCCACTTACCACCCTATCGATCCACGGCTTGCGCATCCCGCCTCTCTGGCCGGTGTAGTTCCTGCCTGCCCGCTCGTTTTGTCGGTTGGCTTAGGCATAAGGAGTTCATTCCCAATCTAAGAGTGAACCAGACCAAGGGTTGTGGCAGTAGGATCGACAGCATGCAGGGGGGACCCGGTCGATCCCCAGCTTACGCATTTTGCCCCTCAGGTCAACCGAGCGCCTGAACGTTCGTTTCGTGGGTTAACGTAGGCATACGAAGTTTATTCCCAGTCTAAGCATATGGAGTTCATTCCCAGTGTAAGATTGGACTGGACCGAGGGTTGTGGGTGCACATGCTGGGCTCGGGCATGTGCTGGTGCCACCTTTTTTTTTCCCGGGGCACCATCGCCGGAGAACCTGACTGACGGCATTAGGGTTCCGGCGATTGGGGGGGCGGGGGGTGTGCGTACATGATGTGCGATGGGTGCTGGTACTTGGCCCTTATATTGGCCCCCTATCCCTTATCAAACCTTGAGAACTCACACCCCCTTAAAAAGCATTTGAGATTTTACAGGTTTGCGGCCAGTAGCCATTAAAGTGTTTGAAATGGGAACACTTTTTTCAAATGGTCACAAAATCCTGTACACTTCGAGTTTTTAGCTGAATGTTTTTGTGCATGCCCACAAAAATACAAGGATCACGTCTACCAAGTTTGGGGCCACAACTCCTTCTGAAAAAATTTTTAAAAAATCTCGAACCATAAAAAGTTTTAAAAATCATGAAAAATAGAAAAATGAGTCGTCTTGCCATGAAACTTCACATGAAGGCTTAAGGGACCATTGTATGAATTTACAAGGCATAAAAATGGCATTGGCAGGGCAGAAATATGAAGATGTGCCTAAACCCACCTACCACCCTATCGATCCACGACTTACGCATCTCGCCTCTCTGGTCGGTGTAGTGCCCGCCCGTCCGCTCGTTTCATCGGTTGGCTTAGGCATATGGAGTTCATTCCCAGTCTAAGATCGGATCGGACTGAGAGTTGTGGTAGCAGGATTGGCAGCACGCAGGGGGGGACCCGATGGATCCCCAGCTTGCGCATCCTGCCCCTTTGGCCGACTTAGGCATACGGAGTTCATTTTCAGTGTAAGATCAGACCGCACCGAGGGTTACGGGTGCACATGCTAGGCTCGGGGATGTGCCGGTGCCACATATGTTTTTCGCCCGGGGCACCATCGTCGGAGAACCTGACCGGCGGCATTGGGGCTCTGACGATTGGGGGGCGGGGGGGTGTGCGCACATGATGTGCGATTGGTGCTGGTCTTGGCCCTTATATTGGCCCCCTATCCCTCATCAAACCTCGAGAACTCACACCCCCTTAAAGAGCATTTGAGATTTTACATGTTTGCTGCCAGTAGCCATTAAAGTGTCTGAAATGGGGACACTTTTTTCAAATGGTCACAAAATCCTGTACACTTCGAGTTTTGTGCTGAATTTTTTTGGCCATGCCAAAAAAAATACAAGGATCACATCTACCAAGTTTGGGGCAAAAACTCCTTTTGAAAAAATTTTTAAAAAATCCCGAACCGTAAAAAGTTTCAAAAATCGTGAAAAATAGAAAACGAGTCGTCTTGCCATGAAACTTCACATGAAGGCTTAAGGGACCATTGTATGAATTTACAAGGCATAAAAATGGCATTGGCATGGCAGAAATATGAAGATATGCCTAAACCCACCTACCAACCTATCGATCCACGGCTTGCGCATCCCGCCTCTCTGGCCTGCGTAGTGCCTGCTCGCCCGCTTGTTTCGTCGGTTGGCTTAGGCATACATAGTTCATTCCCAATCTAAGATCAGACCCGATCAAGGGTTGCAGCAACAGGATCGGCAGCACACAGGGGGGGACCCGGTTGATCCCCTGCTTGCGCATCCTGCCCCTCTGGCTGGCTGAGCTCCCGCACACTCGTTCTGTGGGTTGACTTAGGCATATGGAGTTCATTCCCAGTCTAAGCATACGGAATTTATTCCCAGTGTCAGATCGGATCAGACCAAGGATTGTGGGGGCACATGCTGGGCTCGGGCATGTGCTGGTGTCGCATTTTTTTTTCGCCCGGGGCGCCGTCACTAGAGCATCGTCGGAGAACCTGACTGGCAGCATTGGGGTTCCGACGATTGGGGGGTAGGTGGGGTGTGCCCACATGATGTGCGATGGGTGCTAGTACTTGGCCCTTATATTGGCCCCCTATCCCTCATCAAACCTTGAGAACTCACACCCCCTTAAAGAGCATTTGAGATTTTACAAGTTTGCTGCCAGTAGCCATTAAAGTGTCTGAAATGGGGACACTTTTTTCAAATGGTCACAAAATCCTGTACACTTCGAGTTTTTAGCTGAATTTTTTTGTGTATGCCAAAAAAAATACAAGGATCACGTCTACCAAATTTGGAGCCAAAAATCCTTCTGAAAAATTTCAAAAAAATCTCGAACCGTAAAAAGTTTCAAAAATCATGAAAAATAGAAAACGAGTCGTCTTGCCATGAAACATCACATGAAGTCTTAAGGGACCATTGTATGAATTTACAAGCCATAAAAATGGCATTGGCATGGCAGAAATATGAAGATGTGCCTAAACCCACCTACCACCCTATCGATCCACGGCTTGCGCATCCTGCCTCTTTGGCCGACGTAGTGCCCATCTGCTCGCTCGTTTCGTCGGTTGGCTTAGGCATACGGAGTTCATTCCCAGTCTAAGATTGGACCAGACTGAGGGTTGCGGCAACAGGATCGGTAGCACGTAGGGGGGGACCCGATCGATCCCTGACTTGTGCATCCTGCCCCTCTAGTCGGTTGAGCACCCGCACGCTCGTTTTGTGGGTTGACTTAGGCATACGAAATTCATTCACAATCTAAGCATACGAAGTTCATTCCCAATGTAAGATCGGATCGGACCGAGGGTTGCGAGTGCACATGTGGGCTCGAACATGTGCTGGTGCCACATTTTTTTTTGCCCGGGGCATCATCGCTGGAACATCGCCGGAGAACTTGACCGACGGCATTGGGGGTTTTGGCGATTGAGGGGGGCGAGGGTGTGTGCACATGATGTGTGTTGACATCAATTTTGTCCTCAAAAATAAAAATAATAATATTATACGAAATACAAAAAAAATAAATACCAAAAAATAATACAAAAAAATAGCAAAAAAACAAAAAAAAAGAAAAATAATTGAGGATGGCATTGGTGCCATCCCCGGCACCATTGCCACCAGGCCCACCACCCATCACATACCCTATTCATCCTACCCTACTACCAGAAAATACAGAAGAAATAAAGAGGCAGGCTCATGTTTACATCCCGTGATCGAGCCCCATGCCCTTCCCTCCAAACACATATGGCTGGAGCTCTATATATAGAGCTCATAGCGAAGCCAAAACAGACAGAGAAAAAAGAAGAGGAGATTCTGTCAAAAAAAACTAAAAAAAAATAGAAACCACAGTCCTCCCCGTAGGGAGGAACCTAGCGCCGAAGCTACCTGCAAAAGCAAGAAAACAGATCAGTCTTGCTTCGACAAAACAAACAAAAAAAATTGAAAACAAAAACTTTGAGCCCCAATCTACGCTGATCGGGGCTGTTTTCGACAAAAAAGAGGTCATATCTTGAAAAAGCGCATTGAAGAGTGCTTCTGGAAGTATTTTGGCATTTTTCGATCACCAACGACCACCGCTGACGATGACCCAGGCGATGGTCGGAGCGGTGGCCTGACGACTGAACGGTGGATGGCCAAACCTCTCCCCCAGCTCTCTCTCTCCCTCTCTCCCTTTTTTTTCTGAAACAGAAACCAAATGAACCAAAAAAAATCTTCAGCTATATATAGTAAAGCAAAAACTCAAAACGACGTCGTTTAGGGAAAGACCCAAAACGGCGTCGTTTTAACCAAAGAGGATCCATGCGTGGACCCAGATCCGACCCGAGATCCGCGCAAACCGACCCGTCAACCCACTACATCCAATCTCGAACCGGTCTGAGCCGGTCCGAACCACTGGACCGCCTGAACCTTCTATCGAATCGTAGAACCGGTCAGACTGGTCCAAACCAGCACTGACCAGACCGTTGACCAGTCCGGTTTAGGTAAAAAAAATTTTTTTTTTAATTTTCTAATTTTTTTTATATTATTATTTTTGTTATTTTAAGTATATTTTTATATTTATGCATGATAAATTTCTAAATTTGTTAGAATAAATGTTTAATTGTTTTAATAATAATAAAATTGAAAACAAATAATAGTTAAAAATATATTAAAAATGTTCAAAAAAATATTTATTATTATTATTATTATTTTTCTTGCCTAAATGTTGGAGGGAATAAAAAATATTTTTCTAAAAGATAATTCCGCCTAGATGTTGGGGAATTATTATGAATAAATTTTCATAAAAAAACACATAAGAAATTTTTAATTAGTTTTGAAAAATTATAAAAAATTGAACTTGCTCCGAAAGTCCGCCTAGATGATGAGGATTTTTAGAGATGTTTGCATTTTACTTAAATCTTAAACACTAATTTTTAATTTTCAAAATCCTAAGTTTTTAAAACCCCTAAAAATCCAAAATCCCCTAAAATTCAAAACCTCTTAAAATCCAAAGTCCTAAAAGTCCTAAAGACAAGTGTGAAAATTTTATTTGGAGCAATTTGTTCCCGAATGCAGCCTAGTTGATGGGGTATTTAGAAAATTTTACTTCGTTAAGTCTTTTCACACGATTTCTTAATTTGCATCAACAATAAAATTAATAAATAAAAAGAATAATAGTAAATTGGGAGCTTAAATATAAACAGTCGCACCTAAGCTCTGCCTAGATGTTCGAGAGTTAAGGTGGTCTTATTATACTTAAGAATCCAACTTTTAAATTACATTTCATTTTACATAACATTCATTGACATACACATATTAGCATGTTATTATTAGTATTTATTTGTACTATTCTATCTTTAATTTTTATTTGTACTACTTTTTAAAAAAATTATGATATTATAAAATAAAATAAAAATAACATTCCGAAAGAAATAATTCTTGGTACTCTGCCTAGACGTTGGAGAGTCACTAACAATTATTTTCTATAAAGATTGTTATTTTATTTTATGGATTATTGTGTTAAATCTTAAGTAAAAAGAGTTATTTTAAATTCTGCCTAGATGTTGGAGAATTTTAAGATAATTCTTTAACTTAAAGATTTTCTCAATATTTCTAAATAAATATTTTAGCAAAATTTTATTCATGTGAAGGGAATTAGTGTTAAATTTCAAATTAAAATCATTTTTATCCAACACCGAAAATAACGCATAATTAAATGGTACCAATTTATGGGCGTTGTGGGGGTGCTAATCCTTCCCTATGCGTAACCGACTCTTAGACCCAACCTGGTTTTTCGTAGACCGAAATTATCTTTTTGATAAACTTTAAATCCATTTTATAGTTTTATTAAAAAGATAAACTTTCGGGTGACCAATCACACCCTAACAAAGATTGGTGGCGACTCCACTTTTTATTTATTTTTCTCTATTTTAAAACATCACTTTTATGTCTAACAGTCCCAAAACCGTTACGACAGCTTGGCGACTCCATTGGGGATTTTTGAGAGTCAGGCCAAATTTTAGTTATGCGCTATTAATAACTGTTGGATTTAATTAGTTTTATTTGATATTTAATTTAATTCTTTTTATTTTAATTTTTCAAAATATACATATAAGTTAATAAATAAAATAAATTGCTTGTTATCTATTACTTTATTATGATTTTGTGTTTATGATTTATTTATGTTATTTTGATTAATACATTACTTTGCACACACTTTGCATATTTATTCACATGCATGAGCTCTAAACCCGGGCTCTTTCCCTTTTAGGAGGAAGTGAAGTAGCTACGCTCTCGTGAGGTGATAACCTCCGCATTTGCTAGTGAAACACTTCCACTCAGACTGAACCCTTTCTGTTAGTAACCTGTAATGGGTGAGGATCGGAGAACCTTACTAGTCTATCCAGACAACGATGTGAGGAATAGTTTGGGAACCATTAGACGCATAAACCTTAACCCAACATATCGTAAGCCATATGAATCTTGCTGATCTTTTTATAGAAATAACCAAAAGAAAAGCATTTTCTTAAAAAACAATATATATAAATTTCCTTTTTACATGTAGTTCATTCATTTGGTAATTGTTCAAATTTTGCAATTTCATAAAATATTTTAGAATAAAGTGATTTTTTTTAAAGCATTATCCAACAAGCCAAAAAACAAAAAAAAAGTGGTTTTCAAAAAAATTAAAGATTTTTCTTAAATTCTTTATTTATTGGCCCAATAAAAAAAATCAATTTTCATGTCCTAGTTATTTTTTTTTCCCTCTAAATTTTTTTTTATTTTGTTTCATCTTTTGCATTTCATACATCATAAAAAATAATACATGTATCCCATTCCATATGCATCATAAAAGGTAGTGTCAGTTTCACTAGGTTGGCATAATACAAACATTGTATTCGATGTAAAAATATAACATGCACTTGATAGGTTCATGCATTCCATACAAATATGCTGCATTAGTCATAGGAATACATCTCATCATTCATGTAAATATGTCATTGCATTTCATGCATATAAATTCATGAATGGTAAGGTCGTATGGAACAAACGTTGCATTTCATATCCTACTATCTCGGCAATATAATATTCCTTACATACACAGTCATGGTTGATAAAAATTTTCATTTGGGTCATTTGTACAGATAAAAACTCATTGTTATAGGCATATACGCATTTCATGACATTCTTTAGCCATCATATTCATGTATTCATACTTCATGTGTCATTGCTTTTATGATATTCATTCAATAAGGGTAGTAATCTAGAATTTTTTGTCTAAGTCTTGGAATAAGTTGTCTGTCTTGGTGGGAATTAGAGTCATGAAAAATGGGAGATCAATTAGAAGCAAGGATTAGTGCTTTGGAGTTGAATCAAGAGGAATTATGGCTTGAGCTTCGAGAGATGAAACGATAAATGGCTCAATTGATAGAAATGGTTAAAAGTAGTGGTATGGTTGAATTAGTTGCTCCTCAAATACCGTTGTCACTTCCATCAAGTTAAGGTCAATTGGCTCCCATTAGTTCCAACATTCTGCTAGAGCATGCTAAAGCATTGGGTGATCTCAACAATGACCAAGGTTTGGGCGAACTCAAGAGAGGAATGGGTGAACTGGCCATGCAAATGACTGAGCTCAAGAGTTTGATTTCCAAAAATAAGTCAGCTGGCTTCAAACAACCTCCACAAACTATCCCAAGTCCAAACCCATACCTAAATCCTCCTTATGAACATTTTCAACCTCCTTTCCAAGTACCTAAGATTAGACCCCCAATTTTCATGCAACCACTAAGAATTTCACACCTGAACCCATATCCACCATCTCATATTTCACAATCGCCTGTTCAGCATGCTATACCATCATTACCTTTTGAACCCAATCTTCGACCCAAAGTTTCTCAATTCACCTCAAGACCAACTAAACTATCATCTTTTCAACAAAGCAAACTAACTGTAGGATAGAAAAACTTCGGTAACACCAAAGAAAAAATCCTTGTTGATATGATACCCATGTCCTACGTAGAGTTGTACCCATTACTTCTAGAAAATTATCTCATTGCCCCTATCCCTGCTAAACATCACAAACCACCTTTCCCCGAATGCTATGACCCCAATGCTCGATGTGAATACCATTTTGGCATCATTGGCCATTCTTTGGAAAATTGCACAGCTTTGAAACATAGGGTGCAAGGACTGATGAAAGCTGGATATCTGAGTTTTGATACCAAGATGAAGCCAGTTATTCACAACAACCCTTCTTTGATCCATGTCAAAATGGTAGGCAGTGCTATAGGCAACAGTAGGGTTGGTCAGGATGATGAATAAAAAGCTTTTTAAGCAAAGAGTTATCCTCCCTAGTAATCATAGTCAACTATTTTTTAGGAGAAACAAAGGGAAGTGGGAGTAGGTTTGGTACTTTTTGGCCCCAGCCCTAGAATAGTTCATGATGTGTAAACTTAATGCTTTTGAAAATGAATGAAAACTTCTTTTAACCTAGATTTTCTATGAATTGATGCATCTGTTTATTTTATTGGCACGCCTAAAAGAGTATAAGAAAGAATGATGGTTGCAAGTATGTTTTTACCAAACTTTTGAGACAGAAAAGATATATCTAGATGACCCATTTTGAATATAAGATGGAATTCAAGTTTCCCCTCACTAAAACAACAAAATTTAACTTGCATATCATGCATCATTTGCTTGAATTCATTGCTTTTCATGCCAACTAAGGACAAGGAATGATAATTGTAAATATACTTTCGTCAAACCTTCGAAGCAATTTTTTTTAATATACAATAGAATTCATGCCATGCATTTCTGACTTCTGATAATTAATAAAAGATTCAAGGATAGCTATCTTAGGAAACGAGGTTAGTTGAGTCTGCACACTTATAGCCCTCGAGCTAGTACCATAATCATGGAAAATGAAGGTGCCAGTCGAATGGATAGAGTAGAAAAAACCCAAGGAGAGATCGGTGAAACAGTTATAGGAATGTAACAAAATGTGAACAGACAATTGACAGAATTAAAACAGATGATAGTGGATTGACAAAAAGAAAAGAAGTTGTTGAGACGTACAGGACAAAGGAGGAAACAGCTATCGAGACACCATTGTATCTATCTGGGTTCACATATGTTCAAGATCCCCATGTGTCACAAACACTTCAAACAACTGATCAACCTTATATTGGCCATTTTACCAAGTTACCATCAGTTCAGACAAATATCAATCCTGGGCATACTCCTCACGACTTCACTACTGTGCCTAATGTGGATAATCATAAAAAATTAAAGAAATTGAAGAGGGTGCCAGATCCATTAGAAGATATAGTGATGAAAGATAAGTATGATCTGTTGGAAGGGAGATTGAAAGCAATTGAAAGTCATGATGTCTACGAGAATGTTGACGCCAACGAGCTTAGTCTAGTGCCTGATCTCATTATTCCATCAAAATTCAAAGCCCCAAATTTTGAAAAGTATAACGGAACTAGATGTCCTAAAATACATTTGGCTCAATACTGTCATAAAATGGTTAGGTATGCTGGTGATAAAAAGCTACTTATTCATGTCTTTCAAGAAAGTTTGACTGGGACAGCAGTTAATTGGTATCATAGTTTGAAAAGCAGTCAAATTCATACTTGGAGAGATTTATCATGGGCATTCTTGAAGCAATACCAATATATGTTGGAGTTAGCTCCGGATCGATTAACCCTCCAAAATATGAGAAAGAACCCAATGAGAGCTATAAAGAATATGCTGTTAGATGGAAGAATATGGCATCACAGGTACAACCACCTCTTACCAATAGGGAGTTGAATTCCCTATTTATGGATACCCTTCCTTTTCCCTATTATGATAAGTTGCTCAGCAATACTTCATAAGAGTTTGCAAATTTATTGTTTACTGTGGGTAGAATTGAGGATGGGATAAGAAGGGGAAGAATTATAAATACTAGTGATGAAAAAAGAGGAGATATTTTTGTAAAACAAGCCCAAGAAATAATTGTTAAAGGGTAAAATGAGAGAAATCTCACCATGATGCAAGAAGATCCAACGGATGATTATTCACAATGGCTACCATATTGCCCCCAACCAATATTTGCGATCGATGATTTTCTTCGACCACTTCATCTGTATGCTCAAATTCCTTCACCACGAATAGAACCAAGGATCAACTTAAGCCATTCACAGAGTCGTAAGAGAAAGAGAGCCAAAGTGTATCATTCACTTTCAATACCTTACGCTGAGCTCTTTACTTTACTGATAGAGAATCATATGATCTCTGTTGTTCCTGTAAGACCCAAAAAGCCTCCGTACCCGAAATGGTATGATCCTAATGCTAAATATGAATTTCATGATGTAGTTAAGGGGTATTCCATAGAAGATTATACTGCCTTCAAGGATAAAGTTCAAGCTTTGATCGATGCAGATGCTGCAAAGTTTAAAGAGCTAGTTGGTGGTTTTGATGATTGATAGTAGTAAAGTTGCAAGTTAGTGATACTAAAGTTGAAATATCAAGGGGAAAACTTTTGTTTATGTAACTTTAAATATCACCTCAAGAGTATGATCTAGATAATAAATTCTTTTTGGTCAAGTCTTAAGGTTTGCATTGCATGAGCAAACATTATGCATCATAGTGTTTTATTTCGTGCAAGTTTCAATATATAGTTGGTTTTTTTTTTAAAAAAAAGAGGGAAGATATTAGATGTGAATAAAGCTTCATGTGGTTAACTACCAAGGCTAGAGAAATTTTCTTGAGAAAAAAAACCAAAAAAAAAAGAAAAAAGAAAAAATGAAGTTTTGAGTATAAGATGAATTGGCGATCACTATTAGAAAATTTTCAAATACCTAAATGCCAATTTGCTCATTCAGTTGACCCCATTTCATTAGTCATGACCCCTTGATAGCCTTAAATTCAAATTTGTGAACCTTATTTTCACCTGATATTGTTGGCAATATTCTTTTCTAAGGCAATGAACAAATGAAACAGCCATTAACAAATGTGTGGTTCCTAGAAAATCAAGTCTATATGACTTTTTTTTTTTAGAATTCAAATGCGATAATTGAATATGATAAGATTATGCTGCAGTTCCAAAATTTTCAAATCCAAAATACACTTAAGCATACTACCATTTCAGTTTTTTTATCCCAAAATTAACCCGATCCTTTGTCTTGAGGTATATTTGTCAGAAAAGAAATATCTCATTACCTCTAAGGCAACTTGAGTTATGATTAACCCTTTTGTTCTCTTTTTATGGAGTAACTTAGATCATTTGATACCTTAAACATGTTTACCCCACATAATCTTTTTCTTATCCATTTCATATGACCCTTCTTTTGTAATTACTTTCATTATGGGTGGTTTGCTAAAATGGGACATCTTTCATGAAACTTGTGACTGGCAAAATGAATCTAGGTGTGAACTATGGGGGCATAAAAAAAAATAAAAACAATAAAAAAAAGAGAAAAAAAAAGAAAAAAAAAGAAGAAAAAATTGGTTATGACATCATGCACTAAAAATTTTGAGCAAATCCAAAAAAGGTTATGACAAAGTCAAGGTTTTGAAAAAAAAAAAACAAAAAAATTTTTTTGAGATTAAAAAGAAAAAAACCTTTTTCCAAGTTCATTTTCCTGAAGAGTAGTCTTCAATTTAAGTGTTTATGCTTGAAGTGACAAATGGCCATCTTTCATTATCTCTTCATAAAAATAAAAATTTATCTCTTGTTACCCCTTTGAGCTTGATTGAATTCTTTCAAAATAAACCCTGACTAAGGATCACTTTTCATATTTGTGAAAAAAAAAACAAAAAAAAAAAGAAATACGTTTGAAGGATAAGAATGAGAATGTCTAATGGAATCTCATGTGATAGGGGCACAAACCCAGTATAAAAGTTCATAAAAGTTTGAATCCACTCAGTGAAAGGGTGTAAAAAAAAAGGAAAGGAAGAATAAAAAAAAAAGGAAAAGAAATGAATTGGTGGAAAGCACAAAATAGAATATACCTTAGAGTGTATCCTTCCAATGAAAAATGATCCTTAGTTTCAAATACCCTTAAATAGTTGTTTTGGGCCTTTTTATCCTTTTCTTTGGTGACCATGAACCTTAACCTACATTACAACCTTTGAAAAGTCCATATTGGATCAGGCATGAAAGCTTAAACTTGAAGAGTTTCTCTTGAAAAATAAACATTAATTTTTTGAGTTTTCCTTTTTGAAAAAAATTCTTTTCCTCTTTTGGATTAGATTTGAATTCTCAAGTACATGGTGTGTAAAAAAAAAAGAGAAAAATAGAAATAAATGTGGCTCTAGGGTGAAAACCCTCAAAAGGGCAGTCTAGAGCCAACCCTAAAATGTCACTCCTGATGCTAAGTATGGTGGATGCTAAACAAAAGTAAAGCCAAACCTTTTGAAAGATCTAAAATATCAAAGCCATAAAAGTCTGAGATGGGTTGATTATTCCCAAATAACCCTTTAAAATCTTAAGCCCTTACAGTTGATCTTAACATATATCAAAATGTCGCATTTGGAGACTAAGAAAAATGTTGAATATGTTTGATTTTCAAGGAATTCATGCTTTTAGAAAAGCTTGTGTTTCATTTGTGAGCTTGCATGCCTCTTTCACTCACTTTAAGGATTGGAACCTTTTGAATCAACATCGCTATCTACAAAACTATTACATCCATTTGGAAAGAAAATCCTCACCTTTTTCATTTTTGATAGGGATCGCCAAATTCTAAAAAAGAATAAAATAAAATAAAATAAAATTTAAGCCCAGTTTATTTGGCCATTAATGAAGTTTTAAGCCCAGTTTATCTAGCCATCAATGAAAATTTAAGCCCAGTTTATCTAGCCTCAAATGAAGATTTAAGCCCAATTTATCTGGCCATCAATGATATTTAAGCCTAGTTTATTTGGCCATTAATGAAGCTTTAAGCCCAGTTTATCTGGCTCTCAATGAAACTTTAAGCCCAGTTTATCTGGCCATTAATGAAGCTTTAAGCCCAGTTCATCTGGCCATCAATGAGGTTTTAAATCTAGTTTATCTGGCTTTAAATGAAGATTTAAGCCTAGTTTAGCTGGCCTTCAATAAATTTAAGCCAAGTTTATTTAGCCTCAAAAGAAGTTTTAGAGTTTCAAAGTTCTATCCATAATAAAATTTCTCGATACATAACCTTTTGAAAGATCTTGCATTTGCATTACTTGTATCATGAGAAAGACATTTAACCTAAAAAAAAAAGAGATATTCAAATTTACATCGCTTATCTGTGCATCATGAAAGGGATATTTGCATTTGCATCACTTACATCTGTACTATAAGAAAGACATTTGCATTTGCATCACTTGCATTTGCACTTGCACAAGATATTTGCATTCGCACCAAAAAAAAAAAATTTTCATATTTGCAAAACTATGACATCCGCATCCTAACAAAAGGTATTTGTAGAAGCATTTACATGAAAAGAACATTGTCATTGTCAAATATAGTTGCATCAAGCATTCGCATCCTTGCATTTGCGTTGAAATTTATATTTTTATCAACATTTCCATTAGCATCATTTGATCAAGATGGACATTTGTATCATTGATTGCATTCATTAAATCTGATTGAAAAAAAAAACATTTTCAAAAAAAAAATTCAAATTTTAAAGTTTCATCGCCTCTGATTATGAGGAGCATTTAAAGATTTTGAGATTTGTAAGACCTCCAGGCATAATCTCTAAAAGCCTCTGCGCATGACTTTCAAGATTAAAAGATTTTCAAATTTTACAGTTTCATCGCTTCCGATTATAAGGAGCATTCAAAGATTTTGAGATTTGTAAGACCTCTAGGCATAATTTCGATTTACGGTGTTGTCTCGATCGATTCTTTATTTCTGACTTGTGATGTTACCTGAGTCAATTCTGTAAGACCTCCGGGCATGATTCTGTAAGACCTTCGAGCACGATTTCTAAGAGCTCTGGGCATAATTTCGATTCGCGATGTTATCCCAATCGATTCCTTATCTTTCGACTTACGATTTTATTCCAGTCGATTCTGTAAGACCTCTGGGCATGATTCTATAAGACGTCCAGGTATGATTCTTAAGACCTCCGAGCGTAATTTTGATTCACGGTGTTATCCCGATCGATTCCTTATCTTTTGATTTACGATGTTATCCCAGTCGATTTTGTAAGACCTCCGGGCATAATTTTGATTCACGTGTGTTATCTCGATCGATTTATTATTTTTTTAACACTTGCAGTGTCATCCCAATTGTTTTATTTAAAAAAAAATTCACGATCCGTTTTCGAACAAAATCGTTGTCTTTGTCTTTGCCCTATTCCTGATTCTCAGTAATGTGCAAAGAGGGGCAGCTGTTGACATCAATTTTATCCTCAAAAATAAAAATAATAATATTATATGAAATATAAAAAAAATAAATACCAAAAAATAATACAAAAAAATAGCAGAAAAAAAAAAGAAAAATAATTGAGGATGGCAGTGGTGCCATCCCCGGCACCACTGCCACCAGGCCCACCACCCATCACATACCCTATTCATCCAACCCTACTACCAGAAAATACAGAAGAAATACAGAGGTGGGCTCGTGTTTACATCCCGTGATCGAACCCCATGCCTTTCCCTCCAAACACATATCTATAAATAGAGCTCATAGCGAAGCCAAAACGGACAGAAAAGAAGGAGGGGGAGATTTTGTCAAAAAAAACTACAAAAAAAAAACAAAAACCACAGTCTTCCCCGCATGAAGGAACCCAGCACCGAAGCTACCTACAAAAGCAAGAAAATAGATCAGTCTTGCTTCAACAAAACAAACAAAAAAAATTGAAAACAAAAACTTTGAGCCCCGATCTATGCTGATTGGGGCTGTTTTCGACAAAAAGGAGGTCAGATCTTGAAAGAGCACGTTGAAGAGTGCTTCTGGAAGTATTTTGGCATTTTTCGATCACCAGCAACCACCACCGGCGGTGACCCAAGCGGCGGCCAGAGCGATGGCCCGACGATCGAACGGTGGACGGCCAGACCTCTCCCCCAGCTCTCTCTCTCCTTCTCTCCCTTTTTTTTTTGAAACAAAAACCAAATGAACCAAAAAAAATCTTCAGCTATATATAGTAAAGCAAAAACTCAAAACGATGTCGTTTAGGGAAAGACCCAAAACGACACCGTTTTAACCAAAAAGGATTCGCGCGTGGACCCGGATCCTAGATCCGCGTAAACCGACCCGTCAACCCACTTCATCCAACCTTGAACCGGTCCAGTGAACCGGTCTGAGTCGGTCCGAACCACTGGACCACCCGAACCACCTATCAAATCGCAGAACCGGTCTAGACCAGCACAGACCGAACCGTTGACCGATCCGGTTCAGGTAAAAAAAATTTTTTTTTAATTTTCCAATTTTTTTATATTATTATTTTTGTTATTTTAAGTATATTTTTATATTTATGCATGATAAATTTCTAAATTTGTTAGAATAAATGTTTAATTGTTTTAATAATAATAAAATTGAAAACAAATAATAGTTAAAAATATATTAAAAATGTTCAAAAAAAATATTTATTATTATTATTATTATTATTTTCCCTGCCTAGATGTTGGAGGGAATAAAAAAAATATTTCTAAAAGATAATTCCGCCTAGATGTTGGGGAATTATTATGAATAAATTTTCATAAAAAAACACATAAGAAATTTTTAATTAGTTTTGAAAAATTATAAAAAATTGAACTTGCTCCGAAAGTCCGCCTAGATGATGGGATTTTTAGAGATGTTCGCGTTTTACTTAAATCTTAAACACTAATTTTTAATTTTCAAAATCCTAAGTTTTTAAAACCCCTAAAAATCCAAAATCGCCTAAAATTCAAAACCTCTTAAAATCCAAAGTCCTAAAAATCCTAAAGTCAAGTGTGAAAATTCTATTTGAAGCAATTTGTTCCCAAATGCTGCCTAGATGATGGGGTATTTAGAAAATTTTACTTCGTTAAGTCTTTTCACACGATGTTGGAGAATTTTAAGATAATTCTTTAAATTAAAGATTTTCTCAATATTTCTAAATAAATATTTTAGCAAAATTTTATTCAAGTGAAGGGAATTAGTGTTAAATTTCAAATTAAAATCATTTTTATCCAACACCGAAAATAGCGCATAATTAAATGGTACCAATTTCTGGGTGTTGTGGGGGTGCTAATGCTTCCCCATGCATAACCGACGCTCGGACCCAAACTGGTTTTTCGTAGATCGAAATTATCTTTTTGATAAACTTTAAATCCGTTTTATAGTTTTATTAAAAAGATAAACTTTTGGGTGGCCAATCACACCCTAACAAAGATTGGTGGCGACTCCACTTTTTATTTATTTTTCTCTATTTTAAAAAAATCACTTTTACGTCTAGCGGTCCCAAAACCGTTACGACAAAGTGTGATGGGTGCTGGTACTTGGCCTTTATATTGGCCCCCTATCCCTCATCAAACCTCAAGAACTCACACCCCCTTAAAGAGCATTTGAGATTTTACAGGTTTTCTACCAGTAGTCATTAAAGTGTCTGAAATGGGACACTTTTTTCAAATGGTCACAAAATCCTGTACACTTCGAGTTTTTAGCTGAATTTTTTTGTGCATGCCAACAAAAATACAAGGATCACATCTACCAAGTTTGGGGCCAAAACTCCTTTTGAAAAATTTTAAAAAAAAATCCCAAACCACAAAAAGTTTTAAAAATCATGAAAAATAGAAAACGAGTCGTCTTGCCATGAAACTTCACATGAAGGCTTAAGGGACCATTGTATGAATTTACAAGCCATAAAAATGGCATTGGCATGGCAAAATTATGAAGATGAGCCTAAACCCACCTACCACCCTATCGATACACGGCTTGCGCATCCTGCCTCTCTGGCCGACGTAGTGTCCGCCCATCCGTTCGTTTCGTTGGTTGGCTTTGGCATGCAGAGTTCATTCCCAGTCTAAGATTAAACCAGACCGAGGGTTCCAGCAGCAGGATTGGCAGCATGCAGAGGGGGACCCGACCGATCCCTGGCTTGCGCATCCTGCCCCTCAGGCTAGCTGAGCGCCTGCACGCTCGTTGCGTGGGTTGACTTAGGCATACGGAGTTCATTCCCAGTCTAAGCATACAAAGTTCGTTCCCAGTGTAAGATCAGACCGGACCGAGGGTTGCGGGTGCAAATGTTGGGCTCGAGCATGTGCTGGTGCCAAATTTTTTTTTGCTTGGGGAACCATCGCCGGAGAACCTGATCGACAGCATTGGGGGTTCCGGCGATTGGGGGGGCGGGGGGGTGTGCGCACATGATGTGCGATGGGTGCTGGTACTTGGCCCTTATATTGGCCCCCTATCCTTCATCAAACCTCAAGAACTCACACCCCCTTAAAGAGCATTTGAGATTTTACAGGTTTGCTACCAGTAGCCATTAAAGTGTCTGAAATGGGACACTTTTTTCGAATGGCCACAAAATCCTGTACACTTCGAGTTTTTAGCTGAATTGTTTTTTGCTGCCAAAAAAAATACAAGGATCACATCTACCAAGTTTGGGGCCAAAACTCCTTCTGAAAAAATTTTAAAAAAATCTCGAACCGTAAAATGTTTAAAAAATCATGAAAAACAGAAAGCGAGTCGTCTTGCCATGAAACTTCACATAAAGGCTTACGGGACCATCGTATGAATTTACAATCCATAAAAATGCCATTAGCATGGCAGAAATATGAAGATGTGCCTAAACCCAACTACCACCCTATCGATGCACGGCTTGCGCATCCTGCCTCTCTGGTCGATGAAGTGCCTGCTCGCCCGCTTGTTTCGTCGATCGGCTTAGACATATAGAGTTCATTCCCAGTGTAAGATCAGACCGGACTGAGGGTTGTGGCAGCAAGATTGGCAGCACGCATAGGGGGACCCGACCGATCCTTGGCTTACGCATCCTGCCTCTCTGGCCGATTTAGCGCCCGCAAGCTCGTTTCATGGGTTGACTTAGGTATACGGAGTTCATTCCAAGCTTAAGCATACGGAGTTCATTCCCATTGTAAGATCAGACTGGACCGAGGGTTGCGGGTGCACATGTTGGGCTCGGGCATGTGCTGGTGTCGTATTTTTTTTCACCCGGGGAACCATCGTCGGAGAACATGACCGATGGTATTGGGGATTCCGACGATTGGGGGCAGGGGGTGTGCGCAAATGATGTGCGATGGGTGCTGGTACTTGGCCCTTATATTGGCCTCCTATCCCTCATCAAACCTCAAGAACTCACACCCCCTTAAAGAGCATTTGAGATTTTACAGGTTTGCTGCCAGTAGCCATTAAAGTGTCTGAAATGGGGACACTTTTCTAAAATGGTCACAAAATCCTGTACACTTCAAGTTTTTTGCTGAATTTTTTTGTGCATGCTAACAAAAATACAAGGATCACATCTACCATGTTTGGGGCCAAAACTCCTTTTGAAAAAATTTTAAAAAAATCCCGAATCGTAAAAAGTTTCAAAAATCATGAAAAATAGAGAACGACTCGTCTTGCCATGAAACTTCACATGAAGGCTTACGGGACCATTGTATGAATTTACAAGCCATAAAAATGGCATTGCCATGGCAGAACTATGAAGATGTGCCTAAACCCACCTACCAGCCTATCGATCCATGACTTGCGCATCCCGTCTCTCTGGCCGACGTAGTGCCCGTCCGTCCGCTCGTTTCGTCGGTTGGCTTAGGCATATGGAGTTCATTCCCAGTCTAAGATCAAACCGGACCAAGGGTTGCAGCAGCAAGATCAGCAGCATGCAGAGGAGGACTCGGTCGATCCCCGACCTGCGCATCCTGCCCCTCTGGCCGATTGAGCACCCGCATGCTCATTTCGTGGGTTGACTTAGGCATACGGAGTTCATTCCCAGTCTAAGCATACAGAGTTCATTCCCAGTGTAAGATCGGACCAGACCGAGGATTGCGGGTGCACATGCTGGGCTTGGGCATGTGCTGGTGCCGCATTTTTTAGCCTGGGGCACCAATGCCGGAGCATCGCCAGAGAACCTGACCGCGACATTAGGGGTTCCGGTGATTGGGGGGGTCAGGGGGTGTGTACACATGATGTGCGATGGGTGCTGGTACTTGGACCTTATATTGGCCCCCTTTCCCTCATCAAACCTCGAGAACTCACACCCCCTTAAAGAGCATTTAAGATTTTACAGGTTTGCTGCGAGTAGCCATTAAAGTGTCTGAAATGGGGATACTTTTTTCAAATGGTCACAAAATCCTGTACACTTCGAGGTTTTAGCTGAATTTTTTTTTACATGCCAACAAAAATACAAGGATCACGTCTACCAAGTTTGGGGCCAAAAATCCTTTTGAAAAAATTTAAAAAAAATCTCGAACCATAAAAAGTTTCAAAAATTATGAAAAATAGAAAACGAGTCGTCTTGCCATGAAACTTCACATGAAGGCTTAAGGGACCATTGTATGAATTTACAAGCCATAAAAATGGCATTGGCACGGCAGAAATATGAAGATGTGCCTAAACCCACCTACCACTTTATCGATCCACGGCTTGCGCATCCCGTCTCTCTAGCCGGCGTAGTGCCCGCCCACCCGTTCATTTCGTCGGTTGGCTTAGGCATACGAAGTTCATTCCCAGTCTAATATCAGACCGGACCGAGGGTTACGACAACAGGATCGACAACATGAAGAGAGGGACCCGACTGATCCCCAACTTGCGGATCCTGCCCCTCTGGCCAGCTGAGCGCCCGACTTAGGCATACAAAGTTCATTCATAGTCTAAGCATACGGAGTTCATTCCCAGTGTAAGATCGGATCGGACTGAGGCTTGCGAGTGCACATGCTAGGCTCAGGCATGTGCTGGTGCTGCATTTTTTTTCGCGTAGGGCACCATCACCGGAGCCTCGTCGGAGAACCTGACTGGCAGCATTGGGGGTTCCGACGATTGGGGGGCAGGGGTTGTGCGCACATGATATGCGATGGGTGCTGGTACCTGGCCCTTATATTAGCCCCCTATCCCTCATCAAACCTCAAGAACTCGCACCCCTTAAAGAGCATTTGAGATTTTACAGGTTCGCTACCAGTAGCCATTAAAGTGTCTTAAATGGGGACACTTTTTTCAAATGGTCGTAAAATCCTGTACACTTCGAGTTTTTAGCTGAATTATTTTGTGCATGCCAATAAAAAAACAAGGATCACGTCTACCAAGTTTGGGGCCTAAACTCCTAAAAAAATTTTAAAAAAATCCCAAACCGTAAAAAGTTTTGAAAATCATGAAAAATAGATAACGAGTCGTCTTGCCATGAAACTTCACGTGAAGGCTTAAGGGACCATTGTTTGAATTTACAAGCCATAAAAATGGCATTGGCATGATAGAAATATGAAGATGTGCCTAAACCCACCTACCACCCTATCAAACCACGGCTTGCGCATCCCGCCTCTCTAACCGGCGTAGTACCCGCCTGCCCGCTCGTTTCGTCGGTTGGCTTAGGCATACGGAGTTCATTCCCAGTCTAAGATTGGACCAGATGGAGGGTTGCGGTAGTAGGATCGGTAGCACGCAGAGAGGGACCCAGTCAATCCCCGGCTTACGCATCTTGCCCCTCTGGCCGACTGAGCTCCCGCACGCTCGTTTCGTGGGTTGACTTAGGAATACGGAGTTCATTCCCAGTCTAAGCATACGGAGTTCATTACTAATGTAAGATCAGAATGGACCAAGGGTTGCGCGTGCACATGCTGGGCTCGGGCATGTACTGGTACCTCATTTTTTTTTCTCTCAGGGCACCATCATCGGAGCATCGTCGGAGAACCTGACCGACGGCATTGGGGGTTTCGGCGATTGGGGGTGTGTGCACATGATGTGCGATGGGTGCCGGTACTTGGCCCTTGTATTGGCCCCCTATCCCTCATCAAAACTTGAGAACTCACACCCCCTTAAAGAGCATTTGAGATTTTACAGGTTTGCTGCCAGTAGCCATTAAAGTGTCTAAAATGGGGACACTTTTTACAAATGGTCATAAAATCCTATACATTTCGAGTTTTTAGCTGAATTATTTTGTGCATGCCAACAAAAATACAAGGATCACGTCTACCAAGTTTGGGGCCAAAACCTCTTTTGAAAAAATTTTAAAAAAATCCCGAACCGTAAAAGGTTTCAAAAATCATGAAAAATAGAAAACGAGTCGTCTTTTCATGAAACTTCACGTGAAGGCTTAAGGGACCATTGTATGAATTTACAAGCCATAAAAATGGCATTGGCATGGCAGAAATATGAAGATGTGCCTAAACCCACCTACCACCCTATCGAATCACGGCTTGCACATCCCACCTCTTTGGCTGGCGTAGTGCCCGCCCGCTCGCTTGTTTCGTCGGTTGGCTTAGGCATACAGAGTTCATTCCCAGTCTAAGATTGGATCAGACTGAGGGTTACGACAGTAGGATCGGCAGCACATAGAGGGGGACCCGACCGATCCCTAACTTGAGCATCCTACCCGTCTGGCCGGCGGAGCGCCCGCATACTCGTTTCGTAGGTTAACTTAGGCATACGGAGTTGATTCCCAATGTAACCATATGGAGTTCATTCCCAGTGTAAGATCGGATCAGACCGAGGGTTGCGGGTGCACATGCTAGGCTTGGGCATGTGCTGGTGCCACATTTGTTTTGGCCCGGGGTACCATCGTCGGAGCATCATCGGAGAACCTGACCGGTGGCATTGGAGGTTCCGACGATTAGGGGGTGGGGGGTGTGCGCACATGATGGGCGATGGGTGCTGGTACTTGGCTCTTATATTGGCGCCCTATCCCTCATCAAACCTCGAGAACTCACACCCTCTTAAAGAGCATTCGAGATTTTACAGGTTTGCTACCAGTAGCCATTAAAGTGTTTGAAATGGGGACACTTTTTACAAATGGTCACAAAATCCTGTACATTTCGAGTTTTTAGCTGAATTATTTTGTCCATGCCAACAAAAATAGAAGGATCATGTCTACCAAGTTTGGGGCCAAAACTCCTTCTGAAAAACTTCAAAAAAATCTTGAATCGTAAAAAGTTTCAAAAATCGTAAAAAATAGAAAACAAGTCGTCTTGCCATGAAACTTCACATGAAGCCTTAAGGGACCATTGTATGAATTTACAAGCCATAAAAATGGCATTGGCATGGCAAAAGTATGAAGATGTGCCTAAACCCACCTACCACCCTATCGATCCACGGCTTGCGCATCCCGCCTCTCTGACCGACGTAGTGCCCGCCTGCCCGCTCGTTTCGTCGGTTGGCTTAGGCATATGGAGTTCATTCCTAGTCTAAGATTGGATCAGACTGAGGGTTGTGGCAGCAGGATTGGTAGCACATATAGGGGGACCTGGCCGATCCCTGGCTTACGCATCCTGCCCCTCTGGCCGACGGAGCGCCCGCATACTCATTTCGTGGGTTAACTTAGGCATACAGAGTTGATTCCCAGTGTAAGCATATGGAGTTCATTCCCAGTGTAAGATCAGACAGGACCGAGGGTTGCGGGTGCATATGCTAGGCTCGGGCATGTGCTGGTGCCACATTTTTTTTGACCCGAGGCACCATCGTCGGAGCATCACCGGAGAACCTGATCGGTGGCATTGAGGGTTCCGGCGATTGGGGGGTGGGGGGGTGTGTGCACATGCTGTGCAATGGGTGCTGGTACTTGGCCCCTATATTGGCCCCCTATCCCTCATCAAACCTCAAGAACTCACACCCCCTTAAAGAGCAATTGAGATTTTACAGGTTTGCTACCAGTAGCCATTAAAATGTCTGAAATGGAGACACTTTTTTCAAAAGGTCACAAAATCCTGTGCACTTTCAGTTTTTAGCTGAATTTTTTTGTGCAACCAACAAAACTACAAGGATCACATCTACCAATTTTGGGGCCAAAACTCCTTCTGAAAAACTTTAAAAAAATCTTGAATCGTAAAAAGTTTCAAAAATCGTAAAAAATATAAAACAAGTCGTCTTGCCATGAAACTTCACATGAAGCCTTAAGGGACCATTGTATGAATTTACAAGCCATAAAAATGGTATTGGCATGGTAGAAATATGAAGATGTGCCTAAACACACCTACCATCCCATCGATCCATGGCTTACGCATCCCGCCTCTCTGGCCGATGTAGTGCCCGCCCACCCGCTCGTTTTCATCAGTTGGCTTAGGCATATGGAGTTCATTCCCAGTCTAAGATTGCACCGAACCGATGGTTGCAGCAGTAGGATCAGCAGCATGTAGGGGGGACCCAGCCGATCCCCGGCTTGCGCATCCTGCCCCTCTGGCAGGCTGAGTGCCCGCACACTCGTTTCGTGGGTTGACTTAGGCATACGAAGTTCATTCCCAGTCTAAGCATATGAAGTTCATTCCCAGTGTAAGATCAGAATGGACTGAGGGTTGTAGGTACACATACTGGGCTCAGGCATGTACTGGTGTCGTATATATTTTTTGCTCGGGGCACCATCGTCGGAGCATCGTCGGAGAACCTAATCAGCGGCATTGGGGTTTTGGCGATTGGGCGGGCGGGGGGGTGGGTGTGGAACATGATGTGCGATGGGTGCTGATACTTGGCCCTTATATTGGCCCCCTGTCCCTCATGAAACCTCGAGAACTCACACCCCCTTAAAGAGCATTTGAGATTTTACAGGTTTGCTGCCAGTAGCCATTAAAGTGTTTGAAATTGGGACACTTTTTACAAATGGTCCCAAAATCTTGTACTCTTCGAGTTTTTAGCTAAATTTTTTTCTGCATGCCAAAAAAAATACAAGGATCACGTCTACCAAGTTTGGGGTCAAAACTCCTTCTGAAAGAATTTAAAAAGAATCCCGAACCCTAAAAAGTTTTAAAAATCGTGAAAAATTTAAACGAGTCGTCTTGCCATGAAATTTCACACGAAGGCGTAAGGGACCATTGTATGAATTTACAAGCCATAAAAATGGCATTGGCATGGCAAAAATATGAAGATGTGCCTAAACCCACCTACCACCCTATCGATCCACAGCTTGCGCATCCCGCCTCTTTGGCCGATGCAGTGCTCGCCCACCCACTCGTTTCGTCGGTTGGCTTAGGCATACGGAGTTCATTCCCAGTCTAAGATCTGACCGGATCGAGGGTTGCAGTAGCAAGATCGACAGCACGTAGGGGGGACCCGACCAATCCACGGCTTGTGCATCCTGCTCCTCTGGCCGACTGAGCACCCGCACGCTCGTTTCGTGGATTGACTTAGGCATACGGAGTTCATTCCCAGTCTAAGCATTCCCAGTCTAAGGATACGAAGTTCATTCCCAGTGTAAGATCAGATCGGACCGAGGGTTGTGGGTGCACATGCTGGGCTTGGGCATGTGCTGGTGCCGTATTTTTTTCCCCCGAGGCACCATCGTCAGAGCATCGTCAGAGAACCTGATCGGCGGCATTGGGGTTCCGGCGATTGGGGGGGCGCGGGGGCATGTGCACATGATGTGCGAAGGGTGCTGGTACTTGGCCATTATATTGGCCCCCTATCCCTGATCAAACCTTGAGAACTCACACCCCCTTAAAGGTCATTTGAGGTTTTGACAAGTTTGCTGCCAGTAGCCATTAAAGTGTTTGAAATGGGGACACTTTTTTCAAATGGTCACAAAATCCTGTACACTTTGAGTTTTTAGCTAAATGTTTTTCCGCATGCCAACAAAAATACAAGGATCATGTCTACCAAGTTTGGGGTGAAAACACCATCTGAAAAAATTTTAAAAAAATCCTGAACCGTAAAAAGTTTTAAAAATTATAAAAAATAGAAAACGAGTCGTCTTGCCATTGTATGAATTTACAAGCCATAAAAATGGCATTGGCATGGCAGAAATATGAAGATGTGCCTAAACCCACCCACCACCCTATCGATCCATGGCTTGCGCATCCCACCTCTCTGGCCGACGTAGTCCCTGCCCGCCTGCTCGTTTCGTCGGTTGGCTTAGGCATACAGAGTTCATTCCTAGTCTAACATCAGACCAGACTGAGGGTTGCGGTAGTAGGATCGGTAGCATGCAGGGAGGGACCCGACCGATCCCTGGCTTGTGCATCCTGCCCCTCTGGCCGGCTAAGCGCCCGTACGCTCGTTTCGTGGGTTGACTTAGGCATACGGAGTTCATTCCCAGTCTAAGCATACGAAGTTCATTCCTAGTGGAAGATCAGATCGAACCAAGGGTTGCGGGTGCACATGCTGGGCTCGGGCATTTGCTGGTGCCACACATTTTCTTTCGCCTGAGGCACCATCGTCGGAGCATCACCAGAGAACCCGACCGGCGACATTAGGGTTTCAACGATTGGGGGTGGCGGGGGGTGTGCGCACATGATGTGCGATGGGTGCTGGTACTTGGCCCTTATATTGGCCCCCTATCCCTCATCAAACCTCGAGAACTTTACAACCCTTAAAGAGCATTTGAGATTTTACAGGTTTGCTGCTTGTAGCCATTAAAGTGTCTGAAATGGGGACACCTTTTTCAAATCGTCACAAAATCTTATAAACTTCAAGTTTTTAGCTGAATTTTTTTGTACATGCCAAAAAGAAAACAAGGATCCTGTCTACCAAGTTTGGGGCCAAAACTCCTTCTGAAAAAATTAAAAAAAAATCCCGAACCGTAAAAATTTTTAAAAATCTTGAAAAATTGAAAACGAGTCGTCTTGCCTTGAAACTTCACATGAAGGCTTAAGGGACCAATGTATGAATTTACAAGCCATAAAAATGGCATTGACCTAGCAGAAATAAGTAGATGTGCCTAAATCCACCTACCACCCTATCGATCCACGGCTTGCGCATCCCGCCTCTCTGGCCAGCTTAGTGCCCGCCCACCCGTTCGTTTCGTCGGTTGGCTTAGGCATACGGAGTTCATTCCCAATCTAAGATCAGATCGGACTGAGGGTTACGGTAGCAGGGTCAGCAGCACGCAGGGGGGACCCAGTCGATCCTCGATTTACGTATCCTACCCCTCTGGCCAGTTGAGTGCCCGCACGCTCATTTCGTGGGTTGACTTAGGCATACGGAGTTCATTCCCAGTGTAAGATCAGACCGGACCGAGGGTTGCGGGTGCACATGCTGGGCTCGAGCATGTGCTAGTGCCGTATCTTCTTTTCGTTCGAGGCACCATCGTCGGAGCATCGTCGGAGAACCTGACTAGCGACATTAGGGTTCCAGTGATTGGGGGTGGCGGGGAGGTGTGCGCACATGATGTGTGATGGGTGCTGGTACTTGGCCCTTATATTGGGCCCCTATCCCTCATCAAACCTCCAGAACTCACACCCCCTTAAAGGGCATTTGAGATTTTACAGTTTTGCTGCGAGTAGCTATTAAAGTGTCTGAAATGGGGACACTTTTTTCAAATGGTCACAAAATCCTGTACACTTTGAGTTTTTAGCTGAATTTTTTTGTGCAGGCCAACAAAAATACAAGGATCATGTCTACCAAGTGTGGGGCGAAAATTCCTTCTGAAAAAATTTCAAAAAAATCTCAAACCGTAAAAAGTTTTGAAAATCGTCAAAAATAGAAAATGAGTCGTCTTGCCATGAAACTTCACATGAAGGCTTAAGGGACCATTGTATGAATTTACAAGCCATAAAAATGGCATTGGCATGGCAGAAATATGAATATGTGCCTAAACCCACCTACCACCCTATCGATCCACGGCTTGCACATCCCGTCTCTCTGGCCGGGGTAGTGCCCGCCCGCCCGCTCATTTCGTCGGTTGGCTTAGGCATAGGAGTTCATTCCCAATCTAAGATCGAATCGGACCGAGGGTTGTGGCAGCAGGATTGACAACACATAGGGGGACCCGGTCGATCCCCTGCTTGCGCATCCTGCCCAACTGGCTGGCTGAGCGCCCGCATGCTCGTTTCATGGGTTGACTTAGGTATACGGAAGCATATGGAGTTCATTCCCAGTGTAAGATCGGACCGGACCAAGGGTTGCAGGAGCACATTCTGGGCACGGGCATGTGCTGGTGCCGCATTTTTTTCGCCCAAGGCACCATCGCCGGAGCATTACCGGAGAACCTGACTGGCGGCATTGGGGTTCCGGCGATAGGGGGGTAGGGGGTGTAAGCACATGATGTGCGATGGGTACTGGTACTTGGCCCTTATATTGACCCCCTATCCCTCATCAAACCTTGAGAACTCACACCCCCTTAAAAAGCATTTGACATTTTATAGGTTTGCTGCCAGTAGCCATTAAAGTGTCTAGAATGGAGACACTTTTTTCAAATGGTCACAAAATCCTGTAGACTTCCAGTTTTTAGCTTAATTTTTTTGTGCATGCCAACAAAAATGGAAGGATCACGTCTACCAAGTGTGGGGCCAAAACTCCTTGTGAAAAAATTTTAAAAAAATCTCGAACCGCAAAAAGTTTCAAAAATCGTGAAAAATAGAAAACAAGTCGTCTTGCCATGAAACTTCACATGAAGGCTTAAGGGACCATTGTATGAATTTACAAGCCATAAAAATGGCATTGGCATAGCAAAAATATGAAGATGTCCCTAAACCCACCTACCACCCTATCGATCCATGGCTTGCGCATCTTGCCTCTCTGGCCGGCGTAGTGCCCGCCTGCCCGCTCGTTTCGTCAGTTGCCTTAGGCATATGGAGTTCATTCCCATTCTAAGATCAGACCGGACCGAGGGTTGCAGCAGCAGGATCGATCGCATGCAAGGGGGGACTCGACCAATCCCCGGCTTGCGCATCCTGCCCCGCTGGCCGACTGAGTGCCCGCACGCTTGTTTCGTGGGTTGACTTAGGCATACGAAGTTCATTCCGAGTCTAAGCATACGGAGTTCATTCCCAGTGTAAGATTAAACCGGATCGAGGGTTGTGGGTGCACATGTTGGGCTCGGGCATGTGCTGGTGCCGCATTTTTTTTCACCCGGGGCACCATCACTGGAACATCACCGGAGAACCTGACCGACGGCATTGGGGTTCCGGCGATTGGGGGGCGAGCGGGGTGTGCACACATGATGTGCGATGGGTGCTGGTACTTGGCCCTTATATTGGCCCCCTATCCCTCATCAAACATCGAGAACTCACACCCCCTTAAAGAGCATTTGATATTTTACAGGTTTACTGCCAATAGCCATTAAAATGTCGAAATGGGGACACTTTTTTCAAATGGTCACAAAATCTTGTACAGTTCGAGTTTTTAGCTAAATTTTTTTTGCATGCCAACAAAAATACAAGGATCATGTCTACCAAGTGTGGGGTCGAAACTCCTTCTGAAAAAATTTTAAAAAAATTTGGAACCGTAAAAATTTTTGAAAATCGTGAAAAATAGAAAATGAGTCGTCTTGCCATGAAACTTCACATGAAGGCTTAAGGGACCATTGTATGAATTTACAAGCCATAAAAATGGCATTGGCATGGCATAAATATGAAGATGTGCCTAAACCCACCTACCACCCTATCGATCCACGGCTTGCGCATCCCGCCTCTCTGGCCAGCGTAGTGCCTGCCCACCCGCTCATTTCGTCGGTTGGCTTAGGCATACGGAGTTCATTCCCAGTCTAAGATCAGACCAGACCGAGGGTTGCAGCAGCATCATCGGCTGCACGTAGGGGGGACCGACCGATCCCCGGCTTGCGTATCTTGTCGGTCTGACTGACTGAGCGCCCGCACGCTCGTTTCGTTGGTTGACTTAAGCATACGGAGTTCATTCCCAGTGTAAGATTGGACCGGTCTGAGGGTTGTGGGTGCATATGCTGGGCTCGGGCATGTGCTAGTGACGTATTTTTTTTTCGCCCGGGTTACCATCGTCGGAGCATCTTCGGAGAACCTGACCGACGGCATTGGGGTTCCGATGATTGCGGGGCGGGGGGTGTTTGCACATGATGTGCGAGGGGTGCTGCTACTTGGCCCTTATATTGGCCCCCCATCCCTCATCAAACCTCGAGAACTCACACCCCCTTAAAGAGCATTTGAGATTTTACAGGTTTGCTGCCAGTAGCCATTAAAGTGTCTGAAATGGGGACACTTTTTTCAAATGGTCACAAAATCCTGTACACTTCGAGTTTTTAGCTGAATGTTTTTGTGAATGCCAACAAAAATACAGCGATCATGTCTACCAAGTTTGGGGCCAAAACTCCCTCTGAAAAAAGTTTAAAAAAATTTGGAATCGTAAAAAGTTTTGAAAATTATGAAAAATAAAAAACGAGTCATCCTGCCATGGAACTTCACATGAAGGCTGAAGGGACCATTGTATGAATTTACAAGCCATAAAAATGGCATTGGCATGGCAGAAATATGAAGATGTGCCTAAACCCACCTACCACCCTATCGATCCATGGCTTCCGCATCCTGTCTTTCTGGTCGACGTAGTGCCCGCCCGCCCGCTCGTTTCATCGGTTGGCTTAGGCATACGGAGTTTATTCCCAGTCTAAGATTAGACCAGATTGAGGGATGCAGCAGCAGGATCAACCGCACGCAGAGGGGCACCCGATCGATCCCTGGCTTGCGCATCCTGCCCCTATGGCTGGCTGAGCACCCGTACGCTCGTTTCGTGGGTTGACTTAGGCATACGGAGTTCATTCCCAGTCTAAGATCAGATCAGATCTAGCGTTGTGGCCACAGGATCGACCGTATGTAGAAGGAGACCCAATCGATCCCCGGCTTGTGCATCCTACCCCCCTGGCCGGCTGAGTGCCCACATGCTCATTTCGTGGGATGACTTAGGCGTACGGAGTTCATTCCCAGTCTGAGATCAGACCAGATTGAGGGTTGCGATAGCAGGATCGACAGCATGCAAGGAGGGACCCTATCGATCCCCGGCTTGAGCATCCTGCCCCTCTGGCCGGCTTAGCGCCCGCACGCTTGTTTCGTGGGTTAACTTAGGCATACGGAGTTCATTCCCAGTCTAAGCATACGAAGTTCATTCCTAGTGGAAGATCGGATCAAACCAAGGGTTACGGGTGCACATGCTGGGCTCGGGCATGTGCTGGTGCCACATTTTCTTTCGCCTGAGGCACCATTGCAGGAGCATCACTAGAGAACCTGATTGGCGGCATTGGGGTTCCAACGATTGGGGGTGGCGGGGGGGTGTGCGTACATGATGTGCGATGGGTGCTGGTACTTGGCCCTTATATTGGCCCCCTATCCCTCATCAAACCTCGAGAACTTACAACCCTTAAAGATCATTTGAGATTTTGACAGGTTTCCTGCCAGTAGCCATTAAAGTGTCTGAAATTGGGACACTTTTTTCAAATTGTCACAAAATCCTGTACATTTCAAGTTTTTAGCTGAATTTTTTTGTGCATCCAACAAAAATACAAGGATCATGTCCACCAAGTTTGGGGCCAAAACTCGTTCTGAAAAAATTTTAAAAATATCCCGAACCGTAAAAATTTTTAAAATCATGAAAAATAGAAAACGAGTCGTCTTGCCATGAGACTTCACATGAAGGCTTAAGGGATGATTGTATGAATTTACAAGCTATAAAAATGAGGCAAAAGGATCAGTAGCATGCAGAGGGGACCCGGTCGATCCCCGGCTTGCGCATCTTGCCCCTCTGGCCGGCTGAGTGCCCGCACGCTCATTTCGTGGGTTGACTTAGGCATACGGAGTACATTCCCAGTCTAAGCATACAGAGTTCGTTCCCAGTGTAAGATCAGACCGGATCAAGGGTTGCGGGTGCACATACTGGGCTTGGGCATGTGCTGCTGACGTATTTTTTTTTCGCCCGGGGCATTATCACCGGAGCATCGCTGGAGAACCTGACCAACGGCATTGGGGTTCCGGCGATTGGGGGGGCGGGCGGGGTGTGTGCACATGATGTGCGATGGGTGCTGGTACTTGGCCCTTATATTGGCCCCCTATCCCTCATCAAACCTTGAGAACTCACACCCCCTTCAAGAGCATTTGATATTTTACAGGTTTGCTGCCAGTAGCCATTAAAGTGTGTAAAATGGGGACACTTTTTTCAAATTGTCACAAAATCCTGTACAATTCGAGTTTTTAGCTGAATGTTTTTGTGAATGCCAACAAAAATACAATGATCATGTCTACCAAGTTTGGGGCCAAAACTCCCTCTGAAAAAAGTTTTAAAAAATCTGGAACCGTAAAAAGTTTTGAAAATTATGAAAAATAGAAAACGAGTCATCTTGCCATGAAACTTCACATGAAGGCTGAAGGGACCATTGTATGAATTTACAAGCCATAAAAATGGCATTGGCATAGCAAAAATATGAAGATGTGCCTAAACCCACCTACCACCCTATCGATCCACGGCTTACGCATCCCGTCTCTCTGGTCGGCGTAGTGCCCGCCCGTCCGCTCGTTTTATCGGTTGGCTTAGGCATACGGAGTTCATTCCCAGTCTAAGATCAGACTGGATTGTGGGTTATGGTAGCAGGATCGGTAGCACGCAGAGGAGGACCCGGTCGATCCCCAGCTTGCGCATCCTGCCCTTCTGGATGACTGAGCGCCCGTACGCTCGTTTCGTGGGTTGACTTAGGCATACGGAGTTCATTCCTAGTCTAAGCATACGGAGTTCATTCCCAGTGTAAGATCGTACCAGATCGAGGGTTGCAAGTGCACATGCTGGGCTCGAGCATGTGCTGGTGCCGCATTTCTTTTTGCCTGGGGCACCATCGCCGGAGCATCGCCATAGAACATGACCGGTGGAATTGGGGGTTCCGGCGATTGGGAGGGCGGGGGGGTTGTGGTCACATGATGTGCGATGGTTGCTGGTACTTGGCCCTTATATTGGCCCCCTATCCCTCATCAAACCTCGAGAACTCACACTCCCTTAAAGAGCATTTGAGATTTTACAGGTTTGCTGCCAGTAGCCATTAAAGTGTCTGAAATGGGGACACTTTTTTCAAATGGTCACAAAATCCTGTACACTTCGAGTTTTTAGCTGAATTTTTTGTGCATGCCAACAAAAATACAAGGATCATGTCTACCAACTTTGGGGCCAAAAATCCTTCTGAAAAAATTTTAAAAAATTTTGGAACCGTAAAAATTTTCAAAAATCGTGAAAAATAGAAAACGAGTCGTCTTGCCATGAAACTTCATATGAAGGCTTAAGGGACCATTGTATGAATTTAGAAGCCATAAAAATGGCATTGGCATGGTAGAAATATGAAGATGTGCCTAAACCCACCTACCACCCTATCGATCTACGGCTTGCGCATCCCGTCTCTCTGGCCGGCGTAGTGCCCGCCCGCCCACTCGTTTCGTCGGTTGGCTTAGGCATACAGGGTTTATTCCCAGTCTAAGATTAGACCAGATTGAGGGTTATGGCAGCAGGATCAGCCGCACATAGAGGGGGACCCGATCGATCCCCGGCTTAAGCATCCTGCCCCTCTGGTTGGCTGAGCACCCGCACGCTCGTTTCATGGGTTGACTTAGGCATACGGAGTTCATTCCCAGTCTAAGCATATGGAGTTCATTCCCAGTGTAAGATCAGACCAGATCGAGGGTTGCAGGTGCACATGCTGGGCTCGGGCATGTGCTAGTGCCGCATTTTTTTTTGCCTGGGGCACCATCGCCAGAGCATCGTCGGAGAACCTGACTGGCGAAATTGGGGTTTCCAGCAATTGGGGCCGGGGGGAGTGTGCGCACATGATGTACGATAGGTGCTGGTACTTGCTCTTATATTGGCCCCCTATACCTCATCAAAGCTCGAGAACTCACACCCCCTTAAAGGGCATTTCAGATTTTACAGGTTTGCTACCAGTAGGCATTAAAGTGTATGAAATGGGGACACTTTTTTCAAATGGTCACAAAATCCTGTACACTTCGAGTTTTTAGCTGAATTTTTTTGTGCATGCCAAAAAAAAAAGCAAGGATCATGTCTACCATGTTTGGGGCCAAAACTCCTTCTGAAAAAATTTTTAAAAAATCCCAAACCGTAAAAAGTTTCAAAAATCATGAAAATTAGAAAACGATTCGTCTTGCCATGAAAGGTCACATGAAGGCTTAAGAGACCATTGTATGAATTTAAAAGCCATAAAAATGGCATTGGCATGGCAGAAATATGAAGATGTACCTAAAGCAACCTACCACCCTATCGATCCACGGCTTGCGCATCCCGTCTCTCTGGCCGACGTAGTGCCCGCTCGCCCGCTCATTTCGTCGATTGGCTTAGTCATACGGAGTTCATTCCCAGTCTAAGATCAGACCAGACAGAGGGTTGTGGTAATAGGATCGACAACACGCAGAGGGGGACCCGACCGATCCTCGACTTGCACATCCTACCCCTCAGGCCGACTGAGTGCCCGCACGCTCGTTTCGTGGGTTGACTTAGGCATACGGAGTTCATTACCAGTCTAAGCATACAGAGTTCTTTCCTAGTGTAAGATCGGACCAGACCGAGGGTTGTGGCTGCACATGCTGGGCTCCGACATGTGTTAGTGCCACATTTTTTTTCACCCGGGGCACCATCGCCGGAGCATCCCCGGAGAACCTGATCGACGACATTGGGGGTTCCGACGATTGGGGGGCGGGGGGTGTGCACAGATGATGGGCGATGGGTGCTGGTATTTCACCTTTATATTGGCCCCCTATCCCTCATCAAACCTCAAAAACTCACACCCCCATAAAGAGCATTTGAGATTTTACAGGTTTGCTGCCAGTAGCCATTAAAGTGTCTGAAATGGGGACACTTTTTCAAATGGTCACAAAATCCTGTACACTTCAAGTTTTTAGCTGAATTTATTTTTGCACGCCAAAAAAAATAAAACGATCACGTCTACCAAGTTTGGGGCCAAAAATCCTTCTAAAAAAATTTTAAAAAAATCTTGAACCGTAAAAATTTTTAAAAATCGTGAAAAATACAAAACGAGTCGTCTTGCCATGAAATTTCACATGAAGGCTTAAGGGACCATTGTATGAATTTACAATTTATAAAAATGGCTTTGGCATGGAAGAAATATGAAGATGTGCCTAAACCCACCTACCACCCTATCGATCCATGGCTTGCGTATCCTGTCTCTCTAGCCGGCGTAGTGCCTGCCCGCTCGTTTCGTCGGTTGGCTTAGGCATACGGAGTTCATTCCCAGTCTAAGATTGGACCAGAGTGAGGGTTGTGGTAGCAGGATCGGTAGCACATAGGGGGGGACCTAGCCGATCCTCGGCTCGCGCATCCTGCCCTTCTGGACGACTAAGCGGCCGCACGCTCATTTCGTGGGTTGACTTAGGAATATGGAGTTCATTTCCAGTCTAAGCATATAGAGTTCATTCCCAGTGTAACATCAGACCGGACCAGGGTTACAAGTGCACAGGCTAGGCTCAGGCATGTGCTGGTGAAGTATTTTTTTTCGCCTGGGGCGTCATCACCGGAGCATCGTCGGAGAACCTGACCGGCGGCATTGGGGTTCCGACGATTTTAGGGCGGGGGGGTGCATGATGTGCGATGGGTGCTGGTACTTGGCCCTTATATTGGTCCCCTATCCCTCATCAAACCTTGAGAACTCACACCCCCTTAAAGAGCATTTGAGATTTTACAGGTTTGCTGCCAGTAGCCATTAAAGTGTCTGAAATGGAGACACTTTTTTTGAATAGTCACAAAATCCTGTACATTTCGAGTTTTTAGCTAAATATTTTTGTGCATGCCAACAAAAATACAAGGATCACGTCTACCAAGTTTGGGGCTAAAACTCCTTCTGAAAAAATTTTAAAAAAATCTCGAACCGTAAAAAGTTTTGAAAATCGTGAAAAATAGAAAATGAGTCGTCTTGCCATGAAACTTCACATGAAGGCTTAAGGGACCATTGTATGAGTTTACATGCCATAAAATTGGCATTGGCACAGCAGAAATATGAAGATGTTCCTAAACCCACATACCACCCTATCGATCCACGACTTGCGCATCCCACCTCTCTGGCCAGCATAGTGCCTGCCCGTCCACTCATTTCGTCGGTTGACTTAGGCATACAGAGTTCATTCCCAGTCTAAGATCAGACCGGACCGAAGGTTACGGTAGCAAGATCAATCGCACGTAGGTGTCATGGGCTCCGACCTTAGTCTCAGAATCTGTGCGACCTTAGGCTTGGATTCTTCTTCTTTGTGCCTAAGTTAGCCTAAAACACAAGCGTGCGGGCACTAGAACAATGGGAAGGGCTGATTACGCAAGTTAAAGAGAAACAAGATAAGAAGACAGAATTCTGGAAATGCTCTTGTATTCACTAAAACAGAAGTGTTTGATGGCGTAGAAATGAGGGTGGAGCAACCCTCTATTTATAGTTGAGTCTTCAGCTACAACTTAATGGCATATCCTTAGAATAAAGGCTAAAATCATGGGATTACAATCAATCAGGATGCTAACTCATGACTTTTAGGGTCAACCAAATCTGCCAGGATGCTCCTGCCTGTTTCCAGAAGCTTCCCTTGCATGTCCAGCACCTTGGACCCTTCTGGATGTGGTGCGGGCAGCTTGTATGCTAGGCCTTGGTCTCACGGGTTGGCCTGCAAGTCGAGCGGGCGTTCTGAGCTCATTTGCTAGGCTTTGTGCACAGATACCCGCCAGCACGACTGGTCTACGGGCCTCAACCTCTGGCTTGCCTGTTGGTCTGCCTGATGTGCCTGGTGTGTTCGCCCAGGGCATGATATTTTCCCCCACCTGATTGAGCAACGCCCTCATTGCATCTTCTGCATGGTACTACCTGATCTGGTCCTCAAACCGCCATAAGTCCTCTACTGGTTCCTAGCTCGCCTCACTATCTGGAAGTCCTTCCAGCGCACCAAGTACTCATGTCTTGGTTGATAGTTCTTCCGTCTCACCTCTCGATCAGCTATGATGCTGTGGACCTCCTTCTCATATGAGGCCCTTGCTCCCAATGGCGCACACTTTGACTCTGCCCGTCCTGGATCTCCCTCATCCTCATGAAACAGCTTGAGCATGCTCACGTGGAACACTGGGTGTACCCTCAGCTTGGGTGGCATATCCAGCTTGTAAGCAACCTTGCCTACCCTCTTGACTATTGGAAGAGGTCCCTCATACCTCCGGACTAGACCTTTGTGCAGCCCCCTGTGGCGCACAATGGTATGCAGCTTTACCAACACCAAGTCTCCAACCTAGAACTGCACGTCCCGCCTATTCTGGTCTGCCCATTTCTTCGACCTCTTGGTCGCCTTGTGCAGACAAACTCTGGCCAAGTCAGTTTGCTCCTGCCATGCCTTGGCAAACTTGTATGCTGCTGGATTTAGCCTTGTATAACCTGCAGCAATCGAATCGGGTGTTAGTGGTTGCTGCCCTGTCACAACCTCAAATGGGCTCCGGTTCGTTGCCCTGCTCCTTTTGTAAGTTGTAGGAAAATTGCGTAACATCTAGCAGCTTTGGCTAGTCCCTTTGTGTGGCACTGACATAGTGCCTGAGGTAAACCTCCAATAGTCCATTCACTCATTCTGTCTGCCCATCGGTCTGCGGATGCATGCTGGTGGAAAGTTCAAGTTTGACCCCAATAGCTTGAACAACTCAGTCCAGAACCTACCCATGAACCGCCCGTCCCGACCACTAACAATGGTTCTCGACACTCCCCAGTACTTAACCATGTTCTTTAGGAACAATCGAGCTGCCTTATCAGCTGGGCACTCCTTGGTTGCTGGAATGAAAATTCCATACTTGGAAAACCTATCCACCACTACCATGATGCTTCCAAACCTCACTGTCTTGGGTGGGCTGACTATAAAGTCCAAAGAAACATTCTCCCATGGTCGCTCTGGCACTGGCAATGGCTCCAAGAGACCGCCTGGTTTCTTGAGCTCCACCTTATCCTGTTGGCACACAAGACAAGTGTTCATATAGGCCTCCATATCGTCCCTCATGTGTGGCCAGTAGTACCGATCCTCGATCAGCGCTAAGGTATGGCTCACTCTAGGGTGTCCAACCCACCTTGAATCATGACATTCTTGCAAAACTTCCTTACGGAGCTTCCCGTGCTACGGCACAAACAGTCTACTGCCCTTGGTGTACAACAAACCATCCTGTAACCAAAACCACCTAGTCTTACCTTGTTGGGCGTACTCCATCAAAGCCTTGGCTGTAGGATCATGCGCAAGTCCCTCCTTGATGCCTGGCACCAGTGACCCCTCTGGTTGGCTAATGGCAGTAAGGTTAGCCTTCCTGCTTAGGGTGTCTCCCACTAGGTTCACCCATCCTAGCTTGTACTTCATTTGGAAATCAAATTCTATAAGAAAATCTTGCCATCTCGCCTGCTTGGGGGACAGCTTCTTCTGCGTCTGGAAGTAGCTGGTTGCCACATTGTCCATCCTCACCATGAACCTCAACCCCAATAGGTAATGGCTCCTAGTGTGTAAGCAGTGCACCACTACAGTCATCTCCTTCTCTTGGATCGTGTACTTGTGTTCAGTCTCATTCAACTTCCTACTCTCGAACACAATTGGACATCCCTCCTGCATCAACACGCCCTCTATGGCAAAGTCTGATGCATCCGTATGCACCTCATATGGCTTGGCATGGTCTGGCAAGGCCAAGTCCGGCTCTTCGGTCACAGCCCGCTTTAACCTGTCAAAGGCTTCCTGGCACCCTGCGCTCCACTCCCATGCTCTCCCTTTCTTGAGCAAGTCAGTTAAAGGCGTGGCTATTGTTGACTGACCTTTGATGAAGCACCTGTAGTAGTTAACCAGCCCAAGGAATGATCTCAACTCAGTGACCTTGGCTGGCGGTTGCCACTCTAGGATGGCATGTATCTTGCCTTCATCCATGCGTATCCTGCTACCTACCACTATGTGGCCTAGGAACGGGATCTCCTGCTGGGTGAATGAGCACTTCTCCCTCTTGAAAAATAGCTTGTGCGCCTGCAACACCTTGAACACCTGTCTCAAGTGGTCTATATGCTCTCCCAAAGTCTGGTTGTAGACCACAATGTCATCCAAATAAACCACAACAAACCGATCAAGGAATGACTGAAGTACCTTGTTCATAAGGGTGCAAAATGTTGCTGGGGCATTCGTGAGTTCGAAAGGCATCACCAAGAACTCATACAAACCATACCGAGTGACACATGCTGTCTTTGGCTCATCTCCCTCTGTGATCCTGACTTGATAGTAGCCTGACCTCAAATCCAGCTTGGTGAACCACCTTGCGCTCCCAAGTTGATCGAACAAGTCCGCAATGAGTGGGATGGGGTACTTGTTCTTAATGGTCAGCTTGTTCAAGGCCCGATAGTCTATGCACAGCTGCAATGACCCATCATGCTTGTGCTGGAATAAAATCGGTGCACCATAGGGTGCCTTCGATGGCCTGATAAAGCTAGCATCAACTAACTCCTTGGGCTGTTTCCTTAACTCCTCCAACTCTGGTGGAGACATTTGGTAAGGGGCTCTACTGGTGGCTTGGCCTCGGACACCAGCTCGATCTTGTGGTCTACCTCCCTCTTAGGTGGTAGCTTGCTAGGTAACTTTCCAGGCATCACATCACTAAAGGTCTTCAGCACCTTTAGCACCTCTAAGGGTGACTCGGTCTTCTTCTCCCTTGGCTCATCATATTTCAGGGCTACCAAGAAGGTGTCTTCTTGTCTGCTTATCACCTTGGCAAATTGGATGGCTGACACCACTCGTGACCTAACTTCAGACCCTCTTCTCAATGGCACTAGGCATTGGCACCGTGCATCTAAGATGCAAACATAATCGACAAAAGCCACAAGGAGGGTGTTAATCCAAACAAGGAAATCCAACCCAATCACAAACTCATAGTCGTCAAGGGGTATTACCTCAATGGTCTCCTTGCCTTTCCAGTCTCCAAGTTGCAACTCCACTCCCTATGCTACTCCAATGGCTAGAACTTCCTTGGATTTCACTGTTTTAATGGTGCCAGTCCCTTTCTACACCTTTAGTCTGAGCTTCTGGGCTCTATCACCTGAAATAAAAAGATGTGAGGCACCTATGTCCACCAGTGCGCTCACCTTCTGACCTGCAACCATTAGATTTATAAACATCAAGCCCTTTGGCTTGCGGTTCCCCTTACTCTGGATAGCATTGAGCACCAATGACCAAACCTTTGTTGCCCCTGACTCTGGCTCCTCGTCAAACTCCTTGTCTATAGTAGCCAACTTGCCCTTTTGCGAGTAATTGCTTGCTATGTGGCTTCCTCCACATAGGTAGCATGCTAGTGGCTCTCGGTCCCCCTTTGCTTTCCACTTGCTTGCTGGTGGCTTCCTCTCACCATCCTTGGTTGAACGGTCTCGATCTCCATCCTTGGACTCCCGATCACGATTTTTCCCCTTGGACTACTTCTTCTGGTCCCTATCGTCCCTGCCCTTACCCTTGGGCATGGAAGACTCAAACTTGTTCAGAGGCTTGAACTCTATCAAGGCCTCAGTAGTAGTCATGGCTTTAGCCAAGTCATGAACTCCTCTCCTTTGTAGCTCATGCTTCACCCACGGCTTCAGCCCATCCATGAAAGTAAAGAATGCATCCTTCTCGCCTAGATCTGATATCTGTAGCATCAGTTCAGAGAATTTTTGGACATACTCCCTTATGTCCCCTTGCTGGCTCAACCTGCGTAACTTTGCCTGTGCCTCATCATCGGCATACTCCGGGTAAAATTGTTCTCTGAACTCCTTTTGGAACTTTGCCTAGGTTCCAATCTTGGTGCTCCCACGCCTGACATCATCACACCTACGCCTCTACCACAATAAGGCTACATCAGTGAGATACATAGCAGTGGTGCTTACCTTTATTACCTCGTCTTGCATGCCCATGGCCTGGAAGTATTGCTTCATACCCCAAAGGTAGTTGTCTACTTCCTTGGCCACCCTAGTCCCCTTAAACTCCTTAGGCTTGGGGACATCCAATCGGATTTGGACACTCCAGCAAACATGTCATTCCCAATGGCAGTCTTGCAAGTAACGAGCTCACTGGTAAGCTCTTCCATCCGCTAGCGCATGGCCTCCATGCCATCACGCAAGGTCTGCACTTCAGCCTCCAAGGTCTGGTTCTTTTTAGTGAACACGTCTAAGCCTTTGTTGAGAGCAGCTTCTAGCTCACTTTGGATCTCCTCCCCCATGGAGTCTAGCGACGCAATGTGAGTCTCTACTTCCTCAAGCTTCTCCCCCATGTCACCTACGGTCACCACCACCTTGGCCAGCCTACCGTCCATGGTAGACCAAATATCTCTAGAACTGGCTTTCTTGCCTCTTCCCCGACCATGCTCCTGGGCCTCTGGTTGTTGGCTAGCAACATCACTTTGGGATGCCATCTCAATCATGATCTAAACTGCACAACACAAATACATAGAATCAAACTTGCTCTGATACCAACTGTCACGGGCTCCAACCTTAGACTCAGAATCCGTACAGCCTTAGGCTTGGAATCACCTCATTTGTGCCTAAGTCAGCCTAAAACACAAGCGTGCGGGCACTAGAACAATGGGCAGGGCTGATTACGCAAGTCAAAGAGAAACAGGATAAGAAGACAGAATTCTAGAAATGCTTTTGTATTCACTGAAACAGAAGTGTTTGATGGTGTACAAATGAGGGTGGAGCAGCCCCCTATTTATAGTTGAGGCTCCAGCTACAACTTAATGGCATATCCCTAGAATAAAGGCTAAAGTCATGGGATTACAATCAATCATGATGCTAACTCCTGATTTTTAGGGTCAACCAAATCTGCCAGGATGCTCCTGCCTGTTTCCAGAAGCTTCCCTTGCGTGTCCAGCACATTGTGCTGGTGCCGTATTTTTTTTCGCCCAAGGCACCATCGTCGGAGCATCGTCGGAGAACCTGACCGACGGCATTGGGGTTCTATCGATTGGGGGGGTGGGGGGTGTGCGCACATGATGTGCGATGGGTGCTGGTACTTGGCCCTTATATTGGCCCTCTATCCCTCATCAAACCTCGAGAACTCACACCCCCTTAAAGAGCATTTGAGATTTTACAGGTTTGCTGCCAGTAGCCATTAAAGTGTCTAAAATGGGGATACTTTTTTCAAATGGTCACAAAATCCTGTACACTTTGAGTTTTTAGCTGAATTTTTTTTCCATGCCAACGAAAATACAAGGATCATGTCTACCAAGTTTGGGGCCAAAAATCCTTCTGAAAAAATTTTAAAAAAATCACGAACCGTAAAAAGTTTTAAAAATCATGAAAAAAAGAAAATGAGTCGTCTTGCCATGAAACTTTACATGAAGGCCTAAGGGACCATTGTATGAATTTACAAGCCATAAAAATGGCATTGGCATGGCAGAAATATGAAGATGTGCCTAAACCCAACTACCACCCTATCGCTCCACAGCTTGTGCATCCCGCCTCTCTGGCCGGCGTAGTGCCTGCCCGCCCGCTCGTTTCGTCAGTTGGCTTAGGCATATGGAGTTCATTCCCAGTCTAAGATCAGACTGAAAGGAGGGTTGTGGAAACAAGATCGGCAGCATGCAGGGGGGACCCAACCGATCCTCGACTTGCGTATCCTGCCCCTCTGGCCAGTTGAGCACCCACACGCTCGTTTCGTGGGTTCACTTAGGCATACGGAGTTCATTCCCAGTGTAAGATCAGATCGAATCGAGGGCTGCAGGTGCACATGCTGGGCTTGGGCATGTGCTGGTGCCATATTTTTTTTCGCCCTGGGCACCATCGTCGAAGCATCACCGGAGAACCTGACCGGCGGCATTGGGGTTTAGACGATTGGGGGGGCAGGGGGGTGTGCGCACATGATGTGCGGACATGATGTGCGATGGGTACTGGTACTTGGCACTTATATTGGCCCCCTATCCCTCATCAAACCTCGAGAACTCACACCCCCTTAAAGAGCATTTGAGATTTTACAGGTTTGCTGCCAGTAGCTATTAAAGTATCTAAAATGGGGACACTTTTTTCAAATGGTCACAAAATCCTGTACACTTCGAGTTTTTAGCTAAATTTTTTTGTGCGTGCCAAGAAAAATACAAGGATCATGTCTACCAAGTTTGGGGCCAAAACTCCTTTTGAAAAAATTTTAAAAAAATCCCGAACCATAAAAAGTTTTAAAAATTATGAAAAATACAAAACGAGTCGTCTTGCCATGAAACTTCACATGAAGGCTTAAGGGACCATTGTATGAATTTACAAGCCATAAAAATGGCATTGGCATGGCAGAAATACGAAGATGTCCCTAAACCCACCTACCACCCTATCGATCCACGATTTGCGCATCCCACCTCTCTGGCAGGCATAGTGCCCGCCCGCCCAATCGTTTCGTTGGTTGGCTTAGGCGTACGGTGTTCATTCCCAGTCTAAGATCGGATCGGAACAAGTGTTGCGGCAGCATGATCGGTAGCACGCAGGGGGGGACCCGGCCGATCCCCGGCTTGTGCATCTTGCCCCTCTAGCAGGCTGAGCTCCCGCACGCTCGTTTCATGGGTTGACTTAGGCATACGGAGTTCATTCCCAGTATAAGCATGCAGAGTTCATTCCCAGTGGAAGATCGGACAGGACCGAAGGTTGCGGGTGCACATGCTGGGCTCGGGCATGTGGTGGTGCCGCATTTGTTTTTGCCTGGGGCACCATCGTCGGAGCATCCCGAAGAACCTGACCGGCAGCATTGGGGTTCCGACGATTGGGGGGGCGGGGGGTGTGCGCGCACATGATATGCAATGGGTGCTGGTACTTGGCCCTTATATTGGCCCCCTATCCCTCATCAAACCTTGAGAACTCACACCCCCTTAAAGAGCATTTGAGATTTTACAGGTTTCCTCCCAATAGCCATTAAAGCGTCTGAAATGGGGACACTTTTTTCCCATGGTCACAAAATCCTATACCCTTCGAGTTTTTAGCTGACTTTTTTAGTGCATGTGAACAAAAATACAAGGATCATTTCTACAAAGTTTGGGGCAAAAACTCCTTCTAAAAAAATTTTTAAAACATCTCAAACCGTAACAAGTTTCAAAAATCGTGAAAAATAAAAAACGAGTCGTCTTGCCATGAAACTTCACATGAAGGCTTAAGGGACCATTGTATGAATTGACAAGCCATAAAAATGGCATTGGCATTGCAAAAATATGAAGATGTTCCTAAACCCACCTACCACCTTATCGATCCACGGCTTGGGCATCCCGCCTCTCTGGCAGGCGTAGTGCCCGCCCACCCGCTCGTTTTATCAGTTGGCTTAGGCATACGGAGTTCATTCTCAGTCTAAGATCAAACTGAATTGAGTGTTGTGGTAGCAGGATCAGCAGTACGTAGGGGGAACCCAGCCGATCCCTGGCTTGTGCATCCTGCCCCTTTGGCTAGCTGAGTGCCCGCACGCTTGTTTCGTGGGTTGACTTAGGCATATGGAGTTCATTCCCAGTCTAAGCATACGGAGTTCATTCCTAGTGTAACATCAGACTGGACCGAGGGTTGCGGGTGCACATGCTGGGCTCAGGCATGTGCTGGTGTCACATTTTTTTTCAGCCAGGGCACCATCGTCGGAGTATCGTCGGTGAACCTGACCGGTGGCATTGGGGTTCCGGCGATTGGGGGTGGGGGGTGTGCACACATGATATGCGATGGGTGCTGGTACTTGGCCCTTATATTGGCCCCCTATCCCCCATCAAACCTCGAGAACTCACACCCCCTTAAAGAGCATTTGAGATTTTACAGGTTTGCTGCCAGTAGCCATTAAAGTGTCTGAAATGGGGACACTTTTTTCAAATGGTCACAAAATCTTATACACTTTGAGTTTTTAGCTTCCTTTTTTTTTGCATGCCAACAAAAATACAAGGATCACGTCTACCAAGTTTGGGGCCAAAAATCCTTCTGAAAACTTTTAGAAAAATCTCAAACCGTAAAAAGTTTCAAAAATCGTGAAAAATAGAAAACGAGTCGTCTTGCCATGAAACTTCACATGAAGGCTTAAGGGACCATTGTATGAATTTACAAGCCATAAAAATGGCATTGGCATGGTAGAAATATGAAGATGTGCCTAAACCCACCTACCTACCACCCTATCGATCCATAGCTTACGCATCCTGCCTCTCTGGCTGGCATAGTGCCCGCCTGCCCGCTCGTTTCGTTGGTTGGCTTAGGCATACGGAGTTCATTCCCAATCTAAGATTGGATCGGACCGAGGGTTGCGGTAGCAGGATCGACAGCACACATAAGGGGACTTGGCCGATCCTCGACTTACGCATCCTGCCCCTCTGGTCGACTTAGCGCCCGCATGCTCGTTTCGTGGGTTGACTTAGGCATACAGAGTTCATTCCCAGTCTAAGATTGGACTGGAATGAGGGTTACGATAGCAAGATTGGCAGCACGCAAGGGGGGACCCAGCTGATCCCTGGCTTGCGCATTTTGGCCCTCTGTCGGCTGAGCGCCCGCACGCTCTTTTCGTGGGTTGACTTAGGCATACGGAGTTCATTCCCAGTCTAGGCATACGGAGTGCATTCCCAGTGTAAGATCAAATCGGATCGAGCGTTGCGGGTGCAGATGATAGGCTCGGACATGTGCTGGTGCTGCATTTTTTTTTGCTCGGGGCATTATCATCGGAGCATGGTCAGAGAACCTAACCGACGGCATTAGGGTTCCGACGATTGGGGGGATGGGGGGTGTGCGCAAATGATGTGCGATGGGTGCTGGTACTTGGCCCTTATATTGGCCCCATATCCCTCATCAGACCTTGAGAACTCACAACCCCTTAAAGAGCATTTGAGATTTCACAGGTTTGCTGCCAGTAGCCATTAAAGTGTCTGAAATGGGGACACTTTTTTCAAATGGTCACAAAATCTTGTACACTTCGAGTTTTTAGCTTCATTTTTTTTTGCATGCCAACAAAAATACAAGGATCACGTCTACCAAGTTTGGGGCCAAAAATCCTTCTGAAAACTTTTAGAAAAATCTCAAACCGTAAAAAGTTTCAAAAATCGTGAAAAATAGAAAACGAGTCGTCTTGCCATGAAACTTCACATGAAGGCTTAAGGGACCATTGTATGAATTTACAAGCCATAAAAATGGCATTGGCATGGTAGAAATATGAAGATGTGCCTAAACCCACCTACCTACCACCCTATCGATCCATAGCTTACGCATCCTGCCTCTCTGGCCGGCGTAGTACCCGCCTGCCCGCTCGTTTCGTTGGTTGGCTTAGGCATACGGAGTTCATTCCCAATCTAAGATTGGATCGGACCGAGGGTTGCGGTAGCAGGATCGACAGCACACATAGGGGGACTTGGCCGATCCTCGACTTACGCATCCTGCCCCTCTGGTCGACTTAGCGCCCGCATGCTCGTTTCGTGGGTTGACTTAGGCATACAGAGTTCATTCCCAGTCTAAGATTGGACTGGAATGAGGGTTACGATAGCAAGATTGGCAGCACGCAAGGGGGGACCCAGCTGATCCCTGGCTTGCGCATCTTGCCCCTCTGTCGGCTGAGCGCCCGCACGCTCTTTTCGTGGGTTGACTTAGGCATACGGAGTTCATTCCCAGTCTAGGCATACGGAGTGCATTCCCAGTGTAAGATCAAATCGGATCGAGGGTTGCGGGTGCACATGCTAGGCTCGAACATGTGCTGGTGCTGCATTTTTTTTTGCTCGGGGCACTATCGTCGGAGCATCGTCAGAGAACCTAACCGACGGCATTAGGGTTCCGGCGATTGGGGGGATGGGGGGTGTGCGCAAATGATGTGCGATGGGTGCTGGTACTTGGCCCTTATATTGGCCCCATATCCCTCATCAGACCTTGAGAACTCACAACCCCTTAAAGAGCATTTGAGATTTCACAGGTTTGCTGCCAGTAGCCATTAAAGTGTTTGAAATAAGGACACTTTTTTCAAATGGTCACAGAATCCTATACACTTTGAGTTTTTGGCTGAATTTTTTTGTGCATGCCAACAAAAATACAAGGGTTGCGATAGTAGGATTGATAGCAGGCAAGGGGGGACCTGACCAATCCTCGGCTTGCGCATCCTGCCCCTCTAGCTGGCTGAGCACCTGTACGCTCGTTTTGTGGGTTGACTTAGAAATACGGAGTTCATTCCCAGTCTAAGCATACAGAGTTCATTCTTAGTGTAAGATTGGACTGGACCGCTCGTTTCGTCGGTTGGCTTAGGCATAGGGAGTTCATTCCCAGTCTAAGATCAGACCAGATCGAGGATTACAGCAGCAGGATTGACAGCATGCAGGGGGGACCTGATCGATCCCCGACTTGCTCATCCTGCCCTCTGGCCGACTGAGCGCTTGCACGCTCGTTTCATGGTTTGACTTAGGCATACAGAGTTCATTCCTAGTCTAAGCATATGGAGTTCATTCCCAATGTAAGATCAGACCGGATCGAGGGTTGCGGGCGCACATGCTGGGCTCAGGCATGTGCTGGTGCCGCATTGTTTTCGCCTGGGGGACCATCGTCGGAGCGTCACCGGAGAACCTGACCGGGGCATTGGGGTTCCGACGATTGAGGGGGGCGGGGGGGGTGTGCGCACATGATGTGCGATGGCTGCTGGTACTTGGCCCTTATATTGGCCCCCTATCCCTCATCAAACCTCGAGAACTCACACCCCCTTAAAGAGCATTTGAGATTTTATAGGTTTGCTTCCAGTAGCCATTAAAGTGTCTGAAATGGGGGCACTTTTTTCAAATGGTTACAAAATCTTGTACACTTTGATTTTTTAGCTGAATTTTTTTATGCATGTCAACAAAAATACAAGGATCACGTCTACCAAGTTTGGGCCAAAACTCCTTCTAAAAAAATTTTTAAAAAATCCCGAATCGTAAAAAGTTTTGAAAATCATTAAAAATAGAAAACGAGTCGTCTTGCCATGAAACTTCACATGAAGGCTTAAGGGACCATTTTCTGAATTTACAAGCCATAAAAATGGCATTGGCATGGTGGAAATATGAAGATGTGCCTAAACCCACCTACCACCCTATCGATCCACGGCTTGCGCATCCCGTCTCTCTAGCCGACGTAGTGCCTGCCCGCCCGCTCGTTTCGTCGGTTGGCTTAGGCATACGGAGTTCATTCCCAGTCTAAGATCGGATCAAACCGAGGGTTATGGCAGCACGCAGGGGGGGACCCGACTGATCCTCGACTTGCGCATCCTGCCCCTCTGGCTGGCTGAGCGCCTGCATACTCGTTTCGTGGGTTGACTTAGGCATTCGGAGTTCATTCTTAGTCTAAGCATACAGAGTTCATTCCTAGTGTAAGATGAGACTGGACCGCTCATTTCATCGGTTGGCTTAGGCATACAGAGTTCATTCCCAGTCTAAGATCAAGACCAGATCAAGGATTGCAGCAGCAGGATTGACAGTACGTAGGGGGGACCCGATCGATCCCTGGCTTGCTCATCCTGCCCCTCTGGCCGACTGAACGCCCGCACGCTCGTTTCGTGGTTTGACTTAGGCATACGGAGTTCATTCCTAGTCTAAGCATATGGAGTTTATTCCCAATGTAAGATCAGATCGGACCGAGGGTTGCGGGTGCACATGCTGGGCTCTAGCATGTGCTGGTGCCACATTTTTTTTCGCCCAGGGCACCAACGTCGGAGCATCGTCGGAGAACTTGACCGACGACATTAGGGTTCCGACGATTGGGGGCGGGGGGGTTGCACGCACATGATGTGCAATGGGTGCTGGTACTTGGCCCTTATATTGGCCCCCTATCCCTCATCAAACCTCGAGAACTCACACCCCCTTAAAGAGTATTTGAGATTTTATAGGTTTACTACCAGTAGCCATTGAAGTGTTTGAAAAGGGGCCATTTTTTTCAAAAGGTCACAAAATCCTATACACTTCTAGTTTTTAGCCGAATTTTTTTGTGCACACCAACAAAAATACAAGGATCACGTCTACCATGTTTGGGGCCAAAACTCCTTCTGAAAAAACTTTTCAAAAAATCTCGAACCGTAAAAAGTTTCAAAAATTGTAAAAAATAGAAAACGAGTCATCTTGCCATGAAACTTCACATGAAGGCTTAAGGGACCATTGTATGAATTTACAAGCCATAAAAATGGCATTGCCATGGTAGAAATATGAAGATGTGCCTAAGCCCACCTACCTCCCTATCGATCCACGGCTTGCGCATCCCGCCTCTCTGGCCAGCGTAGTGCCCGCCTGCTCGCTCGTTTTATCGATTGGCTAAGGCATACGGAGTTCATTCCCAGTCTAAGATCGGATCGAACCGAGGGTTGTGGCAGCAGGATCGGTAGCACGTAGGGGGGACCCGGCCCATCCACGACTTGTGCATCCTACCCCTCTGGCCGGCTAAACGCCCGCACGCTCATTTCGTGGGTTGACTTAGGCATACAGAGTTCATTCCCAGTGTAAGATCAGACCGAACCGAGGGTTGTGGGTGCACATGCTGAGCTCAAACATGTGCTGGTGCCGCATTTTTTTTTTTTGCCCGGGGCACCATCGCCGGAGCATCGTCGGAGAACCTGACCGACGGCATTGGGGTTCTGATGATTGGGGGGTGGGAGGTTGTGCAGACATGATGTGCAATGGGTGTCGGTACTTGGCTCTTATATTGGCCCCCTATCCCCCATCAAACCTTGAGAACTCACACCCCCTTAAAGAGCATTTTAGATTTTACAGGTTTGCTGCCAGTAACCATTGAAGTGTCTGAAATGGGGACACTTTTTTCAAATGGTCACAAAATCTTGTACAGTTCGAGTTTTTAATTGAATTTTTTTGTGCATGCCAAAAAAAATACAAGGATCATGTCTACCAAATTTGGGGCCAAAATTCCTTCTGAAAAAATTTTCAAAAAATCCCAAACCGTAAAAAGTTTCAAAAATCGTAAAAAATAGAAAACGAGTCGTCTTGCCATGAAACTTCACATGAAGGCTTAAGGGACCATTGTATGAATTACAAGCCATAAAAATGGCATTGGCATGGCAAAAATATGAAGATGTGCCTAAACCCACCTACCAACCTATCGATCCACGGCTTGCGTATCCTGCCTCTCTAGCCAGCGTAGTGCCCGCCCGCCCACTCGTTTCATCGGTTGGCTTAGGCATACAGAGTTCATTCCCAGTCTAAGATCGGATAAGACCAAGGGTTACGGCAACAGGATCGGCAACTTGCAAGGGGGGACTCAGCCCATCCCCGACTTGTGCATCCTGCCCCTCTGGCCGGCTGAGCACCCGTACGCTCGTTTCGTGGGTTGACTTAGGCATACGGAGTTCATTCCTAGTCTAAGCATATGGAGTTCATTCCCAGTGTAAGATTGAACGGGACCGAAGGTTACGAGTGCACATGCTAGGCTCGGTCATGTGCTGGTGCCGTATTTTTTTTCGCCCGGGGCACCATCGCCGGAGCATCGCCAGAGAACCTGACCGACGACAATGGGGTTCCGATGATTGGGGGGTGGGGCGGTGTGCGCACATTATGTGCGATGGGTGCTGGTACTTGGCCCTTATATTGGCCCCCTATCCCTCATCAAACCTCGAGAACTCACACCCCCTTAAAAAGGATTTGAGATTTTACAGGTTTGCTGCCAGTAGCCGTTAAAGTGTCTGAAACGGGGACACTTTTTTCAAAAGGTCGCAAAATCCTGTACAGTTCGAGTTTTTAGCTGAATTTTTTTGTGCATGCCAAAAAAAATACAAGGATCACGTCTACCAAGTGTGGGGCCAAAACTGCTTCTGAGAAAATTTTAAAAATATCTCAAACCATAAAAAGTTTCAAAAATTATGAAAAATAGAAAACGAGTCGTGTTGCCTTGAAACTTCACATGAAAGCTTAAGGGACCATTGTATGAATTTACAAGCTATAAAAATGGCATTGGCAAGGCGAAAATATGAAGATGTGCCTAAACCCACCTACCACCCTATCGATCCACGGCTTGCGCATCTCGCCTCTCTAGCCGACGTAGTGCCTGCCCGCCTGCTCGTTTCGTTGGTTGGCTTAGGCATACGGAGTTTATTCCTATTCTAAGATTAGACTGGACTAAGGGTTGTGGCAGCAGGATCGACAGCACGCAAGGGGGGACCTGATCGATCTTCGACTTGCGCATCCTGTCCTTCTGGCCGACTGAGAGCCCGCACGCTCGTTCTGTGGGTTGACTTAGGCATACGGAGTTCATTCCCAATCTAAGCATACGGAGTTCATTCCCAGTGTAAGACCGGACCGGACCGAGGGTTACGGGTGGACATGCTGGGCTCGGGCATGTGCTAGTAACGTATTTGTTTTTTGCCCGGGGCACCATCACCGGAGCATCGTCGGAGAACCTGACCGATGGCATTGGGGTTCCGGCGATTGGGGCGGCGGGGGGTGTGCACACATGACGTGCGATGGGTGCTGGTACTTGGCCCTGATATTGGCCCCCTATCCCTCATTAAACCTCGAAAACTCACCCCCCCTTAAAGAGCATTTAAAATTTTACAGGTTTACTGCCAGTAGCCATTAAAGTGTCTGAAATGGAGACACTTTTTTCAAATGGTCACAAAATCTTCTACACTTTGAGTTTTTAGCTGAATTTTTTTGTGCATGCCAACAAAAATACAAGGATGACATCTACCAAGTTTAGGGCCAAAACTCCTTCAGAAAAAATAGAAAATGAGTCGTCTTGCCATGAAACTTCACATGAAGGCTTAAGGGACCACTGTATGTATTTACAAGCCATAAAAATGGCATTGGCATGGAAAAAATATGAAGATGTGCCTAAACCCACCTACCACCCTATCGATCCACGGCTTGCACCTCCCGCCTCTCTGGCCAGTGTAGTGCCCGCCCGCCCGCTCATTTCGTCGGTTGGCTTAGGCATACGGAGTTCATTCCCAGTCTAAGATTAGACCGAACCAAGGGTTGTGACAGCAAGATCGGTAGCACGTAAGGGGGGACCCGATCGATCCCCGACTTATGCATCCTGCCTCTCCGGTCGACTGAGCGCCCACACGCTCGTATCGTGGGTTGACTTAGGCATACGAAGTTCATTCCCAATCTAAGCATACTGAATTCATTCCCAGTGCAAGATCGAAATGGAACAAGGGTTGCAAGTGCACATGCTGAGCTCGGGCATGTGCTGGGGCCTTATTTTTTTTCGCAGGGGCACCATCCCCGGAGCATCGGTGGTATTGGGGTTCCGACGATCGGGGGGCAGGGGGTGTGCACACATGATGTGTGATGGGTGCTGGTACTTCACCCTTATATTGGCCCCCTATCCCTCATCAAACCTCGAGAACTCACACCCCCCTTAAAGAGCATTTGAGATTTTACAGGTTTGCTTCTAGTAGCCATTAAAGTGTCTGAAATGGGGACACTTTTTTCAAATGGTCACAAAATCCTATACACTTCGAGTTTTTAGCTAAATTTTTTTGTGCATGCCAAAAAAAATACAAGGATCAGGTCTACAAAGTTTGAGGCCAAAACTCCTTCAAAACAATTTTAAAAAAATCCCAAACCGTAAAATGTTTCAAAAATCATGAAAAATAGAAAACGAGTCGTCTTGCCATGAAACTTCACATGAAGGCTTAAGGGATCATTGTATGAATTTACAAGCCATAAAAATGGCATTGGCATGGTAGAAATATGAAGATGTGCCTAAACCCACCTACCACCCTATCGATCCACGGCTTGCGCCTCCCGCCTCTCTGGCCGGTGTAGTGCTTGCCCGCTCGCTCGTTTCATTGGTTGGCTTAAGCATACAGAGTTCATTCTCAATCTAAGATCAAACCGGATCGAGGGTTGGGGAAGCAGGATCGGTAGCACACAGGGGTGGACCCGATCGATCCTCGACTTACGCATCCTGCCCCTCGGGCCGGTTGAGTGCCCGCACGCTCATTTCGTGGGTTGACTTAGGCATACGGAGTTCATTCCCAGTCTTAGCATACGGAGTTCATTCCCAGTGTAACATCAGACCGGATCGAGGGTTACGGGTGCACATGCTGGGCTCAGGCATGTGCTGGGCTCGAGCATGTGCTGGTGCTGCATTTTTTTTCACCCGGGGCACCATCATCGGACCATCGACGGAGAACTTGACCGGAGGCATTGGGGTTTCGACGATTGGAGGGATAGTGGGGGGTGTGTGTAGATGATGTTCGATGGGATCTGGTACTTGGCCCTTATATTGGCCCCCTATCCCTCATCAAACCTTGAGAACTCACACCCTCTTAAAGAGCATTTGAGATTTTACAGGTTTGCTGCCAGTAGCCATTAAAGTGTCTAAAATGGGGACACTTTTTTCTAATGGTCACAAAATCCTGTACACTTCGAGTTTGTAGCTAAATTTTTTTGTGCATGCCAACAAAATACAAGGATCACGTCTACCAAGTTTGGGGCCAAAACTCCTTTTGGAAAAATTTTAAAAAAATCTCGAACCGTAAAAAGTTTCAAAAATCATGAAAAATAGAAAACGAGTCGTCTTGCCATGAAATCACATCAAGGCTTAAGGGACCATTGTATGAATTTACAAGCCATAAAAATGGCATTGGCACGGTAGTAATATGAAGATGTGCCTAAACCCACCTACCACCCATCGATCCATGACTTGCGCATCCCACCACTCTGGCCGGCGTAGTTCCCGCCCGCCCACTCATTTCGTCGGTTGGCTTAGGCATACAGAGTTCATTCCAAGTGTAAGATCGGACTGGACTGAGGGTTGTAGTAGCAAGATCGACAACACGTAGGTGGGGACCCGACTGATCCCCGGCTTGCGCATCTTGCCCCTATGGCCGGCTGGGCATTTGCTGGTGCTGTATTTTTTTGAAAGCCCGGGGACCATCACCGGAGCATCATCGAAAAACCTGACCGACGGCATTGGGGTTCTGACAATTGGGGGGGCGGGGGGTGTGCGCACATGATGTGTGATGGCTGCTGTTACTTGGCCCTTATATTGGCCCTATCCATCATCAAACCTCGAGAACTCACACCCCCTTAAAGAGCATTTGAGATTTTACAGGTTTGCTGCCAGTAGGCATTAAAGTGTCTCAAATGGGGACATTTTTTTCAAATGGACACAAAATCCTGTTCACTTCGAGATTTTAGCTGAATTTTTTTGTGCATGCCAACAAAAAAAACAAGGATCACGTCTACCAAGTTTAGGGCCAAAAATCCTTCTGAAAAAGTTTTAAAAAAAATCTTGAAGCATAAAAAGTTTCAAAAATCACGAAAAATAGAAAATGAGTCGTCTTGCCATGAAACGTCACATGAAGGCTTAAGGGACCATTGTATGAATTTACAAGCCATAAAATGGCATTGGCATGGCAGAAATATGAAGATGTGCCTAAACTCACCTACCACGCTGTCGATCCACGGCTTGTGCGTCCCGCCTCTCTGGTCGACGTAGTGCCCGCCTGCCCGCTCGTTTTGTCGGTTGGCTTAGGCATACGGAGTTGATTCCCAGTCTACAATTAGATTGGATCGAGGGTTATGGCAGCAGGATTGGTAGCATGTAGGGGGTGACCTGACCGATCCCTGACTTGCGCATCCTGCCCCTCTGGTCGGTTGAGAGCCACACGCTCGTTTCGTGGGTTGACCTAGGCATACGGAGTTCATTCCCAGTCTAAGCATACGGAGTTCATTCCCAGTGTAAGATCAGACCAGAGTGAGGGTTGCGAGTGCACATGCTGGGCTCGGGCATGTGCTGGTGCCACATTTTTTTTCGCCCGGGCGCCATCGTCGGAGCATTGCCGGAGAACCTGACCGGCGACATTGGGGTTCCGGTGATTTGGGGGGTGGGGGGTGTGCGCACATTATGTGCGATGGGTGCTAGTACTTGGCGCTTATATTGGCCCCCTATCCCTCATCAAACCTTGAGAACTCACACCCACTTAAAGAGCATTTGAGATTTTACAGGTTTGCTGCCAGTAGCCATTAAAGTGTTTGAAATGGGGACACTTTTTTCAAATGGTCACAAAATCTTGTACACTTTAAGTTTTTAGCTGAATTTTTTTATGCATGCCAACAGAAATTCAAGGATTACGTCTACCAAGTGTGAGTCCAAAACTCCTTTTGGAAAAATTTTAAAAAAATCCCGAACCGTAAAAAGTTTCAAAAATCATGAAAAATAGAAAACGAGTCGTCTTGCCATGAAACTTCGCATGAAGGCTTAAAGGACCAGTGTATGAATTTACAAGCCATAAAAATGGCATTGGCACGGCAGTAATATGAACATGTGCCTAAACCCACCTACCACCCTATCGATTCACGGCTTGCGCATCCGACCTCTCTGGCTGACGTAGTGCCCGCCGACCCACTCGTTTTGTCGATTCGCTTAGGCATATGGAGTTCATTCCCAGTCTAAGCATATGGAGTCCATTCCCAGTGTAAGATCAAACCAGACCGAGGGTTGCGGGTGCACATCCTGGGCTCAGGCATGTGCTGGTGCAGCATTTTTTTGAAAGCCCGTGGACCATCGCCGGAGCATCGTCAGAGAACCTGACCGACGGCATTGGGGTTCTGACGATTGGGGGGGCGGGGGGGTGTGCGCACATGATGTGTGATGGGTGTGCGCACGTGATGTGCGATGGGTACTGGTACTTGGCCCTTATATTGGCCCCCTCTCCCTCATCAAACCTCGAGAACTCGCACCCCCTTAAAGAGCATCTGAGATTTTACAGGTTTGCTGCCAGTAGCCATTAACGTGTCTGAAATGGGTCACTTTTTTCAAATGGTCACAAAATCCTGTACACTTGACGTTTTTAGCTGAATTGTTTTGTGCATGCCAACAAAAATACAAGGATCACATCTATCAAGTTTGGGACCAAAACTCCTTCTGAAAAAATTTTAAAAAAATCTCAAACCGTAAATAGTTTTGAAAATCGTGAAAAATAGAAAACGAGTCGTCTTGCCATGAAACTTCACATGAAGGCTTAAGGGACAATTGTATGAATTTACAAGCCATAAAAATGGCATTGGCATGGTAGAAATATGAAGATGTGCCTAAACCCACCTACCACGCTACCGATCCATGGCTTCCGTATCCCGTCTCTTTGGCCGGTGTAGTGCCCGCCCGCCCGCTCGTTTCGTTGGTTGGCTTAGTCATACGAAGTTCATTCCCAATCTAAGATTGGACCAGACTGAGGGTTGTGACAGCAGGATCGGCAGCACGCAGGAGGGGACCCGACCGATCCCCGACTTGCGCATCCTACCCCTCTGGCAGACTGAGCGCCCGCAAGCTCATTTCGTGGGTTGACTTAGGCATACGGATTTCATTCCCAGTCTAAGCATACGGAGTTCATTCCCAGTGTAAGATTGGACCGGACCAAGGGTTGCAGGTGCACATGTTGGTATCGGGGATGTGCTAGTGCTGCTTTTTTTTTTCGCTCGAGGCACCATCGCCGAAGCATCGTAGAAAGAACTTGACCGACGGCATTGGGGTTCCGATGATTAGGGGGGCGGGGGGTGTACGCACATGATGTGCGATGGGTTCTGGCACTTGGCCCTTATATTGGCCCCCCTATCCCTCATCAAACCTCGAGAACTCACTCCCCCTTAAATAGCACTTGAGATTTTACAGGTTTGTTGCCAGTGGCCATTAAAGTGTCTGAAATGGGGATACTTTTTTCAAATGGTCACAAAATCCTATACACTTCGAGTTTTTAGCTGACTTTTTTTGTGCATGCCAACAAAAATACAAGGATCACATCTACCAAGTTTGGGGCTAAAACTCCTTCTGAAAAAATTTTAAAAAAATCTCGAACCGTAAAAAGTTTCAAAAATTATGGAAAATAGAAAATGAGTCGTCTTGCCATGAAACTTCACATGAAGGCTTAAGGGACCATTGTATGAATTTACAAGCCATAAAAATGGCATTGGCATGGCAGAAATATGAAGATGTGCGTAAACCCACTGACCACCCTATCGATCCACAGCTTCCGCATCTCGCCTCTCTGGTCGGTGTAGTGACCACTCACCCGCTTGTTTCGTTGGTTGGCTTAGGCATACAGAGTTCATTCCCAGTCTAAGATTAGACCAGACCGAGGGTTACAACAACAAGATCAGTAGCATGCAGGGGGGCCCAGCCGATCCTCGGCTTGTGCATCCTGCCCCTCTGGCCGACTGAGCGCTCGTATGCTTGTTTCGTGGGTTGACTTAGGCATACGGAGTTCATTCCCAGTCTAAGCATATGGAGTTCATTCCCAGTGTAAGATCAGACCAGACCGAGGGTTACAGGTGCACATGCTAGGCTCGAGCATGTGCTGGTGTCGCATTTGTTTTTGCTTGGGGCACCATCGTCGGAGAACCTGACCGACGGCATTAGGGTTCCGGTGATTAGGGGGTCGGGGGGTGTGCGCACATGATGTGCAATGGGTGCTGGTACTGGGCCCTTATATTGGCCCCCTATCCCTTATCAAACCTTAAGAACTCACACTCTCTTGAAAAGCATTTGAGATTTTACAGGTTTGCTGCCAGTAGCCATTAAAGTGTCTGGAATGGGGACACTTTTTTCAAATGGTCACAAAATCCTGTACACTTTGAGTTTTTAGCTAAATTGTTTTGTGCATGCCAACAAAAATACAAGGATCACGTCTACCAAGTTTGGGGCCAAAACTCCTTCTGAAAAAATTTTAAAAAAATCCCGAACCGTAAAAAGTTTCAAAAATCGTGAAAAATAGAAAACGAGTCGTCTTGCCATGAAACTTCACATGAAGGCTTAAGGGACCATTGTATGAATTTACAAGCCATAAAAATGGCATTGGCATGGCAGAAATATGAAGATGTGCCTAAACCAACCTACCACCCTATCGATCCACGGCCTGTGCGTCCCGCCTCTCTGGCCGGCATAGTGCCCACCCGCCCGCTCGTTTCGTTGGTTGGCTTAGGCATACGAAGTTCATTCCCAGTCTAAGATTGGACCGGATCGAGGGTTACGACAGCAGGATTGGCAGCACGCAAGTGTCACAGGCTCCGACCTTAGACTCAGAATCCGTACAGCCTTAGGCTTGGAATCTCCTCCTTTGTGCCTAAGTCAGCCTATAACACAAGCGTGCGGGCACTAGAACAATGGGAAGGGCTGATTACGCAGGTTAAAGAGAAATAGGATAAGAAGACAAAATTCTGGAAATGCTCTTGTATTCACTGAAACAGAAGTGTTTAATGGTGTACAAATAAGGGTGAAGTAGCCCTCTATTTATAGTTGAGGCTCCAGCTACAACTGAATGGCATATCCCTAGAATAAAGGCTAAAATCATGGGATTACAATCAATCAGGATGCTAACTCCTGATTTTCAGGGTCAGCCAAATCTACCAGGATGCTCCTGCCTGTTTCCAGAAGCTTCCTTCGTGTGTCCAGCACTTTGGGCCCTTCTGGATGTGGTGCGGGCAGCTTGTATGCCAGGCCTTGGTCTCACGGGCTGGCCTGCAAGTCAGGCGGGTGTTCTGAGCTCATTTGCTAGGCTTTACGCACAGATACCCGCTAGGACGCTTGGTCTATGGGCCTCAACCTCTGGCTCACCTATTGGTCTGCCTGATGTGCCTGGCGTGCCCGTCCAGGGCGTGACATTCTCCCCCACCTGATTGCACAATGCCCTCGTTGCGTCTTCTACATGGTACTACCTGATCTGGTCCCCAAACTGCCATAAGTCCTCTACCAATTCCCAACTTACCTCACTATTTGAAAGTCCCTTTCAGCACACCAAGTACTCATGTCTTGGTTTTTAGTTCTTTCGTCTCACCTTTTGGTCAACTATGATGCTGTGGACCTCCTTCTCATATCAGGCCCTTGCTCCCAATGGCACACGTTTTGACTCTGCTCGTCCTGGATCTCCCTCATCCTTATGGAAGGGCTTGAGCATGCTCACATGGAACACCGAGTGTACCCTCGACTTGGGTGGCATATCCAGCTTGTAGGTAACCTTACCTACCCTCTTGACTATTCAAAAAGGTCCCTCATACCTCCGAACTAGGCCTTTGTGCAGCCCCCTGTGGCATATAATGGGATGCAACTTTACCAACACCAAGTCTCCAACCTAGAACTACACGTTCCGCCTATTCTGGTCTGCCCACTTCTTCGACCTCTTGGCCGCCTTGTGTAGGCAAACTCTGGCCAAGTCAGTTTGCTCCTGCCATGCCTTGGCAAACTTGTATGCTGCTGGATTCAGCCCTGTATAACCTACAGCAATCGAACCGGGTGTTAGTGGTTGTTACCCGATCATAACCTCAAATGGGCTCTGGTTCGTTGCCTCACTCATTTGCAAGTTGTAGGAAAACTATGCAATATCTAGCAGCTTTGGCCAGTCCCTTTGTGTGGCACTCACATAGTGCCTGAGGTAGACCTCCAATAGTCCATTCACTCGTTCTGTCTGCCCATCGGTCTGCGGATGCATGCTAGTGGAAAAGTTCAAGTCTGACCCCAACAGCTTGAACAACTTAGTCCAGAACCTACCCATGAACCGCCCATCCCGATCACTAACAATGGTCCTCGACACTTCCCAGTACTTAACCATGTTCTTTAGGAACAATCGAGCTGCCTCCTCGACTGGGCACTCCTTAGTTGCTAGAATGAAAATTCCATACTTGCAAAACCTGTCCACCACTACCATGATGCTTCCAAACCCCTCTGTCTTGGGTGGACTAACTATAAAGTCCAGAGAAACACTCTCCTATGGTCGCTTTGGCACTGGTAATGGCTCCAAGAGATCGCCTGGTTTCTTGAGCTCCACCTTGTCCTGTTGGCACACAAGACAAGTCTTCACATAGGCCTCCACATCCTCCCTCATGTGCAACCAGTAGTACCGATCCTCGATCAACACCAAGGTACGGCTCACTCCAGGGTGTCCAGCCCACCTTGAATCATGACATTCTTGCAAAACTTCCTTGCGGAGCTTCCCGTGCTGTGGCACAAATAGTCTACTGCCCTTGGTGCACAACAAACCATCCTACAACCAAAATCGCCTAGTCTTACCTTGCTGGGTGTACTCTATCAAAGCCTTGGCTGTAGGATCATGCGTAAGTCCCTCCTTGATGCGCAGCACCAGTGACCCCTTTGGTTGGCTAATGGTAGCAAGGTTAGCCTTCTTGCTCAGGGCGTCTGCCACTAGGTTCGCCCGTCCTAGCTTGTACTCCATCTGGAAATCAAATTCTGCAAGAAAATCTTGCCATCTCGCCTACTTGAGGGACAGCTTCTTCTGCATCTGGAAGTAGCTGGTCACTACATTGTCCGTCCTCACCACGAACCTCAACCCTAACAGGTAATGGTGCCAAGTGCACAAGCAGTGCACCACTGCAGTCATCTCCTTCTCTTGGACCGTGTACTTGCGTTCAGTCTCATTCAGCTTCCTACTCTCGAACGTGACTGGATGTCCCTCTTGCATCAACATGCCCCTTATGGCAAAGTCTAATGCATCCGTATTCACCTCATACGGCTTGGCATGGTCTGGTAAGGCCAAGACTGGCTCCTTGGTGACAGCCCACTTCAACCTGTCAAAGGCTTCCTGGCATCCTGCGCTCCACTCCCATGTTCTCTCTTTCTTGAACAAGTCAGTCAATGGCGTGGCTATTGCTGAGTGACCCTTGATGAAGTGCCTGTAGTAGTTAACCAGCCCAAGGAATGATCTCAACTTAGTGACCTTGGCTGGCGATTGCCACTCCAGGATGGCGTGTATCTTGCCTTCATCCCTGCGTATCCTACCACCTCCCACTATGTGGCCTAGGAACGGGATCTCCTGCTGGGTGAATAAGCACTTCTCCCTCTTGACAAAAAGCTTGTGCACCCGTAACACCTCAAACACCTGTCTCAAGTGGTCTACATGCTCTCCCAAAGTCTGGCTATAGATCACAATGTCATCCAAATAAACCACAACAAACCGATCAAGGAATGACTAAAGTACCTTGTTCATAAGGGTGCAGAATGTTGCTGGGGCATTCGTGAGTCCAATAGGCATCACCAAGAACTCATATGAACCATACCGAGTGACACATGCTATCTTTGGCTCATCTCCCTCCGCGATCCTGACTTGATAGTAGCCTGACCTCAAATCTAGCTTGGTGAACCACCTTGCGCTCCCAAGTTGATCGAACAAGTCCGCAATGAGTGGGATGGGGTACTTGTTCTTGATGGTCAGCTTGTTCAAGGCCCGGTAGTCTATGCACAGCTGCAATGACCCATCATGCTTGAGTTGGAATAGAATCGATGCACCATAGGGTGCCTTCGATGGCCTGATGAAGCCAGCATCAACTAACTCCTTGAGCTACTTCTTCAACTCCTCCAACTCTGGTGGAGACATTCGGTAAGGGGCTCTGGCTAGTGGCTTGGCCTCGGACACCAGCTTGATCTTGTGGTCCACCTCCCTCTTAGGTGGTAGCTTGCTAGGCAGCTTTGCGAGCATCACATCACTAAAGGTCTTCAGCACCTTTAGCACCTCCAAGGGTGACTCAGTCTCCTTTTCCCTTGGCTCATCATATTTCAGGGCTACCAAGAGGGTGTCTTCTTGTCTACTTACTACCTTGGCAAATTGGATGGCTGACACCACCCGCGACCCAACTCCAAACCCTCTTCTCAATGGTACTAGGCATTGGCACCGTGCATCCAAGATGCAAACACAATCGGCAAAAGGCACAAGAAGGGCGTTAATCGGAACAAGGAAATCCAACCCAATCACAAACTCATAGTCATCAAGGGGTATTACCTCAATGGTCTCCTTGCCTTTCTAGTCTCCAAGCTGTAACTCCACTCTCCGTGCTACTCCAATGGCTGGAACTTCTTTGGAGTTCACCGTTTTAATGGTACCCGTCCCTTTTTGCACCTTTAGTCTGAGCTTCTAGGCTCCATCACCTGAAATAAAAAGATGTGAGGCACCTGTGTCCACCAGTACGCTCACCTTTTGACCCGCAACCATCAGATCCACAAACATCAAGCCTTTTGGCTTACGGCTCCTCTTACTCTGGACAGCATTGAGCACCAACGACCTAAGCTTTACTGCCCCTGACTCTGGCTCCTCATCAGACTACTTGTCTACAGCAGCTAGCTTGCCCTTCTACAGGCAATTGCATGCTATGTGGCTCCCTCCACATAGGTAGCATGCTAGTGGCTCTCGGTGCCCCTTTGCTTTCCACTTGCCTGCTGGTGGCTTCCTTTCACCATCCTTGGTTGAACGGTCTCGGTCTCCATCCATGGACTCTCGGTCACGATCCTTCCCCTTGGACTGCTTTTTCTGGTCCCTATCGTCCCTGCCCTTACCCTTGGGCTTGGAAGACTCGAACTTGTTCAGAGGCTTGAACTCTATCAAGGCCTCGACAGTAGTCATAGCTTTAGCCAAGTCATGAACTCCTCTCCTTTGTAGCTCATGCTTCACCCACGGCTTCAGCGCATCCATGAAAGCAAAGAATGAATCCTTTTCGCCTAGATCCGAGATCTGTAGCATCAGTTCAGAGAATTTCTGGACATACTCCCTTATGTCCCCTTGCTGGCTCAACCTACACAACTTTGCCCGCACCTCATCATCAGCATACTCTGGGTAAAATTGTTCTCTGAACTCTTTTTGGAACTCTGCCCAAGTTCCAATCTTGGCGCTTCCATGCTTGACATCATCACACCTGCGCCTCTACCACAATAAGGCTACATCAGTGAGATACATAGCAGTGGTGCTTACCTTTATCGCCTCGTCTTGCATGCCAATGGCATGGAAGTACTGCTCCATACCCCAAAGGTAGTTGTCTACTTCCTTGGCCGCCCTGGTCCCCTTAAACTCCTTAGGCTTGGGGACGTCCAATCTAGATTTGGACACTCCAACAAACATGCCATTCCCAATGGCAATCTTGCAAGTAACGAGCTCACTGGTAAGCTCTTCCATCCGTTGGCGCATGGCCTCCATGCCGTCGTGCAAGGTTTGCACTTCAGCCTCCAAGGTCTGGTTCTTTTTGGTGAACATGTCCAAGCCTTTATTGAGAACAGCTTCTAGCTCACTTTGGATCTCCTCCCCCATGGAGTCTAGCGATGCAATGTGAGTCTCTACTTCCTCAAGCTTCTTCCCCATGTCGCTTACGGTCACCTCCACCTTGGCTAGAGTATCTTCCATGGTAGACTAGATATCTCTAGAACTGGCTTTCTTGCCTCTTCCCCGGCCATGCTCCTGGGCCTCTGGTTGTTGGCTAGCAACGTCGCTTTGGGATGCCATCTCCTCAATCACGATCTAACCTGTACAACACAAACACGCAGAATCGAACTTGCTCTATTACCAACTGTCACTGGCTCTGACCTTAGACTCAGAATCCATGCAGCCTTAGGCTTGGAATCTCCTCCTTTGTGCCTAAGTCAGCCTAAAACACAAGCGTTCGGGCACTAGAACAATGGGAAGGGCTGATTACGCAAGTTAAAGAGAAATAGGATAAAAAGATAGAATTCTGGAAATGCTCTTGTATTCACTGAAACAGAAGTGTTTGATGGTGTACAAATGAGGGTGGAGCAGCCTTCTATTTATAGTTGAGGCTCCAGCTACAACTTAATGGCATATCCCTAGAATAAAGCTAAAATCATGAGATTACAATCAATCAAGATGCTAACTCTTGATTTTTAGGGTTTACCAAATTTGCCAGGATGCTCCTGCTTGTTTCTAGACGCTTACCTCGCATGTCCAGCACCTTGGGCCCTTCTGGATGTGGTGCAGATAGCTTGTATGCCAGGCTTTGGTCTCACGGGCTGGCCTGCAAGTCGGGCGGGCATTCTGAGCTTGTTTGCTAGGCTTTGCGCACAGATACCCATCAGCATGCCTGGTCTACGGCCCTCAACCTCTGGCTCACCTGCTGGTCTGCCTGATGTGCCTGGCGTGCCCGCCCAGGGTGTGACCCAGGGGGGGACCCGGTCGATCCCCAACTTGTGCATCCTACCCCTCTGGCGGGCTGAGCACCTGCACGCTCGTTTCGTCGATTGATTTAGGCATACAGAGTTCTTTCCCAGTCTAAGCATACGGAGTTCATTCCCAATGTAAGATCAGACCAGACCGAGGATTGCGGGTGCATATACTAGGCTCGAGAATGTGCTGGTGCCACATTTTTTTTTCACCCGGGGCACTATCGTCGGAGCATCGTCGGAGAACCTAACCGGCGGCATTGGGGTTCCGACGATTAGGGGGTCGGGGGGGTGTGCGCACATCATGTGCGATGGGTGCTGGTACTTGGCCCTTATATTGGCCCCCTATTCCTCATCAAACCTTGAGAACTCAAACCCCCTTAAAGAGCATTTGATATTTTACAGGTTTACTGCCAGTAGCCATTAAAGTGTCTGAAATGGGGACACTTTTTTCAAATGGTCACAAAATCCTGCACATTTCGAGTTTTTAGCTGAATTTTTTTGTGCATACCAACAAAAATACAAGGATCACAACTACCAAGTTTGGGGCTAAAACTCCTTCTGAAAAAATTTTAAAAAAATCCCGAACCATAAAAAGTTTCAAAAATCGTGAAAAATAGAAAACGAGTCGTCTTGCCATGAAACTTCACATGAAGGCTGAAGGGACCATTGCATGAATTTACAAGCCATAAAAATGGCATTGGCACGACACAAATATGAAAATATGCCTAAACCCACCTACCACCCTATCGATCCACGGCTTACACATCCCGCCTTTCTGGTCGACGTAGTGCCCACCAGCCCGCTCATTTCGTCGGTTAGCTTAGGCATACGGAGTTCATTCCTAGTCTAAGATCAGACCAGACTGAGGGTTGTAGTAGTAGGATCGGTAGCACGCAGGGGGGATCCGACTGATCCTCGGTTTACGCATCCTACCCCTCTGGTCAGTTGAGCGCCTGTACGCTCTTTTCATGGGTTGACTTAGGCATACGGAGTTCATTCCCAGTGTAAGATCAGACCAGATCGAGGGTTAATGGTGCACAAGCTGGGCTGGGGCATGTGCTGGTGTCGTATTTTTTTCACCCGGGGCACCATCACCGGAGCATCGTCGGAGAACCTGACCGACGGCATTTGGGTTCTGCCGATTGGGGGGCGGGGGGGGGGGGGGGGGTGTGCGCACATGATGTGCGATGGGTGCTGGTACTTGGTCACAAAATCCTATACACTTTTTTCAATTGGTCACAAAATCCTATACACTTCGAGGTTTTTAGCTGAATTTTTTTGTGCAAGCAAAACAAATACAAGGATCACGTCTACCAAGTTTAGGGCCAAAACTCCTTCTGAAAAAATTTTAAAAAAATCTCGAACCATAAAAAGTTTCGAAAATCATGGAAAATAGAAAACAAGTCGTCTTGCCATGAAACTTCACATGAAGGCTTAAGGGACCATTGTATGAATTTACAAGCCATAAAAATGGCATTGGCATGGCAAAAATATGAAGTTGTGCCTAAACCCACTTACCACCCTATCGATCCACGGCATGCACATCCCGCCTCTCTGGCCGGCGTAGTTCTCGCCCGCCCGCTCGTTTCATTGGTTCACTTAGGCATACGGAGTTCATTCCCAGTCTAAGATTGGACCGGACCGAGGGTTGAAGTAGCAAGATCGATAGCACGAAGGGGGTGACCCGACCGACACGGCTTGTGCATCCTGCCCCTCTAGCCGGTTGAACGCCCGCACGCTCGTTTCGTGGGTTGACTTAGGCATACGTAGTTCATTCCCAGTCTAAGCATACGGAGTTCATTCTAAGTGTAAGATCAAATCAGACCAAGGGTTACGGTGCACATGCTGGGCTCGGGCATGTGCTGGTGCCGCATTGTTTTTCGCCCAGGGCACCATCGTCGGAGAACCTGACCAGCGACATTGGGGTTCCGACGACTGGGGGGGCGGAGGGGTGTGTGCACATTATGTGCGATGGGTGCTGGTACTTGGCCCTCATATTGGCCCCCTATCCCTCATCAAACCTCGACAACTCACACCCCCTTAAAGAGCATTTGAGATTTTACAGGTTTGCTGCCAGTAGCCATTAAAGTCTCTAAAATGTGGACACTTTTTTCAAATGGTCACAAAATCCTGTACACTTCGAGTGTTTAGCTGACTTTTTTTGTACATGCCAAAAAAAATACAAGGATCACGTATACCAAGTTCGGGGCCAAAACTCCTTGTAAAAAATTTTTAAAAAAATCTTGAACCGTAAAAGGTTTCAAAAATCATGAAAAATAGAAAATGAGTCGTCTTGCCATGAAACTTCACATGAAGGCTTAAGGGACCATTGTATGAATTTACAAGCCATAAAAATGGCATTGGCATGGCAGAAATATGAAGATGTGCCTAAACCCACCTACCACCCTATCGATCCATGGCTTGTACATCCCGCCTCTTTGGCCGACATAGTGCCCGCACACCCGCTCATTTCGTCAGTTGGCTTAGGCATACGGAGTTCATTCCCAGTCTAAGATCAGATCGAACTGAAGATTGCAGCAGCAGGATCGATAGCACGTAGGGGGGGACCCAGCCGGTCCCCAGCTTATGCATCCTGCCCCTCAGGTCGACTAAGCGCCTACATGCTCGTTTCGTGGATTGACTTAGGCATACGGAGTTCATTCCCCATGTAAGATCAGACCGGACCGAGGGCTGTAGGTGCACATGCTGGGCTCGGGCATGTGCTGGTGCTGTATTATTTTTTCGCCTGGGGCACCAACGCTAGAGCATCATCCAAGAACCTGACCAGTGGCATTGGGGTTTCGGCGATTGAGGGGGCGGGGGGGGGTTCGCGCACATGATGTGCGATGGGTGCTGGTACTTGGCCCTTATATTGGCCCCCTATCCCTCATCAAACCTCGAGAACTCACACCCCCTTAAAGAGCATTTGAGATTTTATAGGTTTGTTGCCAGTAGCCATTAAAGTGTCTGAAATGCAGACACCTTTTTCAAATGGTCGCAAAATCCTGTACACTTCGAGTTTTTAGCTGAATTTTTTTTTGCATGCCAAAAAAAATACAAGGATCACGTCTACCAAGGTTGGGGCCCAAACTCCTTTTCAAAAAATTTTTAAAAAATCCCGAATCGTAAAAGGTTTCAAAAATCTTGAAAAATTCAAAACGAGTCGTCTTGCCATGAAATTTAACATGAAGGCTTAAGGGACCATTTTATGAATTTACAAGCCATAAAAATGGCATTGGCATGGCAGAAATATGAAGATGTGCCCAAACCCACCAACCACCCTATCGATCCATGGCTTGCGCATCCCGCCTCTTTGGTCGGGCTAGTGCTCGCCCACTCGCTCGTTTCGTCAGTTGGCTTAAGCATACAGAGTTCATTTCCAGTCTAAGATCAGATCGGATTGAGGGTTGTGGTAGTAGGATAGGCAGCATGCAGGGGGGACCCAACCAATCCTCGGCTTGCGCATCCTGCCCCTCTGGCCGGTTGAGCGCCGGTAGGCTCGTTTCGTGGGTTGACTTAGGCATACGGAGTTCATTCCCAGTCTAAGCATACGGAGTTCATTCCCAGTGTAAGATCAGACCAGACCGAGGGTTACGGGTGCACATGTTAGGCTCGGGCATGTGCTGGTGCCACATTTTTTTTTCGCCCGGGGCACCATTACCGAAGAACCTGACCGACGGCATTGGGGTTCCAGCGATTTGGGGGGCGGGGGTGGTGTGCGCACATGATGTGTGATGGGTTCTAGTACTTGGCCCTTATATTGGCCCCCTATCCCTCATCAAACCTTGAGAACTCACACCCCTTAAAGAGCATTTGAGATTTTACAGGTTTGCTGCCAGTAGCCATTAAAGTGTCTGAAATGGGGACACTTTTTCAAATGGCCACAAAATCCTGTACACTTCGAATTTTTAGCTGAATTTTTTTGTGCACACCAACAAAAATACAAGGATCACGTCTACCAAGTTTGGGGCCAAAACTCCATCTGAAAAAATTTAGAAAAATCCCAAACCATAAAAAGTTTCAAAATCATGAAAAATAGAAAACGAGTCATCTTGCCATGAAACTTCACATGAAGGCTTAAGGGACCGTTGTATGAATTTACAAGCCATAAAAATGGCATTGGCATGGCAAAAATATGAAGATGTACCTAAACCCACCTACCACCCTATCGATCCACGACTTGCTTATCCCGCCTCTCTGGCCGATGTAGTGCCCGCCCGCCCGCTCGTTTCGTCGGTTGCCTTAGGCATATTGAGTTCATTCCCAGTCTAAGATTGGATCAAATCGAAGATTGCGGCAACAAGATTGGTAGCTCGTAGGGGGGGAGTCGATCGATCCTCGACTTGTGCATCCTGCCCCTCTGGCCGGCTGAGGGCCCGTACTCTCGTTTCGTGGGTTGACTTAGGCATACGGAGTTCATTCCCAGTCTAAGCATACGTAGTTCATTCCCAGTGTAAGATCAGGCTGAACCAAGGGTTACGGGTGCACATGCTGGTCTTGTGCATGTGCTGGTGTCGTATTTTTTTTCGTCTGGGGTACCATCACTGGAGCATCGTCACAGAACCTGACCGACGGCATTGGGGTTGCAACAATTGGGTGGGCGAGGGGGTGGCGCACACGATGTGGATAGGTGCTGGTACTTGGCCCTTATATTGGCCCCTTATCCCTCATCAATCCTCGAGAAGTCACACCCCCTTAAAGAGCATTTGAGATTTTACAGGTTTGCTGCCAGTAGCCATTAAAGTGTCTGAAATAAGGACACTTTTTTCAAATGGTCACAAAATCCTGTACACTTCAAGTTTTTAGCTGAATTTTTTTATGCATGCCAAAAAAAATACAAGGATCACGTCTACCATGTTTGGGGCCAAAATTTCTTCTGAAAAAATTTTAAAAAAACCATGAACCGTAAAAAGTTTTAAAAATCGTGAAAAATAGAAAATGAGTCGTCTTGCCATGAAACTTCACATGAAGGCTTCAAGGACCATTGTATGAATTTACAAGCCATAAAAATGGCGTTGGCACAGCAAAAATATGAAGATGTGCCTAAACCCATGTACCACCCTATCGATCCACAGCTTGCGCATCCAGCCTCTTTGGCCGACGTAGTGCCCGCCCGCCCGCTCGTTTCGTCGGTTGGCTTAGGCATACGGAGTTCATTCCCAGTCTAAGATCAGACCGGATTGAGGGTTGTGGCAACAGGATCTGTAGCATGTAGGGGGGACCCGGCCGATCCCCGGCTTGCGCATCTTGCCCCTTTGGCAGGATGAGCGCCCGCACGCCCGTTTCATGGGTTGACTTAGGCATACGGGGTTAATTCCTAGTCTAAGCATACGGAGTTCATTCCCAGTGTAAGATCAGACCAGACCAAGAGTTGTGGGTGCACATGCTGGGCTCGGGCATGTGCTGGTGTCGTATTTTTTTTCGCCCGGGGCACCATCGTCGGAGAACCTAACCGACGGCATTGGGGTTCCAGCGATTGGCGAAGGCCGGGGGGGTGTGCGCACATGATGTGCGGTCGGTGCTGGTACTTGGCCCTTATATTGGCCCCCTATCCCTCATTAAACCTCGAGAACTCACACCCCCTTAAAGAGCATTTGAGATTTTACAAGTTTGCTGCGAGTAGCCATTAAAGTGTTTGAAATGGGGACACATTTTTCAATTGGTCACAAAATCTTGTACACTTCGAGTTTTTAGCTGAATGTTTTTGTGCATGCCAAAAAAAATACAAGGATCATGTCTACTAAGTTTAGGGCCAAAACTCCATCTGAAAAAATTTTTAAAAAATCCCAAAGCGTAAAAAGTTTCAAAAATCGTAAAAAATAGAAAAGGAGTTGTCTTGGCATGAAACTTCACATGAAGGCATAAGGGACCATTGTATGAATTTACAAGCCATTAAAATGGCATTGGCAAGGAAGAAATATGAAGATGTGCCTAAACCCACTTGCCACCCTATCGATCCACGGCTTGCGCATCCCGCCTCTCTAGTCGGCATAGTGCCCGCCCGCCCGCTCGTTTCATCGGTTGGCTTAGGCGTACAGAGTTCATTCCCAGTCTAAGATCGGATCAGACCAAGGTTGCGGTAGCAGGATTGATAGCAAATACGGGGGACCCGACCGATCCTCGGCTTGGGCATGGTAGAAATATGAAGATGTGCCTAAACCCACCTACCACCCTATCGATCCACGGCTTGCGCATCCCGTCTCTCTGGCCGGCGTAGTGCCCGCCCGCCCGCTCGTTTCGTCAGTTGGTGTAGGCATACGGAGTTCATTCCCAGTCTAAGATCGGACTGGTTCGAGGGTTGCAGCAGCTAGATCAATAGCTCGTAGGGGGTACCCGACCGATCCCCGGCTTGTGCATCCTGCCCTTTTGGCCGACTGAGCGCCCGTACACTTGTTTTGTGGGTTGACTTAGGCATACGAAGTTCATTCCCAGTCTAAGCATACGAAGTTCATTCCTAGTGTAAGATCAAATCAGACCGAGGGTTGCGGGTGCACATGCTGGGCTCGAGCATGTGCTGGTGCCGCATTTTTTTTTCGCTTGGGGCACCATCGTCGGAGCATCACCAGAGAACCTGACCGGCAGCATTGGGGTTCCGATGATTGGGGGGGCGGGGGAGCGGGTGTGCGCACATGATGTGCGATGGGTGCTGGTACTTGGCCCTTATATTGGCCCCCTATCCCTCATCAAACCTCAAGAACTCACACCCACTTAAAGGGCATTTCAGATTTTACAGGTTTGCTGCCAGTAGCCATTAAAGTGTCTGAAATGGGGACACTTTTTTCAAATGGTCACAAAATCATGTACACTTCGAGTTTTTGGCTGAATTTTTTTGTGCATGCCAAAAAAAATAGAAGGATGACATCTACCAAGTTTGGGGCCAAAACTCATTCTGAAAAAATTAAAAAAAAATCCCGAACCGTAAAAAGTTTTAAAAATCGTGAAAAATACAAAACGAGTCGTCTTGCCATGAAACTTCATATGAAGGCTTAAGGGACCATTGTATGAATCTACAAGCCATAAAAATGGTATTGGCATGGTAGAACTATGAAGATGTTCCTAAACCCACCTACCACCCTATCGATCCACGGCTTGCGCATCCCGCCTCTCTGGCCGGTGTAGTGCCCACCCGCCCGCTTGTTTCGTCGGTTGGCTTAGGCATACAGAGTTCATTCCTAGACTAAGATCAGACCAGACTGAGGGTTGCGGTAGCAGGATCGATAGCACACAGGGGGGGACCCAGCCGATCCCCAGCTTGCGCATCCTGCCTTTCTGGCCGACTAAGTGCCCGCACGCTCATTTCATGGGTTGACTTAGGCATACGAAGTTCATTCCCAGTGTACGGTCAGAACAGATCGAGGGTTATGGGTGCACATGCTGGGATCGGGCATGTGCTGGTGCCATATTTTTTTCGCTCGCGGCACCATCGCCAGAGCATCGCCAGAGAACCTGACCGACGACATTGGGGTTTCGGCGATTGGGGGGGTGTGCGCACATGATGTGCGATGGGTGTTGGTACTTGGCCCTTATATTGGCCCCCTATCCCTCATCAAACCTCAAGAACTCACACTCCCTTAAAGAGCATTTGAGATTTTACAGGTTTGCTGCCAGTAGCCATTAAAGTGTCTGAAATAGGGACACTTTTTTCAAATGGTCACAAAATCCTGTACACTTCGAGTTTTTGGCTGAATTTTTTTATGCATGCCAACAAAAATACAAGGATCACGTCTACCAAGTTTGGGGTCAAAACTCCTTTTGAAAAATTTTAAAAAAATCTGGAACCATAAAAAGTTTGAAAAATCATGAAAAATAGAAAACGAGTCGTCTTGCCATTAAACTTCACATGAAGGCTTAACGGACCATTGTATGAATTTAAAAGCCAAAAAAACAGCATTGGCATGGCAGAAATATGAGGATGTGCCTAAACCTACCTACCACCCTATCGATACACAGCTTGCGCATCCCGTCTCTCTGGCCGACGTAGTGCCCGCCCGCCCGCTCGTTTCGTCAGTTGGCTTAGGCATACAGAGTTCATTCCCAGTCTAAGATCAGATTGGACTGAAGGTTGTGGCAGCAGGATCGACAGCACGCAGGGGGGGACCCGATCGATCCCCAGTGTCATGAGCCAACCTTTTATAGGGCCATGACCAAGACTTTGGTTGCCATGAGCCACCCATGTATAAGGCCATGGCCGGGTAGATCCATTGTGCTAGGAAAAGTGTCCCCATTTCAAACATTATAATGGTTACTAGTAGCATAGCTCTAAAATCTCTAAGGCTCTTTAAGAGGGTAAGCCAGCAGCGTAGTGTTGGGTTGTCTCACTGGTTTCTATACGAGCTTAGGCCACCCACCAAGGGCTACCCCCTGGCCCTGGTGATGGTGGGAGGTCCCGATGTATGATTCTCGTTTATAATACAACTCACCCTGATTGAATGTCTCGATTGTTGCCTCAATGTGTTTTTCTTTTTCTCGATGTGAATATGCCTTCTTGTGTGTATGCTTGAGATTGATCTGGATATATTGTGTCTTATTGTGAATGCTTGGGACTAACCAGGGCTTATGGTTATTTGTTCAGATATCAATCTATTGAAGGCTGACTTGGTTGGGAGCGGCCATTCAAGTGCCTCACGGTCTATTACTTGTTGAGAGAAAGCTTAGTCCGTGACACGTGGTATCAGAGCACGGTTGAGAAGTGCTAGAAAAATGGATGAGATGGCCACAAATGGTGGACCGAATCATCAACTGAGAATTGAGGAACTTGAGGTCGTGGTGGCCGCAATGAAAATTCATATGGCGACTAAAGATCGAGTGAGAGAGATCGAGACAACCTAGCGGGAGTTGTCTGATACTCTCCACAACGTGAGCGAAGAGGCTAGAGACACTTTGAACATTCTCCAAAAGGAGTTTGAGGAGCTTAGAGCACAGGTGAGCATTCTACAAATGGCTGTGGCTAGATCGGGTTTGAGCTCGATGGAAAGGGGAAAAAGGCCCAAGGTGCCGGAGCCTCGATGCTATGAGGGGGCAAGGGATGCTAAGGAACTTGAAAATTTCTTGTTTGACATGGAGCAGTACTTCGGAGCTATACACACAAATTCAGAGGAAGACAAGGCGACAATGGCATCGATGTACCTCCCAGTCTAAGCATACGGAGTTCATTCCCTGTCTAAGCATACAGAGTTCATTCCCAGTGTAAGATCGGACCGGACCGAGGGTTTCGGGTGCACATGCTGGGCTTGGGCATGTTTTGGTGCCGCATTTCTTTTTCACCCAGGGCACCATCACTGAAGCATCGCCAGAGAAACTGACCGACGGCATTGGGGTTCCGACGATTATGGGGG